>NW_026571207.1:32189491-32614491 GCF_026225935.1 Boleophthalmus pectinirostris | reverse complement strand
GTTTAAACCTGGTTTAGTTTATAGCAATGCGTGGAATTACCAATTTAAAAAAATTAAATAAAAGTGAAAACAGGAAAATCCTGCCGTGTAATCCATTTATTTCAACAAAGTAACTGTAATCCAATTACCACTCACTGAAATAGTAACTGTAATTGAATACAGTTACTCATAATTAGTACTCTGATTACTTAACTCCGGTACATGTAATCTGTTACTCCCCAACACTGGTCATAACATACAAACATAAATATAATACATCAACTTTTACTATTGTCCACTTCTCTTTGTCCAACAGTACATGACAAATAACATGTTCAAAACACCTCGGAGCTTCTTGGTAGAGTCTGTTTGTAAAAAGACCTCAGGTGGATGTGACTCCCTCACCTCCACGTCTTCCAGCCTGGTCACAATATTCTGGCTGTAAACAGTGAGGAGCCATTTGGATTTTGGCACTGGAGCAAGTGGTGGAGATTTTTGCCAGGTCAAAGGTTTCAGGCCAAGTTTGTTGTGGAAGGCAGCGCCCTCTGAGGTGAAGAGATTCATTCGTTCCAGATACTCCTCACTAAGGCTCTCCTCCAGCTCACTGATGCCTCTAACACTGTGTTTCCCAAAGACCCTCAGGTGGATCAAGAGATGTTTTTGGGGGGTCGCCTTGTCACGATCCACAGGTCGGTCATTATTACTGCTAATTGTTTTTTGTTGTTTTTTTTGGGTGGTGAGCTCCAGGTTGAAGACCCCTGTTCTCACCTGAAGTTCATTTTCATACACTGCATACAGAAGCCACCCTGCCTCAAGTGTAAATCCAGTGTTATCTTAACCTTAACCTCATCTCTTCTTTAATATTCTCTTCATTTTTCAGTTTTTTTTTCTTCAGTTCAGTTTAATCCTCTGAGTCGTCTTTTATCTCTGTCTGATTCAAATCTTTTAAAACTTTTCCATTCACTTCTTATCACTTCCTCTGTGTCACTCACTGCTTTCTGTGACCTGCTTTCCTTCCAAGAGTCAACAAAATCTTTTTTTATCTGATTTTTCTGACAAACCTTGAATGCACCACTCTTTACCACCACAAACAATCCATTTATTCATCTATGTACTAAAGGTGCACTGTGAAACTTTCTGGTCGGGGATTTATCACCTTTTTGTTTCTATGGAGATGTCATTGCACTGCCTGGAATGTTCCACAGTATGACATTAAACAGCTCTACCTTACATTTATTCAATACAGATATTTTTGTAGCGCCTTTAAAGGGCCCATCTCATGCAAAATCAACTTTTCAGAGCTTTCTACCTTCTAAGAGTGATGTGTGGGCCTTGTTTATGTCGCCCAAGTGGTTTTTAGATTGATTCTACGTTTTGTTTTGTTTTTTTTAACCAAATTGCAGCGTATTTCTGCCACCTTCCCATGTGACAACGAACTAACTAAAACCAAACTGCAACGTTTATTTTTTAAGACTACGATCAGTGTTGGGAAGGTGACTTTTAAAACGTATTCCCCTACAGATTGCAGATTACATACACCAATATGTAGTTTGTAACAGAATCCATTAAATTACTTAAAGTGAGTAACGTAATCTGAATACTTTGGATTACTTGATTTGCTATAGAGAAGCAAAGACGAGGAAATCTTCACATAAGATGTTTTGTCTGTTAAAAAAAAAAAAAAAGAAAAGAAAAGCCCAGACTTTACTTAACCGTATTAAAAACATTATTGATAGAAGAAGAGGAGACACGTCCATGCAGCTTGGTTTAGTCCTGTTAAATCCTGTTTTAGTCCAGTTTTAGACCTGGTTTAGATCTCGTTTAGATCTCATTTAGACCTGCTTTTAGTCCTGTTTTAGTCCTGGTTTAGTCCTGGTTTAGTCCTGGTTTTAGTCCTGGTTTTAGACCTGGTTTAGACCTGGTTTAGACCTGGTTGAGATCTAGTTTAGACCTGGTTTAGTTTCCAGGAATGAGTTGAATTACTGGGGGAAAAAAAGGATATAGCTCAAAATGTGAAAACAGGACAATACTGCCGTGTAATCCATTTATTTCAACAAAGTAACTGTAATCCAATTACCACTCATTGAAACAGTAACTGTAACCGAATACACTTACTCATAATTTGTACTCTGATTACATAACTCCAGTACATGTAATCTGTTTCTCCACAACACTACCTACGATATTACACTGATACTAACAACAGACTTTGGGCATCATTTTATTCTAGTGAGTCGTCTTCAAAGACTTACTCACTCAGAGTCTACGTCACGTTTGGAGGGCGGAGCCTGTGTTTTCTCAGGACGGGCAGGGGGGATGAACAATAGTCGGTCTTTCATAGTTCCTGATCTGTGATGCCTCCAACAAATCATTTCAGAACTATTGTGTAATGGATGTTCCAAAACTCAAATTGTGCTTGTTTATGTGCAGAAGATACAATATGAAAAGAGATATTTTACGTGAGACGGGCCCTTTAAGACTCTAATATCATACATATTTATGGTATTTAGATTTTGTTGGAGGCCATTGTTGCAGAATCAGAATGGTGCTATTCTAATGAGCTCAAGTTTGCAGTGTTTTTGCAGACCTCAGCACAGTCTTCTGTTTAAGAGTCTCACCATCCGAGCGAGAAAGAAACCAGCCCATGGAGACAAACAGGGAGGAGAATACACAAGTTTGTATATTCATCTTAAAGTGGACCTACTATGTGAAACTGACCTTTAAAATTTAGCTTTTAAATCTGTGTATCATTTGTTCATTGTTTTTCAAAATAAAACCAAAATAAAAAAATATATATATATATATTTTCTTCATTATTTGTCTACAAACCAAAATGAAAAAACGGATAATGATTCCTGTTTCTGGACTTAAACTGTGATGCTGGACTGAAACAGGACTGAACCAGGTCTAAGCCAGGGGTGAGACCGGGACCAGAACAGGACCAGGACCTAGACTGAGATGGGGACTGAGACCAGGACCAGACTGGGACCAGACCAGAACCAGTGTTGGGAGTAACGCGTTATAAAAGTAACGAATTACAGTAATGCATTACTTTTTGCTGTAACGCAGTAATGTGGCATTACAGGGGAAAAAATAGTAATATTTTACTCGGTACAAATGTGAGTAACGCGCGTTACAATGTTTTTTTTAACCTGGATTGAAGTGGTGGGTTTTTCTTTATACAAATTCGCTAAAATCACCTCGATATCAGCAGCGGTGAAACGCCGGAGATGCGCCCTCATAGACCTTCAGGTAACTGCGGGCGAAACGACTGACAAAGAACTCCACGCTGTTTAGACCTGGTTTAGACCTGGGTCAGTTCTGGTTTAGACCTGGTTTACACTCGTCCCTCCCTCTATCGCAGTTCACTTTTCGCTGTCTCGCAGATTTTTTTTTTTTTTTTTTGTTGAAATCAGGGCCATGAGCCCGAGAAGCAGCGTGTCCTTAAAGAGAACGATCGCGTGACAGACGCTCTTACCTCCGTGAGGTGCGGAGCAGAGCCGCTCCTTTCTCCTGCGTCACCTTCAAGCCCGTCCCCACAGTGAGTCCTGTTTTAGTCCTAGTTCACTTCTGGTTTAGTCCTAGTTCACTTCTGGTTTAGTCCTGGTTCAGCTCTGGTTTAGTCCTGGTTTAGACCTGGTTTAGTCCTGGTTCAGTCCATATACAGCGCAAAAGTTATTTTGGTGAGAGTAACTTAAAGTAATGCAATAGTAATGTAATGCCTTACATTTTAAATGCAGTAATATTGTAATGTAACGAATTACTTTGAAATGACAGTAATAAGTAATAAATAACGCATTACAGTTTCAAAGGATCTTGCCCAACAGTGACCAGAACTGAGACCAGGACTGAGACGGGGAGTGAGACCGCGACCAGACCAGGGCTGAGACCAGGACTGAGGTCAGGACTGAGGCCAGGACTGAGACCAGGACTGAGACCAGGACCTAGAATGGGACTGAGACAGGGACTGAAACAGGGACTGAGACCAGGACCAGACTGGGACCAGATCAGAACTGAGACAGGACTGAGACGGGGACTGCGACCTGGGACCTGACCAGAACTGAAACCAGGAATGAGATCAGGACCAGACCAGAACTGAGACCAGAACTGAGACCAGGACTGAGACCAGGACTGACACCAGTTTAGTCCTGGTTTAGTCTTTGTTTAGTCCTGTTTTAGTCCTGGTTCAGTTCGGCATCTCAGTTTAAATCACGGAAATGGGAAACGGTCGTTATCTGTTTTTCCATCATTCAATTAAACACAAAATCGAAAAGTGAAAAAAGGAATCGTTATCTGTTTGTTCATTTTGGTTCTGGAGGCAAATAATGAAGAAAATCGTTTTTGTTTGTTTGTTTGTTCGTTTGTTTTCTTATTTTATGAATAATACACGGATTCTTTCCGCCGTGTTGTAATTGTTTCTCCTTCTCATTTACACTTGCAAAGTTGTATTTGCAGTGATTCGTGCATGTTTGAGTCATCTTTATTCTCATGTTTTCAGGATGTCATTTCTCTCTCCAAGTTTTCACCTCCACCGGTACACAATCACTGTGGCATACGCACTTCCTTCTCTATTTTTAGTTTCTCAATCAATGATACATGCAGGATTCAGCAGCATCCCTTATAGACTGAAATATCGTGATATCGAACCGTCAAAAGTTTCACAATAATATCGTGGGCCATCACCATATGTTGAATTACGAGTTACAGTTCATCCATGACCTGCCTCTGTTCAAAGCCAAGCTTAAAACGTACTTATTTAGAACGGCTTTTAACACTTAGTGGCCCTGTGACACTTTCTTTATTTTAATGGTGTAATGTGCTTTGTTGCTTTGTTTGTATGATGTTTATTGTTTTTTATCCTGTTTTAATGTTGTACAGCACTTTGGTCGGTTTTGGTCGTTGGAAGGTGCTATAGAAATAAAGTTTGATTGATTGATTGATTACAAGTCTCTTTATTTGAGTCGATTCATTGTTTTGGAGCAGCAGCAACTAATAAAAACAGAGGGAACTACATAGACCATGATCCTTTGCTGTTCCCGTGCAGACCACTATGAAGAATCACCTGTTATTAACCACTATTAAATCTTAATTCTTTGGATGATGCTAGCACCAAAGTCTTGTCAATGCATTTTAAAAGTAACACGTAACATATTCACAATGAATCTCGCAATAAATATCGTATCGTGAGATTCATATCGTGCACATATCGTACAGAGAGATGTGGATATTGTTACATCCCGTTTGCTCGTGAGTGTGAAGTGCAGATATCCACAGGAAGTGCCAACAGCTACACAGCTCTCTGTTGTGACGATGTTTACGGAGGGGTTTGGTTGGGGAGTTGGGGATTTGTCACCTTCTTGTTTCTATGGAAATGTCATTGCACTGCCTGGAATGTTCCGCAGTAGGACATTACACAGCTTTACCTTACATTTATTCAATTACAAGTGGTTTTGTAGCGCCTTTAAGAAACACCCCTGCATGACTCTAATATCATACATATTTGTGGTATTTATCAGGGGTGTGCAAAAATATCGGAATATCGATATGTATCGTATCGTTTAATGCGATGATACGGTATCGATATCCTGGGCTACTGTATCGATATATCAGCAAGAGTATTTTTAGGTGTGTTTTACTAAATTATTTTGTTACAGAGCTACAGTTTTGTGGCTTGTTTAGTGAAAGGAAACTCATTTATGCAACACATTTGACATTGTGACACCATTTTGAGGATTAAAATGTTTGTGTTTCTTTGCACAAGAAGTGGTTTAACAAACACTTCAAGTATCACAGCCGTGATTTAGCCTTTATTTTTTATTGAACTGTATTGTATCGAATCGATTTGAAATATATCATATCAAATCGAAAGTGCACTGTATCGAGATATGTATCGTATCGTGGCCTGTGTATCGACGGTAGGTATCGTATTGGCAACTCCTTAATGATACCCAGCCCTAGTATTTATGGTATTTAGATTTTTTTGCAGAATCAGAATGGTGCTATTCTAATGAGCTAAAGTTTGCAGTGTTTTTGCAAGCTTGTTTGAGTCATAAGTACTGGGAATCCAATGAGATCCAATCCTGAAAACTGTTAGGCGTGTTCTATCAAAAATGACTAGACTCAATCAATTTAAATCACAAAAAATATGATTCTAATACAGAGTTCTGGGTCAAATCACTGTCCCTGATGGCCTACAGCTACACAGGACTTACATCAGGCATCTGTAAGTCCTGGGTTGAGTTTCCCTGAACCCAGAGATATAAAACTACAGTATGAATATGCAAATAATATGTTGGGCAGGTAACGCATTGGATTGTCTTTGAAGCGTCTTTGCATTTCTTCTTTGTGAGGAGGTGACAACCCTACTCTGTAAATCACCACCAAGTCTTTAAGTTTAGTTTAGATAACGCCAGCCTGGGTTATCTCCAAAGCCTCATCTGCAAAGGAATTTCCCATTATTTAGGACACAGAGTATTACGTTTAAACTTTAAACAATGTTCAACTCAATGTGTAACTTCATTAAACAATATTCAAACAAATATTATAAATTCATGTGGTTCACTCAAGAAACTTCACCACTTGATAAATCCTTCAAAATCAAGGCAAGGGAAAGCAGGTTTATTTCTACAGCACAACTCTTACACAAATTAATTCAAACAGGAAAGACTTAAAAATCACAATTTAAGCAAATACAAACAAATAAAAACTAGGAGTTAGACTTGATTTAAAAAGTTTGTTTAAGTTTCCAAGTTTGGGAAAATTCTATTTGCTGATGACACAACATTATTTTACTCTGGAAAAGACATAAAAGAGGTCACAAGTAAAGTTAACAAAGAGCTAAGAAAAGTAAAATATTGGTTTGATTTAAATGGATTGATTCTGAATGTTAAAAAAAACAAATTTCATTTTATTTAATGATAAAAAGAAAAAAGACAACATAACATTAGAAATAGATGGATACAGATTCAAAGAGTAAATGAAACCACATTTTTAGGAGTTATGGTTGATGAAGGTCTAAACTGGAGTTTGTCTCATATAAATGACACAAAAGGCCACTTGCTGTTCTGCATAAAGTCAAGTTCTCACTAAATAGTACAGCATTATTAACTTTGTATAACTCTATAATTGTACCATATCTGATGGACTGTGTGGACATTTGGGGTTCAACATGTAAAACTTACCTACGACCTTTATTGAGTGTTTGTGATGAAGAAACAACATTACAACACTGATGAGAAAAAAGCGTAAAGTCAAAAATAAAATGTGCTTCACCTGTTGTGCACTAAGCTAAGAGCTTTTTGGGCTCACATGAGCTTCCAAACATCTGCATCTACACTTCTCTATACTGAACCATGTCAAATGTTTGCTGGGCCGGGCACGTTAACGTGGTCATTTTGCCTTAACTAATTAATTCATTATCGCCAACAATTATTTTAATGCCGTTAACACAGTTTTTATTATTATCTCTGCCAAGGAGGTTATGTTTTTGCCGGCGTTTGTCTGTTTGTTTGTTTGTTTGTCTGTCTGTTTGTTTGTTTGTTTGTCTGTTTGTTTGTTTGTTTGTTTGTCTGTTAGCAACATAACTCAAAAAGTTATGGACCGATTTTGATGAAATTTTCAGGATTTGTTGGAAAGGTGAAAACAAAGAACTGATTTCATTTTGGGGCTGATCCGGAAGAAATCCTGGATTCTGGATCACTTTGAAATTTTAGTTAACATTGTGGTAAATGGGGCCAAAAGTTTTGTTTCTCAATATCTCGGTTAATTATTGACCAAACCCCATGAAATTTGACTCAGGGATGGACAATGGGATCCTCTTTCATATTCCAAAGGCTGATCCGGATCTGATCCACAAGACTGATTTTATCGCAATTTATATAAAAAATGGGGGTAGTCCTTGGCGGAGGTCTGCGCTCTCTGACTGCTTTTCTAGTTATTTTTTTTATTGTAAACATCTGTTTCTCACTGGCTTTTATTTTGAAAAAGTCCACCGTGAGTGTTTCTTTAAGTCTGACGTCTTTTCTTTACACTTTTTTCAGTTTTATATAAGATTTGGTGATATGGTGCATGTTGGACTTCGCCAGGGCTGCCCTTTGTCAACGGTTCTGTTCATTGTATTTATGGACAGAATGTCGAGGCGCAGTCAGGGGCCGGAGGGGGTCCGGTTTGGGGACCACAGGATCTCAATTTGACAAAAAAGGGCCTTAACAATCATCACCAACAGTCATTGTGGAGAGCCGTCCAACCCAATATTTGCTCAACTTAAAGTGTTGAAAATGCAGGATATTGTTGACTTAAGTCTCCTCAAAGTCATGTATAAAGCAAAGTGCAATGTATTACCTGTAAATATTCAAAAACTGTTTGAGATGAGAACAAAACACTACAATTTAAAAGGAACCTACATGTTTAAAAAACCCAGATTCAGAACCAAGGTTATGGAGCGAAGTGTTGCTGTGAAAGGAGTTAAACTTATGGAAGAGTCTTGACAAAGAAATAAAAGAATCAAGAACAATGATGACATTTAAAAAACATATAAAATCGAATGCAGTGTGTTTGTATGAAAAAGAAAACTAAGTTGTGTATAATAATGAAGATTACTGTTTGCAGTTGATCAGTAATTGTGCCTGAACTAATATGGAATGTTTAGTGACCATTGGTGTTGATGTTTTGTCTTGAAAAAGGAAAGGGGGGCAGATAACATAAGATATTTTCTTCTTTCTGCTCCTTTTCATTCATTTCTTGTGTGTCTGATGTTGTGACACTGTCGATGTCTTTTTATGCTTTATGAAATAAATAAATTAATTAATTAAAAAAGAAAAAAAAAAAAATCTAACTAATTACAGGCTTTGTAATTCATTAATCTCACTTAAACATATTACAATATTTGCCCCCAAAGCAACATTTATTTTATGTAAATGAATTTTAGTACTCAATAAATAAAATAACTCATTTTCCTCCTTGTCATTAGTTCGACTTTGGGCTGTTGACACTTCTTGTTTGTACTCGGAGCAGCTCTCCAACAGCTCCAGCAGTTTCTGTGCTGTGACATGTTTTACATTTAAATGGTGTCGTAGGGTTGAGGTGCTTCTGTGATCTGCAAACTCTTCTCTGCACAGACGCCTTTGTCAATATTTCCATCAGGTAGTTTTTTGAATACAAATGTACCGTCCAGCAGACCCAGAGCGCGTTCATTTATTTATTTATTTATTTTATTTTATTTTATTTTATTTATTTATTTCATTCATAAAGCATAAAAAGACATCGACAGTGTCACAACATCAAACACACAAGAAATGAATGAAAAGGAGCAGAAAGAAGAAAAAATCTTATGTCCATGTTCATGCCCCACTGTTGTAGCGTGGATCTAGTGTTGTAGTCAGAATTTATAATTACCGTATTTTCCAGGATATTGGGCGCACTCTTAAGCCTCCAACCACATCAAAAAACAACTGTGCACCTAGAGCGCCCTGTACACGAATCCACTCAGGTGTCCCAGCAAGACTTCAGTAAACTACAAAGCCGCACGCAAACACACATGGAGCAGACAGCAACCGCACAGCGAAAAACACCCACAGACACACTCATCACTCCGACGAGGAACGGAACGAACAAACTAACCGAAAAAGCGAGTGCCATGTGCCACTTCTAGACACGACTGAACAACTGAGTCACTGCGAACACGCCGACAATCCGTTGGTCCCAGACAGCACCCTCCCTACACGCCACAACTGAACAAAGCCCAGAGTCACTGCGAACACGCCGACAATCCGTTGGTCCCAGACACACCCTCCCTACACGCCACAACTGAACAAAGCCCAGAGTCACTGCGAACACGCCGACAATCCGTTGGTCCCAGACACACCCTCCCTACACGCCACAACTGAACAAAGCCCAGAGTCACTGTGAACACCACAAACAAACAAAACCACTCACCCATCCAAGTCCAGTGCGGTTTATTTGTGAAAAAAGTTCAAAAATAGACCATTTAATGACGTCTTATATGTGCGCCTTATAATCCAGAGCGTCTAATAGCCCGGAAAATACAGTAATCATAATAAACGTGTTAATGTAGCCTGATTCATCAGCCAGTTTCACTTTATAGAAACTGTCTGACCTCACAGCGTTAGGATTTGTTCACTCGACAGTAGGCAGATACTTTTTAAAATTTAACCAATCGCTGCTATTTGGTTGTGACATATGTAATGCGCCGCTAACTGGGCTAACTGATATATTAAGCTTTTCCCAAATCCCGTAGCAAGAAGGACAATAACGTCTTTTCCCTTGATAAAACTCGCCAAACATTCTCTTTATTCCGGCTTTAAATCCTCGATCTGTATGGCTCTTCGCTGATTGGCTGGTGCTCAATCTCACACTTTCGAGGTTCTTGCAAACCGTCTATTGTATTTTGATTCCTGACCTAATCGCTGGAGAGAAATGAAATTGATAGCGTTAATGTACCACCCCTAATAAAAACATAAATAGCCAAAACACCAATTTAGAACGTGAAGAGCTGGTCCATCATGCCCAGTCTTCTCATAATCACAAATGAATCAACATTAGAATTGTTATCAGTAAAAGCGCTACAGAGTACTGTATGTTAGGTTTAGGGAAACACTGGGAATTTTTACCGTCGGCTCATGTTCACGATTTGGTGTAAATTCATTTTCAGACATTTTACTTTTACTCAAGCTAATGATTCCCAATCCTCGGCGCTGGGAGTCTTTGCCAGAGCTGTGTTTTGGTTGACCGCCGTGTTTTGGTTTGGAACAGTTAAACGTGGCTGTGTTTTGGTTTGGTTTCATCTCTCCTCGGCTCACACACAAACACACACACACAGACACACACACACACAGACAGAGCCCTGTGTCTGTGCCAGGGTTTGATTTGTGTTTAAACTGGATTCTGAGTTTGGCTGCAGTGAACAACGGAGTGAAAAACCAAAACATGAAAAATTAAACATATCATTGGCAACATCAGATATTACAAAACCAGTTACTATTCATCTGTTTATCTAAAGTCAACATCAAATGACCTCTCTTGAAGTCAAAATAAGTCCAGTGTGCAAGAGTTTTACTGTCAGATAATCAGGAGGTGCACATTAGCATGCTGGTTGTTGTTGGCTTTATCATGCTGGCAAAATTCTGGTCATCGTGGTGAATCATGAGGTCATTCTGAACGTTTAAGGTAAGTGAGGCGTAACTTTGGACCACTGCAAACTGTTTGAAATGCGTTTATGAGATTGTAACTATTGTAATTATAAATATTTTACAACAATCGAGAAACAGTTAGCTAAGAAAAGTTGAAAAATAAGTTGAAAATTACAGGAAGTAGAGAGTTTTAAAATATATTGATGACGTCACACTAAAGAGAATTCTGTCCACAATTTACACATAAGAAACACATTTTTTCTGATACCTTAAACATTCATTTACCAATTGTTTTCTTGCAGTTGTATTTGTCAGATAATAATTTCTGTGCACATTATTTAAGTGCTGTGCTCAAGTCTCTGCACTGGCTTCCTGTGGCTCAGAGAATAGACTCCAAAGCAGCTACACCAAAGTACAGGGTGTCTCAAAACATTTGACATCATTTCACAGGCCAATAATTCAAGATTTTATATTTGATGTTTTATTTTTGTTCTGTTTTCAGGTTGAGCCGTTCACTCCCAAAGAGAAATCATTTTGCGTCTTGGAATCTGCTCACACACACTCACCCAAGACTGTGCAGCTTCAATGGAACATTTGGAAAAACTTCACCAACTGGTAAACTAATTTGGATTTGGGACCAAAAGTTTAGAGACAAAGGCTGCTCATGCAGGGCGAAAGGATCTGGTAGATCATCATCAACATCATCAGTGAGCTAGTACTTAGTTTTCAAAATAATTGCTTTTAAAAATATGTGACATTTTTCAGTCCCATAATAAACTTATCATGTTCAACACCTAAACTGATTTTAAGATAATTGCTTTTAAAATTATGTACATTTTTTTGGGACACCCTGTACATCGCATGTTAGTGCCATATGAACAATCTCACACTCTGAGGAGCTTTTCAGCAGCGTTGCAGTTTTATCCACCTAAAACCTGGAACAGTCTTCATGAACATGTGAGACAGGCCTCTACTTCAGTTCTGTTTAGCTCAGGGGGCTCCAACCTGTAGCTCAGGAGTTACCAGTAGCTCTCCACCCTCTTCCAAGTAACTCGCCAAGGGATTTCTGAATTATACGTATGGTGCTGAATAAGTAAAATTTGATTAATTGCCTATGTAAATCTATATTTTTAAAAAATAAATACATACAAATATATTTTAATGCCCAGTTTTGTGCACTAATATTACTAATATACTATTATTTTCAGGGCGATTAGCCGCGGTCTTAAGCCTCTAACCGCATCAAAAAACGACCGCGCACCCCATAATCCAGAGCGCCCCATACACGAATCCACTCGGGTGTCCCAGCACGACGTCAGTAAACTACAAAGCTGTACCACCCGCAGAACACGCAAACACACACGGAGCAGACAACGACCATACAGTGAAAAACACCCACAGACACACTCATCACTTCACGCCGACGAGGAACGGAACGAAAGAACGAACCAAAAAAGCGAGTGCAATGTGTCAGTCTGAGCCACAACTGAACAATTGTATCATCGTGACTGATCCGTTGGTCCCAGACAACACCCTCCCTACACGCCATAACTAAACAAAGCCCAGAGTCACCGTGAACGCCACAAACAAAGTCCCACTCACCCATCCAACTGCTGTGTTTCCTTTAAAGTCCAGTGTGGTTTAATTGTGAAAAAAGTTCAAAAATAGACCATTCAATGACAGTGCGTCTTATAATCCAGAGCGTCTAATAGCCCGGAAAATTCGGTAAATGAATAATGGTTTAAATTTTATGGGCATCTAACTGTCCCAGATCTAGAGCTCTTCATTTCTTGCAACTGTTAAAATAAGTAGCTCTTTGGCATTTGTGTTTTGTAAAGGCTCACCAGAGGAAAAGGTTGGAGACCTCTCATGCCTCTCTCTTTTATAATGTTATGATGATTTATTTATGTTTTGATTTGCTTCTATTGCAATTTGAATGTATTTCTTATTCTGTAAAGCACTTTGAATTACTTTGTGTATGAACTGTGCTCTACAGATAAACTGGCCTTGCTTATTTTTCCAGGTCTAGTTGAAAAGTGTGATGTCATGATTTCCAACCAGGAAGTCAAATTTTAAACCTAAAAAATGTTCAAATTGGGAAATGTTTTTTCCAAAAATCTTGAATATAATGATCTTAACTGTGTTCTAGTAAAGTACAGCACCTATAATATTATAAATTCTGAAGTCATTGTCACTGCCTTTTTCATTCCAAATGTGTAATTTAAAATAATCCCTTTGAGACGTGTTTTATCTGTTTCTGATTCAAATCTTATTAAATTACGTTTCCATTCACTTCTTATCATTTTCTCTTTATCACGCTCCGCTTTCATTGAATAATGTCCCCGCTGTTTGACACTCTAGTAAGTCTGCTGCCTCGGGCCCCCCACCGCATCACAATGAGGGGGAAGTGTCTTGCCAGAGGACACAATGACAGTTG
Source organism: Boleophthalmus pectinirostris (assembly GCF_026225935.1). Lineage (NCBI taxonomy): Eukaryota > Metazoa > Chordata > Actinopteri > Gobiiformes > Gobiidae > Boleophthalmus > Boleophthalmus pectinirostris. The sequence continues at coordinate 32,600,928 of NW_026571207.1, read as the reverse complement.
GTGTTCCCTGTGGTCTGACCAGGTCCAGTCCTGCTTAGCTTCAGAGATCAGACGACATATTAGTCCATTACTCTTTCAAAGCGGATCAGAGCAGGTTTGTATTACTGGATACAGACGGGGGCAGGACAAATGAAAACTGTTAAAATGTAAAAATATATAAAACTGTGAGTCACTGGTACAAATGGTCAGGTTCAGTCTTTATGAGCGTACTTTTTGTGTATTTCATGACAAAGTACAGAGTAATCAACAGGGAAAACAGTCTCTTGCCCTTGTGTTGGAGTATGTGTTCAGCTCCAGTCAAATGAGGCTCACGGATTTAGCAGCTATAAGGACAAATTTTAGAGCTGAGTTTCGTGTTTGGAAATCCGAGTGCACCACCAAAGAACTAATCAGGAGTGATTGTGTTAAAGGTATAAGCTCTTATGAGGGAGTCAAACCTGTTTGAGGAAGCTTGAGGAAGTAGGTCTTCAAGGACAAATCATGACATTTTGTATAAACATTTTAAGGTCAGAACATTGGACTTCATTCATGAAACGATCTTATAAAGGCCGTCTTATAAACATTTTTTGCATTCATAAAACTTTTTATCTGAAATGAAAATCCTATGAACAGTCAGGAGCACTCGTAAGGACAAAAATTCTACTGTTTTTAGAATATTATCACTCTGATAATGCAACTAAAACTTCTAATTCCTCCATGACTGTAAGTTATATTTTCTTTAATTATTTCCTATAAACATATGACTCTGATCCAGTCACATTTATGAGGCGTTTTTCTACAGGCTGCAGTCTTCCCACCCATGGTCTGTAGAAAGAAGTGAGTGTGACGTCACCCACAGCGTTCAACGATGCTCAACGGTCACAGGAGCGAATCTGGAGTCAGGCTCTGTGTTATGAATAGGATTTTTCTGACAGACAAAATAGAGAAAAAAAATTCAGGATCATGTGTCGTGGGTTAATACGAACATTTTAAGACCAAAATGACGAGGCTCCCTGCAGCAGTTACAGAGAGAAGGATGACAAGATCCTAATGTAAGTCTATAGGAGGGTTTCAGTCACGTGATCACGATGATGCGCGAATTTCAGGTGGAGGGCAGGAAGTGAAGACAAACACGACAAACATGACAAACACGGCTCTGGAGAACACAGATATGGAGAAGAGTTCTTATTGTAAGGATTTAAAGCCAGTAGCAAGACAAAAGTACGAGCAGTTAGTCGACAAATATATTGGACGTGACCCTGATCTTATTGAAAATGAGAGAATTTTCAACCGAAGTAAAAGATTTGCCGACAATCGAGGCAGAGGAGATCACGAACTATTTAGCTCTTCAGACATCGTTCTACACCAGACAACAGATGAAGGCAAAGTACAAAAGTTTGGAGGCATGTAACTTTTTTTGTCAGTGGATGGGTCCTCAACCTTGGTGCAAAACGCCTAAATGATGATTATCGTTTGGTCTTCGCCGGGGTGAGTGTTTCTCTTATTTTATGTGTATAGACTGTTGGAAAAACTGCAGTGTATCGGCAGTAACCTCTATCTGAACTATTTAATGTCAACAAACGTCGTTAGCCGTTAGTCGTTAATGATTCGTTTATGTTTAGGTAAACCACAAAAAACAATTTATCTTTGTAACAAATCTTTGACGAAGTGTTCACTGCAGACACGAGCATTTGCAGATTCTGCTCCTCCCGACTGCAAACATTTGTAATCCACTTTTTACGGCGTTGTTCTGTCAGCTTTTCCCATTTCTGACCTTTGTGGACGACTATATTCGGTACTCTAAAAAAAATCACTTTTCCTTCTCTTAGTTAGAACGATTGGCACAGCCGTAAACTACACAACACATCGGGCATTTTCCTCCAGTCAGTTCACTTCCTGCCCTCCATCTGATTTTGCGTGCTGACAAATGTAGCCCTGTGACGTCACGTGAAGCCCAGATATTGGAGCCTCCTGGTGCACTTCCTATTTGGTACGCGGCGGGTAACACGTTAGCTACTGTATGTCCACTCATATGTACAGTCTATGGTCCCAGCCCCAGTGCTCTCCATATGGGCCTCTGTCACAGCCCTGTGCCTGGTCACAGCACTGGACTCAACACCCTGACCAGAGCTCGGTCTAATGCATTCTCACCCCTGCCCCTTCCCTCACTCTTTCCCATGAGTCCGCAGTGATATATACAACAAAGCCACCACTTATTTAAGCTCCTGACTTAAATCTTCATGTGAGTTTGAACATTTGAAATCACCGCTGAAGTTGTAAAACAGCCGTAGTCTGTAAACACGCTCCACCTCACTTCCTCGTTATAATGTCAAATCCATATTGGTCATATATGGAAGTTCAGAGGCCGTTTCTAACCACATAAATATTCATTTTATATGTAAATGTGCTTGGAGGAGTGTTTTCCCAGTGGGATGCGTCTATTGACAAAGTCGATCTTTTCAAGTCTTTTGAACCAAATCACTTTTGTTTGTGGTTCTGATATTGTCATATTTTAGTTTTGGGATTCAGACATCGTTAATTGTGTGGTTGTTGGATCCTAACAGCGGAAAATTACTCGAGAAATTTGTTTGCGAACTTCATGAATGCAAAAGGTAATCAAATGTGTGTGACTGCAAACCTCTGTTCAAACTGTTTCTCTTCCCAACAGAATTGAAAAATTGTTCCACAGGAAGGACCAAAAAGGTTGACTGCCTAACTCATCCTGAGTTTGCAGCGAACATTTTGTATGTGGAGCGACATCAAAGCAAGATCCTGTTTGTTAAGTGAGAGGTGCAGAAGACAAACAGACTGAGCTGCACTTTCTTGTTCTTGTGGTTTTACAGCCACATCACGTCTTGGTCTCTTTGCAGTGGAAGGTGTTTCTTGGTGAACAGCTGGTGCCTTTCGCTTTGGCGCTGACTTTTTAAATTCGTAACCAATATTGAGTGAGGGATTGGGATTTTGGCGCTCCATATACAAAATGTTCACTGCAAACTAGGGATTATTTAGACAATCAAAGGTTTCCTTTTTCATCCTTCCTGTGTATCAAATCTGCCCATCGCCTTTACCATTCACTATTTTTCAATTCTGTTGAGAAGGGAAACAGTTTGAACAGAGGTTTGCAGTCACACACATCTGACTCCCTTTTGTATTTATGGAGTTCGCAGACACATTTCTGGAGCCGTTTTCCGCTGTTAGGATCCAACAACCACACAATTAACAATGTCCGAATCCAAAAACTAGAATATGACAAAATAAGAATCAGAAACAAAAGTGATACGGATCAAAAAACTTGGAAAGATCGGCTTTGTCAATAAACACATCCCACTGGGAAAACAAACATGGCAGTTTGATGCTCACTTTTTCAGAAAATCCTTCCCAGTATGAATTGCACAATGACCCGAAGTCTGAGATTCTTGATGTGTCTATTCGGAGCAACTGTCATTTAAGAAGGAATTTGGCTGCTTTGTGAATCTGGGGCAGAGTTCTCTCAGCATCTTTTTAAAGTGGAAGTGATGAATATTTTTTTAAGGTAACAGATTCATGAATGAGACCCGTTGAATGTAATTATAAATGGACAACGCGAGCATGGAAGTTTGCCCAACCAGTCCACCTGCGCTTTGTGGATCTGGAGAAGGCAAGAAAGAAAAAGGATGGACGGTAAAACTGGAGCCAGATCCGATGGAGCCGATTCACGCCCATGCTCGCTTCCTCTTTGGAACATGGCAGTCAGAGGTTATGGCCACTGTGTCCATTTGCATTTACAGTCAATGTTTAGAATTCTTTTGCGAGACCATGACTTTTTTTCTTTTTTACTCTCAGAGCTCCTGAATGTCCAATCTCCTCGGATCGATACGAGAAATCACACGCGCTAAACAAACTGCGCCGGCGGATCCCATAAACATCGACGTGCGTAAATTAAACCGGGCTTAAAATCATTTTCACCATCGATCAAATACCAACGAAACGATAAACAAAGACGGAGGCCATTTCTGTTCTGCGCTAACGAGCTTAAACCTGATCATTCTCCAGCCAGAAGTGTCATTAAGAAGCAAGTCTGCGGAATGACGTTCGTTCACTTTAAAACCGATCTACAGTGTGTTTTCTCTTCTCGGATAATTGTCCGGTCGAGTCAGCGGAGGTTTTCCGTACAGAAGAGCAGGTAGTTAACGGTAAGACGCGGCAGGAGGATATTGGCGTGTGCGTAAAGTTTTACAGCGCGTAGTTTGTACATTAGAAAACAAACACAAATATGAAATGAAGGCTGTAAATAAAAGGGAGCGCTTAAACGTCAAAAAGCAATTTACAGATGTCAATAAGAACCGAGTTATCCATCCGAGCTCTGCCCTTTTATTGTAAATGCTGATACGTTATATTCTTCCTCCTACTCCCTCTCTTTCTCTTTCTATCTCTCGTTTTCTTCTCTCGCTCTCTCTCTCTACTCTAATGAATAATTCCTCCCTCTCTCCCCTCTTTCTCTGTCTCTCTTTTCCTCTTTTTCCGATTCCTTTTCTGTTTCTCTTCCTCTTTCTCCATCATTCCTTCATCCTTTTTTCTCTCTCTTATCTGCTCTCCCTTCTCTCAAGCCCTTTTTCATCTCTCTCTCTCCACCTCTCTCTCCCCGAATACCTTGTCTCCTTCCCTCTCTCTCATCTCTTTCTCTCTCTAACTCAATTTCTCCATCTCTCTCTCTCTCAACATGTTCACTTCTCCTTCTGGCTCTATCTCTCTTTACCTCTCTTCCTCTCTCTCAACCATTCCATTCCTCCATCCCTCTTTTTCTGCCTCTCTCTCTCTCTCTCTCTCTCTTATCCCTACTTCCCTCTCTCAAGCTCTCTTTCATCTTTTTCATCCCCTCTTCTTCCATGTGTGTCTGGTCTCCTTCCCTCTCTCATCTCTCTCTCTCTCTCTAACTCAATCTCCTTCTCTCCTCCCTCTCTTTTCTGCTTTCTCTCTACCTCTTCCAACACTGTCACTTCTCCTTCTACCTCTGTCTCTCTTTACGTCTCTGCCTCTCTCAACCATTCCTCCATCTCTCTTTCTCTGCCTCTCTCTCTCTCTCTCTCAAACACAATCTCCGTCTCTCCTCTCTCTCTTTTCTGTGTTCTCTCTCCCTCTTTCAACACCGTCACTTCTCCTTCTATCTCTGTCTCTCGTTCCCAATCACTGCCCCGTTTATCTTTACCGCTCTTCCTCTCTTTCATCCCTCTTTTTCTGCCTCCCTCCCTCCCTCTCTCTCTCTCTCTCTCGTATCCCTTCTTCCCTCTCTCAGGCTCCTTCCCATCTTTCACTCCACATCTCTCTCCCTCTCCCTCCGTTTATATCTTGTCTCCTTCCCTCTCTCTCTCTCTCTCTCTCTCTTTGTCTTTCTAACACAATCTCACTCTCTCCTCCCTCTCTTTTCTGCTTTCTCTCTATCTCTTTCAACACTTGCACTCCTCCCTCTATCTCTGTTTCTCTTTCCCTATCACTACCCCGTTTCTTTTTTTTCTGCTCTTTCTCTCTCTATCAACCATTTCTCCATCCCTCTCTTTCTCTCTCTCTCAAGCCGTTTCTCATCTCTCGCTCCAACTCTCTCTCCCTCTCCCCGAATGTCTTGTCTCCTTCCCTCTATCTCATCTCTTTCTCTCTCTATCTCAAGCTCTCCCTCTTTCCTCCCTCTTTTTTCTGCTTTCTCTCTCCCTCTCTCTCTGTCTTTCTTTTCCTATCTCTCCCTCGGTTCTCTTTGTGTCTCTTCCTCTTTCTCGGCCATTCCTCCATCCTTTTTTCTCTGTGCCTCTCTTTCTCTCTTGTCCCTGCTCCCCTCTCTCAAGCCCTTTCTCATCTCTCACTCCACCTCTCTCCCTCTCCCTCCTTCAATGTCTTGTCTCCTTCCCTCTATCTCTCTCATCTTTTGCTCTCTCTCTTTCCCTCTCTCTCTCTCTCGCTCTCTTTTCTCTCTCTAACTCAATCTTCCTCTCTCCTCCCTCTCTTTTCTGGTCTGTCCCTCTCTCATCACTTTCACTCCTCCTTCTATCTCCGTCTGTCTTTCCGTATCACTCCCCCATTTTTCTTTACCGCTCTTCCTCTCTTTCAACCATTCCTTCATCCCTCTTTTTCTCCCCCCCCCCCACCTCTCGCTCTCTTTCTCTCTCTAATTCAAGCTCTCTATCTCTTCTCTTTTCTGCTTTGTCCCTTTCTCTTTCCCTATCTGTTCCCATCTTTGCCGCTCTCTTCCTCCATCTCTCTCTCTCTCGGTTTCTCTTGTCCCCTTCCTTCTACCCCTCTCACTTCCTTCTATTCTCCCGTTCGCTCTCCTCCCTCTCTTTTCTGCTCTCCCCCTCTCTCCGCACATTTTCTTCCTCTTTCTGTCTCTCTTTTCCCCCGTCTCTCTCCATCTCCGCTCCTGCCTTCACACATCTCTATCGCTCTCTCTTTGCTCGTCTTCCTTTCTCTTTCTCTTCTCTCTATCTCGTCCTGGCTTCTCTCTACCTCTCTCTCTCGCTCTGTTCTCCTCATTCCCCCGGCTCTGTTCCGTGTGACTCCACTCTGCAGGAGAGCGCCCCCCGCAGGCCTCCGCGTCCAAACAAATGAAGACTTTAGTTTGACAAACGGCGCCGGAGAGAGGGAGGGAAGTTTGGAAGAGAAACGGCGCGGGGGAGCTGTCCGAGGTCCTGAAAAGAGAAAGACGCCGTGGTTTATCTGCGCTTTATCCGAGCTGCAGATCTGCTCTAAACGTTATTGATCTGCGACGGCTCACACACCTTCGTTAGTGCGAACGAGGGGATTGTGCGGATGAGTGCCGTTTTATTTTATTTTAGTGCAGTCCCACGTGACGGAGAGACGGAGAGAGAAGAGCGAGAGAGGAAAGAGGCTGATCGTTTTAGCAATTCCTGTTAAAATAATCTCATATAGAAAGAGAGGAGAAGAAGAAAAAGAAAGAAAAAGAGAGAGAGAGTTCAGAAATGGAGAGAGAAGGGAGAAAGTGGAAAGAGATCGTGAGGAGGAGAGACAAACAAAGAGAGAGATAGAGGGTGGAGAGAGTCGAGTGAGTAGAAAGAGGGAGAGACAGTAAGAGGAGAGAGAGAGAAGAGAGGGTGTAAGATGGAGAGAGTGAAAAAAGAGAGGTTGGAGAGAGTAGAGAAGGAGGGAGAGAGAGAGTGAGATGAAGAGGGAGGAGGGAAGAGAGGAAAAGACTAGAGACTGGGACGAGATGGAGAGAGTAGAGAGGAAGAAGGGAGAAAGCGGAGAGAGAGAGAAGGGAGAGAGGCTATAGAGAGGGAGAAGGAGAGGGGGGGGGCAGAAATGGAGAGATGAGACAGGAAAGAGTAGAGAGAGAGAGAAGGAGGGGAGTGTGAGAAGAGAGAGAAGGAGGAGAAAGGGCGGAGAGAGTAGTAGAGTGAGTAGAAAGAGTGAGAGATTAATGGAGTGGGAGGAGGGGAGAGATGAAAAGACTGGAGAGGGAGAGATGGAGAGAGTAGAGAGAGAGAGAGAGAGAGAGAGAGAGAGAGGAGAGAGGGATGGGTGGTGAGAAGGAGAGAGACTGTTTTTCTCTCCAGTTTTGACCACACGACCCCAGGTTCCACTTCTACATCAGATATTTGAAGTAAGACATATGGAAAAAGTGAAATAACTACTATTTATTTTACATTTTATAAACAAATCCTCAAATTATCCACCTTTTACTTTGTTAAAAAAAATATTTAGTACAGTTATTTTTCTTTGCTATAAAATTCCATATATCTTACTTCATGAATTTGACGTCTTTTGTGTGTTTATAATATATTGAAAATTGTAAACAAAACATTGAATAAGAGGATGTGTCCAAACTGACCAGAAGTGCACACTTTTATAATAACTACACATTATTTATCCTTAATAAAGCATGAACAAAGGCTTAATTAATAATAAACAGAGATTTAATTAATAATAATTCACGCTTAGTAACTACTTAATTACTACCTTAATTCGCACTTGCACTTAATTTGCCTGCGCTTTAAATAGTTACTCATAATTATTTCATACTTAATTACTCATGGACTAACAGTGTTGGGAAGGTGACTTTTAAAATGTATTCCCCTACAGATTACAGATTACATATCCCAAAATGTAGTTCGTAACGTAATCCATTAAATTACTTAAAGTACGTAATGTAATCTGAATACTTTGGATTACTTGATTTGCTGTAGAGAAGCAAAGACGAGGAAATCTTCACATAAAATGTTTTATCTGCTAAAAGAAAATAAAAAGCCCAGACTTTACTGAACTGTAAAGTGTTTTATTGATAGAGGAGGAGACACGTCCTGGTTTAGTCCTGTTAAATCCTGTTTTAGTCCTGGTTTTGTCCTGGTTTAGACCTGGTTTAGGTCTAGTTTAGACCTGGTTTAGTTTTCGGCAATGAGTGGAATTACCGAAAAAAAAAAAAAAAAGAAAAGAAAAAGGGGATATAGCCCAAAATATGAACGCAGGAAAACAGGAAAATACCTCTGTGTAATCCATTTATTTCAACAAAGTAACTGTAATCCAATTACCACTCACTGAAACAGTAACTGTTACTGAATACAGTTACTCATAATTTGCACTCATAATTACGTAACTCCGGTACATGTAATCTGTTACTCCCCAACACTGTCTGTACTAACCATTTGAGCATTTATTAATCATTAGTAAGATATGAGAGAATGATTTACTAATAATACAATGCACTGATAATTCAGGCAGCTGTGATCTGTTAGTTAAGTCTTTTTGAGAGTTTTTCTAAAGTGAAAACGAATTATCCTTTATTAAGCATTTACTAAGCATGAATCATTGGTAATTAAGTCTTTGTTCATTATTAATTAAGTCTTTATTCATGTTTTATTAAGGCTAAATAAGGTGTAGTTATTATAAAGTGTTACCAAAAAATATTTAAAAACACTGAACACCTTTTAGTCTGTGGTAAAACTCTCCACAGGAACTAGACCAGGGTTTGGCCACTCTGCATGCGGCTCTTTCATCCTTCTGTTGTTTAACTACAATGTATTTTCATTTTGGTTTGTTCGTTTGTAATTCTAAACGTGTAGATAATGGTAATCAAAAATAAAATGCTTTTCATATTTTTGTCACTCAAATATTTGTGACAGCCGCTGACGTGCGACCCCCGGCACAGACTGGCACATGGATCTTGTTCTATGATCTGGCACCAACACCAGCAGCATGATTTATAATGTGTTTAACATTTGTTTACATTTTACAGAAACAAAACTTAAAACCACATGGCTCATTTACATACACTAAACTTGTGTCGCTGATGCGGTTCAGTTTCTGTCGGACTAAAGGACACGACACAAGAGTGGAATATGTGTGTTCTTTCTGTGACAGAGGATGTGCTGCTGATGGTGAGTCTGTATTGTGCTTGTATCATGTTGAAGATGGTTCATGTTAAACTTTTCAGAGATCGAACATGTGCAGCGCAGCTCTTTATTTAGCAGTCATTTCACTCATGCACAGTCACTTTATTTGTTGGCTACTGTTGTGATGAAAAGACTTAAAGGTGTAAATAATTCTCATGAGACTCGTGCAGTCTTGGGGCATGATCCACTTGTTGTTGTCCGTTTTCTGGAAGTTGTAGTTCAGACTTTTTTTCGGAGTTCAAAATGTTTTTGTTCCATGCAGAAATAAAATTCCGTGTTCTCTGTAGCGTTTCACTGATGTCGTAAATGCAACACACTATAGTCTTTTATACAGAGCACACAGGTCCAAAAAAAAAAAAAAAAGACTGCAGTGTTATCCTCATTTTAGTATCAAAGGGGTTTTGTGGCTCTGGGTGTTTTCAGAATCAGAATCAGAATTTATTCATCATTTCAGTATCAAAAAATACACAGAAATGAAATACTACACTCAGGTCCAGGTCAACAGCAGCATAGATAATAATAAGTATAAATAGTTAAAATATTGTGTGTCAAATACAGTCTTTAAAAAACAGTCTTAAAAAAAAAACCAGCCCCCACACACCCCCGTTTTCTAAAGTCTGTCCCACTCTAACTACCCTCTGCAGAGCTTTCCTTTTCTGCCATGGTGCTGCTGCTGAACCACCGCACACCTGTAAACAGCCTTCAGGACAGAGGAGCGTTGGTGTGCCTTTTTCACTCTGCAACTGGTGTTGTTAGACCAGCTGAGACTGTTCATGATTTGGACTCCAAGGTATTTAAAACAGGAAACAATCTCCACTGCATCTCCATCGATGTACAGAGGAGAAGGGGCATTAGGTTCCCTGTGGAAATCCACGATCATCTCCTTTGTTTTCTTTACACTGATGCACAGATATTTAGTTTTGCACGAGGCCTCCAGCTGACAGACCTCCCTTCTGTAGTTGGACTCATCGTTGTTCATGATGAGCCCCACCACTTCTGTGTCATCAACAAACTTCACTATATGATTGGATGAATAGTGAGCGACACAGTCAGAAGTGAGTAGTGTATACAGAAGGGGGCTTTAAAAAACACAGCCCTGGGGTGAGCCAGTGCTGAGGCAGATGGAGGAAGATGTGATGTTGTTGATCTTTACAGTTTGTGACCTGTTGGTGACGAAATCCAAAATCCAGTTGCACAATGTCCCGCTTAAGCCCAGGAGAATGAGTTTGTCTACCAGTGTCTGTGGGATTATGGTGTTAAAAGCAGAAGTGAAACCCAAAAAAAGGAGCCTAACATAAGAATCCTTTTTTTCCAGATGAGTTAGGCTGCGTTCAGACTGCAGCCTGAAGTGACCCAAATCCGATTTTTTGGCCCCTATGTGACCTGTATCTGATCTTTTAATGACAGTCTAAACGACACAGATCTGATTTTTTCAAATGTGACCCAGGACACTTGGATATGTGCTCCTGAAACTGATACATATCCGATCTTTTGACATGCGACTTCAGTCTGAACGGCCAAAGTGCATTCATCCACCTACACGTTATCAACAAGCCACAAACGTCACTATTCTGCACTGAAGTAGGTGAAAATTGTTAATGAACTCCGTGTCACTGAAGAGAAGCACATCACCACTCACCACACTTGGCTCCGTCTCCACATCCACATGTTCCAAAAACCTCGTCCTTCTCCCTCTCAATCTCCTCCTTAAAACAATTTGTTCATGTTCTGGCTCCGGTACGAGAGGAACTTTAAAATCTCCAGGTGCTCAATGCTGCGTCCATGTTTGGACAACTTCCGTAAACACAGAGCACGCTCGCTGCGGTTGACGTCGTCGTGTCTCCAGTGCACATGCGGAACACTTTAATGTTTAATGTTCACACTGGAGATCGAATACAAGTCGCATTTAATTGGAAATGTGAACGACCTCGCAAAAACATCGGATTTCACAAAAAAATCGGAATTGAGCGTTAAGCCCTGCAGTCTGAACGTAGCCTTTGAGCTATGTGAACCAGTCCAGATATAGCATCAGCTGTAGAACGATTTTTCACGATAGACATACTGATGCATGTCCACAGCCACGATTATGGTCCTCTTTATTTCTGCCATAACCAGCCTTTCAAAACATACCGCGGGAGACGCTCCAAATGGCTCTTTGAGTATTTCAGGTTGCCGACCCCTGAATTAGAATAAACATTTTCTTGTGGTTCTAATGCTTCTACAAGTGCATCTATTATGAATGAATGAACTTCCCACTTCATTGGCTCATATATTGTAACGCATAAACCAGGACTTTTGCGTTACAAACAAACGCACAAACACACAACTGCCCTCTGGAGCGTGTGTGTGTGTTTTGTACGTTTCATGGATCTGCACATTAAACTCGGGCCTGGCTCATTCATGCACACTTCCATTCAGATCTGTTCCTGTGCAGGTCATTGAACTTCAGAAGCTCACAGACCAGAAACTCGACTAAACACAGGTCTAGACTCGCTCCTGTGTGAGGGGAGAGAGGGCTGGCGTCATATCACAGAGGTGACGCGTAACCAGGTGAACTAGGCTGTGAAACGTGCATCCAGGGACTGAACGGGCTGTGAATAAACTCACACATGTAAAGAGTTTAGAGCGGATATGTGTGTGGAAAAAGAGGAGGGAGTGAGAGATGGAGCAGAGCAGCAGAGGAGCAGAGGAGAAGAGGAGCAGAGGAGAGGGTCAGAGAAGCAGAAGAGAGGGTCAAAGGAGCAGAGGAGAGGAGCAGAGGGTCAGAGAAGATGGTCAGATGGGGCAGAGAAGAGGGTCAGAGGAGCAGAGGAGAGGGTCAGATGGAGCAGCAGAGTAGGGGGAAGGTCAAAGAAGCAGAAAACATTTTTTTTTTTTTGAATAATCTTCATATTTTCATTGGAGTCATTTGAAGTTCTCTGTGTTCTGCCAGAGGAACCACTTGAACTGTCCATGGTCCTGATGGTTGGATGTCATATTTCAGCTGTTTATGAAAAAAAAAAACTAAAAAAAAACATGTCCCTCTGCATAAACAGACTGTCCAGATAAGGTTTGGTAGTAGTTATTTTTCTTCAGAGATCTAAGTCTGTGGATTGCAGCTTTTTTGCTATTATTATTTTGTCTGCAGTACATCCTGAGCTTGGTTTCACACGTTTGACTATGTAAATATACAATATATACAACACATACTGTATTCAATAATGTACAATAAATATACAAACACATCTTTTGTTAGACCATGAGCACAAAGTCTGTACATTTTGTTCACTGATGACGGTAAGTAGAGCTCTTCTGATTCTGATTAAGGTCAATTCAGCACCACGGAGAGCTCCACAAAGAAAGAGAAAACAACACAACTGGCACCATCACTACTACTGCCATTATAACAGGAGTGGTCTTAGCACTAGTTGGTGTAGTACAAGTATTAGCAGTGTAAGAGATAACACTGCTAATTTACAACAAAATACACAGTCCAGTGACAAAAGAGCAGCAGAGTGAGAATGAGCCTCTTTCATTTTAATACCAGCAGCAGCAGCAGGAGTACATAGTTGCAGTAGTAGGAGTAGTAGTAGGAGTTGGAGACTTTTTTTTTTTTTTCAGAATTGTTTGAAATCCAAGTTTTGTTATCAGTTTAAATATCACCGTTGAACACATCTCACTTGTAGAAGTGGTAGTTGCAGTTTTGTTTGCAGTATTAGCAGCACTAGTCTCAGTAATAGTTCATTCAAGTATTAGCAGCAGCAGTAGTAGTAGAAATCTGCAAAAATCTTTGACTTAGCACGAACATGAGCAGAGATTGTGCATGGTTCAGGACCACGGAGAGCTCCACATAAGAGCCCATGCCAGAAATGCCACACAGTGTGTGTACAAACTGTGTGGACCAGAGCAGCAGAGCAACAATCACATATTGACCTGCTGTAAAAGTAGAAGTAGCAGTGCCACCAGTACTAGTAGTAGAAGTAGCAGTAGTATTCTGTAGTAATATTAGGAGTCTCCAAATCTCTATAAACCCAGCCTGCTGAGAAAAGACAGACAAGAGCACTGCTCAGAACCATGGAGAGCTCCACAGAGGAGGCGACAGTAGCAATGCCAAACACACTGAGTGCACCAGAGGAGCAGAGCGGCAAAAAATTGGTAAAAAAAAAAAAAAAAATCTAATTAAAAGTAGCACTACAGTAAAAATAATTTGTATTATTAGTTTTTCTCTAACTTAGGTCAGTAGTTGCTTGGGATCTTCTTCAGTACTTGATGAAGATGTGAGTCTGTCACAGTGACTGTAACAGGTGGGTTAGTCAGTCAGGAATATACATGCTCTGTTCTTATTGGAAAACATAAAGGAAAAATAATATCACAGAGAACTGAACACATTGGGATTTCTGCAGAATCAATGAGTGAAGCTCTGAAAAAGACACACATATAAAAAGAGAGGTCAGTGTGGATTTGTCATTCAAAGTCAATAGTACAAATCTATAGGCCAGTCCATTGAGAAAAGACAGCTCAGTGTTCAGGACCACGGAGAGCTCCACTCGAGGCTGAGGGAGAAACAAGCTCGCTAGCAACGTGTGGCTCTTAGCTCTGTTAGTGGTGTGTGCTATGGCTCTTCTGTGGCTCTTCTCTGGCCCTTCTATGGTGCTTCTGCAGCTCTGACACTTCTCTGGCTCTTTTCTGACTCTCCTCTAGCTCTGCCTCTCTTCTGTGTCTCTAGCTCTTCTCTGGCTCCGGCTCCTCTGTGGCTCTGTAGAGTGACAGTAGTGTGTGACAGTTGACCCTCCCGGTGTTGCGTTAATGACTCTCTGTGTCGTACATACCAATGGGCCACATTCACATTCTGCTCTGACTCCTCCACTCAAGGACACTCCACCTCCTCCAGCTACAAGGAGCTAATCTGAGGGGAAACAGGAACTGGATACGGCCCAGTGACTTTAATATCTGTTTATGAGAGAACGGGGAGATCTATACACTACAAATGAATATTGAAATCAGTTACGTGAGCTGAATTTTAAATGTTTGTATTGATTAGAAAGAAATGTCTCAATTCATTCACCTTCTATTGGCTTTTATCTGATTTCCAGGAGCAGCGATTATCTGAGACAATCAGGACAAATAAACATGATTTTAGTCGCTGTTAATCGTCACCCGGACCAGACACCACACAACACGAAAAGACAGCAACGATTAAAGCTGCACTGTGTAACTTTTCTGGTGGAGGATCTGTCAAACGCTTTTCTCCATAGACACATTATTCCTTTGTCTGGAATGTTTCATAGTTTGGTCTTTAACCTTCCTGTCTTCATGGAGACCAAGCCAGACCAAGTTACAGGTCAGATCTGTGGAGAGGCGACCCCGATCACAGTCAGAATGTCTGTTTTTCTAGGTATTTTTGATCTATAAACCACCTGTAATTAAATAAATGTAAAGTAGAGCTGTTTAATGTCATAATGGCCATGTTCACACAATTATTATTTTTTATTTAGAATTAAAATATTCTCTTTTGAGTTTACATGGAAATAATAATTCCAAATTGAGGTTTACATGGAAAACACATTAAATCAGCTTTATTTAATTCCACTCAGCATCTGGAGGTTCTGATTGGACAGGTCAAGCAGACACTGTGGGCGAGGTGGGTTAAGTGTCTTGCCCAAGGACACAACGGCAGCATTCATCTGCAGGAGCTGGAATCACACCGGCCAACCTGTGAGTCAACCCGTGATGTTTATGTCGAGAGCAGGATTCAAACTTTTTCCGCAGTTTGAGTTCACATGAAAAGAATAATTCCGAATTGAGGTTTACAAGGAAAACACATTAAATCATCTTTATTTAATTCTGATCAACGTCTGGGGGTCTGGAAGTGTTCTAATTGGACAGAGACACCAACATATTTACGTCGACCGGAAGAAAACACACACTTCAGCTGCTACCGGCTTTTTTGTCATCTCAGTTTGTCGTTACGCCACGGACACAAACATGATCCAAACTTTTTCTGCAGTGGTGATAATTGCGCAGCAGCTGGAGAATTCTCTCGTCACACTTTATGTCTGTCGGCTGAGGAGGAGAAGGGAAGAGTGTCGGAGAAGGGAGGAAGAAGACAAACTGAGTGTGAGGCTGCTCTACCTCAGTCCACTCCCACATCCCGCTCACAAATCTAAAGAGACGTGGATGAAAGTCCGAAGCCAAGACTGGTGGAGCCGGATCGTCCGGATCACGTCAGAAGGGCGAAACAACGAGAATGCGCTGAACGAACAGAATAATTTTTAAGAAGAACAAACATTTATGTTCTAAATTCCCTAATAGAACTGGTCAGTCAGATCATGCAATGTCATGGTAATAGTTTTACTGCGAGTCTAACTGGAATTTAACCACTGTGGGACTAATAAAGGCATATCTCATCTTATCAGATCATTTCCCTTAACCTATCAAAGTCTGCATCTATAATAGAGGTGGATTTGTAAATTAGTTGTAAAATTGTTTATTTAATGTTAGATGCTAATTTACATATTATATGTTATAGTTAATGTGATTGTTTAACAGTTATTCATATACTGCAAGCTATTACCTACTCTGTTATTTAAAGTTAGTAACATGATTCAAATGTGTTTAAAGATAACCAGATGAAATGGTAGTTCAGATGAAATCAAACAATCAGCTAAAACACTGAACACAGGACATTAAAGCTCCAATCATACAAGAAAATCTCCAATAGTTTAAACGATCGAGAAATAAATACATTTTACTCTAAAATCTGAAAAAAAAGCACTCACTTACTTTGGAATTAAGTTTAACTCTGAATAATCATTTCATTAGGAATTAAACATTTACATTGTATTTTTAAAGTGGAAGTTTTATTCAGAATTAAATTATGTTTATTCCTAGTCAGCGCTCTCATGCAAACGTGGCAACTGTGGAACATTTCAGGCAAACCAATGACATCCCCATAGAAACAAACAGGAGACTGACCCCCAACCAAAAAGTTACACAGCGCACCTTTAAATTAAATCAAAATGAGACAAAAAAATGTGTATTTAGATCACCATGTTATAAAAATTTCATTAATTTATCCAGAAAAACCCGCACTAGTTTACGATTCAACGAAACCCACACTGGGCTCCTATGATCAACATCGCGCACGAGTCGAAGAGTCTGTGAGCCATGAAAAGATCCTCGTGAACGTTAGAAAGATCCACTCACAAAAAGAGATTAATTCTAGAAGACATAGTTGTGGATAAGCAAGACAATAAAGAAAACATGGGTCCTACGACGAGTGACATGTTTATATGTGCACTGGAAGATCCAGTTTCTACTGCCACTCACACTGCAAATGTTTTCTTTTTACATTTTAGTTCAGTAAATGTGTTTCTCTCATTAAATAATCTATGAAACAATTTAAATAGCAAATACCTTGATGAAAGTGACGTGAGTGTGTCTTGATGGTACCATAGGAAATCTCTTCGTGGTTTATGTTCATTAGCCATAATTCCCGTCTTTTTTTCAATAATTCCTGATGAGTCATTTCCAGAGGAACAGTGAAGAAACAAATCGTTTTATCCTTTTCAGAGCGTCTAGAACAACCAAATACACAACAAAACCTGCCCATGTTTCTCTGATGCTGCTGAAGTCAATGACACAGTGTGCTCGGTGTCATGGCGGCGTAGGTACCGTTGCCATGGGGACACGTGACGGTGCAAAGCCTCTATTGGATGCATTCACTTTTTTGGTTTTAATGATAATCAAATAATTTGAATATTGTTGTTTGTGAAAGAGATGCGCACTTACTCGGCTGGAGTAAACTGAAACACAACTACTCATATGAATTATTCTTCTAAATTCTGATCATGTTTCAGAGTGAACTCACCAACCACATTAAGAATTTGAGTCACACAGGTCTGAGCCGAGAAACAAAAGACTTTTAATGGTACTTTAATTGTCCGTGTCAGTTTTATTCAGCTTGGATTTATTTATTTCTGAGTTAATTGATTGTTTTGCTAATTCTTACGCGTGTCTCAGGAGGTTAAACACAGACAGTGGGGCGTGCTGCACATGTTTCTAGATTAATTAACTGAAGCTTTTGAATAACAACAACGTAACTTACTTTTACAATCAGGGGTGAGACGAAACAGACATGAGATACGGTCCACGAGATCGAGACGAGATCAGA
Source organism: Boleophthalmus pectinirostris (assembly GCF_026225935.1). Taxonomy (NCBI): domain Eukaryota; kingdom Metazoa; phylum Chordata; class Actinopteri; order Gobiiformes; family Gobiidae; genus Boleophthalmus; species Boleophthalmus pectinirostris. Next base: position 32,583,426 of record NW_026571207.1, on the reverse strand, counting down.
TTTTGAATCAGTTTACAAAAATCTAATCAATACACAATTTTGGTTTGATGATTTTTATTGGTTTAATTTCTTTATATATTGTATTGTGAGTGAGTTTTATGTGAGAATAGACTAAAAATGACCAAATTAAGTCATTCTCATCATGATGCACTAAACACCTTTCTGCTTTAAACTGCAGTTCCCCACATGCATCACTCCTGATCATTACAATATACTCAATATGGGCCAATAATATGTTATTAAAGATGTTGTAGCCCCCCCCCCCCTCCTCTCTCTCTCTCTCTCTCCTGAAGTCCTAAATATGTCTTTGTGGGCGTTAGGCGTGGGCACACTGATTTGGGCCATCAGTTGTTTTTGTTTTTTGTAATTAGTGCTTTTTTTTTGCTTAACTCCTTTTTATGGTTTATTTTCGCGTGGCTGTGCGGAGACTATAAATTTCTGGCCGTGGTCTCCTCCGCTCCGTGCGCCCTGCTCCGCCCAGCTCCGCTCACCTGCTGCGCTCCAGACTCTGTGTGCTCACCCTGAGGGTGGCCTCGCTCCTGTCAGACAGGTGCAGGGTGGACTGCCATGTAGCTTTCATTAGCTATTAGCCTTTTGTTTTGACCTGGTGGGACTGGCTGCCCTGTTTTGGCTTTTTGGGTTCAGGTTTGTTGTTTTTTCTTGTTTTTAGTTACAGGTGCTGGCACCGGCTTCTACGGCCCTGTACGGGGTTGGCCCGGTGTCGCACCTTTTGGTTCTGTTTGGCCGGCTCACCAGGTCCACCTTTCTGTTTATTGTTTTTCATTTTTTGGGGGGGCACGAGAGGGTTTTTTAATTTCTTAAACATCGTTAAAAAAAGAAAGAACAACGGGGAAATAAGACAAAAAATAAAATAAATTAAAAGCTCACTTTTGACTCGTGTGTCATTTTAAATATGTTGCCCTTCGAGTCGTAACAGTGGGTCTTTTTTGAACAATGTTTAAGTGTGGAAAACACCGCATGTTCTGCACTGTCCGCGGGTGAATTAAACTCATTATATTTATTCATGTGTGTTTTTATTTGGTCAGTGTTTAACTCATTACAGAATACATACTGTATATTCAGTCTGACGCCATAAAATAAAACATATTCAGTCTGTAGAACAATCAAATCAAACACTAACTAACACTAACACTAACTCACTGACCAGGTGAAGGGAGAAACGAAAGTTTATTGATTATATTATATTGAAGCTTATATTTTATTATTATTATTATTATTATTATTATTATTATTATTATTATTATTATTATTATTATTATTATTATTATTTCACAATTGTTTTTAACCAATTTTAGCACTGATTATTTAGGACAGTATTGGCCTTGTCACTACAAAATAAAAACTGGGACATAGTTTTAAGAGTTCTCTTTCTGAATATGTGGAGTCTCAGGGTAATTTGATCCCATCCCCACTACATATTACATACTACATACTGCATACCGCATACTGCATCCTACATACTACATACTGCATACTGCATACTGCATACTGCATACTACATACTGCATACTGCATACTACATACTGCATACTGCATACTGCATACTACTGCATACTGCATACTACATACTGCATACTACATACTGCATACTGCATACTACATACTGCATACTGCATACTACATACTGCATACTGCATACTACATACTGCATACTGCATACTGCATACCGCATACTACTGCATACTGCATACTGCATACTACATACTGCATACTGCATACTGCATACTGCATACTGCATACTGCATACTGCATACTACATACTGCATACTGCATACTGCATACTGCATACTGCATACTGCATACTGCATACCGCATACTACATACTGCATACTGCATACTGCATACCGCATACTACATACTGTACTGCATACTACATACTACATACCGCATACTGCATACTGCATACTGCATACTACATACTGCATACTGCATACCGCATACTGCATACTACATACTGTACTGCATACTACATACTACATACTGCATACCGCATACTGCATACTACATACTGTACTGCATACTACATACTACATACTGCATACCGCATACTGTATACTGCATACTGCATACCGCATACTACATACTGTACTGCATACTACATACTACATACTGCATACTACATAATGCATACTTTATACGGGATACTACATACTACATACTATTTACTACATACTACATACTATCTGGGGCTATTCTGTGCCGATTTTGTGTAGCATTTTCTGCATTACCACATGACATCACAAGGTGGAACAGAGTTTCCTGTTTGAGAGAAAACTCATCCTAAATGTGCAGGTTTGTGTGTTAAACATGTGCGAATGAACCAAAACACATCTCCAGGTCTGTTTGTGATGAAGAAACAACATTAGAACATACTGTAGCTCAGAAAAAAAGCTCAATATGGCCCTTTAATGGAACGATCAGTTTGTCTAACTGTTGTTACCACGTCAGTTTGTTTCTTATAATGCTTCAATTTGTCATAAAACTTTCTACAGAAAGACATTAAAAAGTTGAGTTAATTGGCGTGACTCTCCCTTCTGTGAGTGCTCCTCCATCATAGCAGAGAGCAGCATCTAAACTCCATCTGAGCCATCTGTGCACGCTGCAGTCTTCACTCAGTCTGCTTTGGTCTTGGTGTGTTGATTGTGACTGTGTCTTGATTGGTCGACTAAAGAGAGGGCGTGGCAAAAGCGTTCAAAACTATTCAGTATGTCTGTGTATCTGGCCCAAACCTCACTCACAAGACAACCCCTGCACCATAAACGAACAAGCACGAGGGAACAATGTGTTTATTAAGACTTGTGTATGATGAGTTTAATAGAACAATGACCTCTCGGGGTAATAATGGACTCAGACTTGAACTTTAACAACCACATCAAATCAATAACATCTGCAGCTTTTTACCATCTAAAAAACATAGTAACAATCTAAAGTTTAAAGTCTAAATCAGACTTGGAGAGACTTATCCATGTGTTTGTCTCCAGTAGGTTAGATACTGTAATGATCTGTTCACTGGTCTCTCCAAACGAGCTGTGAGACGCTGCAGAACATCCAGAACATGCTGCAGCTCAGGTCCTTACTCCAACTAGGAAGTACGAGCACATATGTCCTGTGCTCAGGTCTCTGCACTGGCTTCCTGTGGCTCAGAGAATAAACTTAAATGTAAATAAAGTAAATGTAAGTAAGTATAATAACAAAAAAAAACTGTTTTACATACGATAAATTTCCAAATACAACTAAACAATACCTCTATTGGGTTAAATAACTCAAAGAAAATACAAATGCCCAAGGGCTGAGCCAAACTGTCAAATACAAACAAACGATAGGTCAATAGCGAGAGCCTAGAGTCTCAAAATTCTCAGAGGCAAAGGGATGTGACAAACACACGTCTTTCAACGACGGTGGCGAACTGAAACTGACATCCAGCTGCACGGAGGAACAGGCGCACAGCACTTTTATTGGACAAGGTGATGGGATGTGTAGGAAGGGGATTGGAGGAGCGGGACGTCAATCCTCCAACCAGGCATGAGAAACATCAGAACCTTCCCAACAGCGACGGGACCACACCCCACCAATCAGGCGCCAGGTACCACACAGGACATGCAAATATGGAAGGTACATATGCTAAAATAAACGGGGAGTCAGCGTTTGCAGCTAAAACCTGGAACCTGGCTCAAACCGTTCTGTTTCACTGTGCATATGACTGAAAAGTTTTCATTCTGCACTCTTCTCTCTAATTTATGTCTCTTTTTTATTTTAATCTTTATGATTATTTATGTTTTGATTTGTTTTTATTGTGATTTTAATGTATTTCTTATTCTGTAAAGCACTTTGAATTACTTTGTGAACAAATTGTGCTATACAAATAAACTTGCCTTGCCTTGCCTTGCTTGTTTTTTAGGGTTAAGAAGCAGATCATTGAGTGTATCCAGGTTTTTCTGTCTTTCATACAGGCGCTGAGCTCGTCTACTGTAATAGCAAAATGCATTTTAACATGTCCTTAAACATATTTACTGTTATAATTATCTGGCTCCACTTTCAGTCGGTTCTTTTCCACTGAAACTGGCATGCCTCTCTCAGGTGCAATCCCTCACTGTCCAGTCCTCCCCTCATTATTTATGTCATGATGATCTGTGCACAGACCTTTGTACTGCCCATATAAAACCCAGCGTGGGACTACCCGTGCTCTCTCTCTCTTTTTCCTCTCCCTGATCTACTTTCTTCTCTTTTTGCTCTTTCTCTTGCAAGGGAATAAACCCCACAAAGATTATTGTTTGAGTCAAGATCTCTATTTCGTTCTTACAAAAATATTTCCACAATAACTTCTCCTGCAGTCTGATCTGGTTTCACTGAGTACAGATGTGTGTGTCAATGATCTTACCTAACAGCAGCATGTAAAGTCTGAACTGGACTGGACCCAGTACTGAGCCCTGCGGGAACACCATAGATTACCTTATAACACAGCAAGGAGCTCTGGTTTACTTTTAAAGAGGTACTTATCTGATAAATGGGATTCTTACATACAGTAGAGTGGCAGTAGTTCAGGTGGTAGGGCATTTGTCCAGTGATCCACTGAAGGTTGGTGGTTCGAATCCCAATTTCGACGTAAACATCATTGGTTGAGCAGTCAGATCTACTGCAGTCAGATTTTTTCTTTTTTTAAAATATGATTATTATATTAAAGACAAAAGAATATAACATTTATATAAAAACAAAACACAAAAACATAGAGCAACAACCACAACAAATACAAAAAAACGGCCCGCTCATCACACACACACTGACACAAATTTAATTAAATAAAAGAAAAGTCATGTGGTAGTGCAGCATAAACACACCGCTAGGCCGGCTTATATTGATATTTTGGACAATTTACAATTTAAATTCCTTTTCTCTCTCTCTCTCTCTTCTTTTTTTTTTTTTTTTTTTTTTGCATTTTTAGTCACTATACTTATCTAATATTATTTTCACCGTCATCATTTCCTTTCATCATCTTTTACTATTTGTTATGCGGTTTCAGGTAGAGTCCTGCAAAACCCATAGGACCCAACGCAAAACAGTGCAGCGCAGGACACATTTTGAAAGCTCACTGCAGGCGCGGGCGGGAGCGGGACTACACAACAGTGGGTGTGGGGGAGTGAGTGGGTGGAATGATAAACTGCAGTCCCGCAAACTAAATATGAGTGTAAAGTAAAATATGCAAATGATGTATGTAAGCATATCATGCATCATTTGTGCTGGAGATTTTATTTGGCATTAATAAAAACATTAAGCAGCAGACCAACCCCCGTCCTGTACGCCGTAGGGACTGTCCCCCCGTCCAGTACGCGGCGTGGATAGTCTCCCCAGTCCAGTACACCACGCAGACAGTCCCCCCAGTCCAGTATGTCACACGCGTGATGGATGAATTTAATTGGTTGTTTATGGAACAAACCATTCTTCACTGGAGCACTGTAATACTTTATTTTGTAATTGTGATTTTATGTGTGTTTTGTGGATGAATGAAATGTGAAATGTGGAACCTGCCTCCCAAATCTGCAAAGCAGATTTACCTACGGGTGCGAATAAAGCAACCTAACCTAACGGACAGTCCTCCCATACGTCGCAAGGGCTGCGCCACTAAACCAGAACTAAACCAGGCCTAAACCAGGTCTAAAAACAGGTTTAAAACCAGGACTCAAACAGGACTAAAATAGGATTTAGTCAGGACTTAACTATGCCTAGATTTGACACGCACAGTGCGAACGTAGGTCATTTATTCATATCATATATTTTCATTTTTCTACCTTGCCATTCTAAAAGCCATGGACACTGTATTTCTTACTTGTACCTCATTATAAAACACCATCTCATTGTAAAAGAAACTTCCATTTTCAACCTTTGTGACTTCGCAGAGCCTTAAGCCGAATAACGAGCTCAAACTCCCACACAGAAATATTCAGGAAAAAAAAGTACAGTACTTTACTTTCCATATTTGAGCTGCAGGAACATCTGCTCAGCTCTGTCTCTCCAGCTGTCACTCAAACTCAAGACCTGGTGTTGTGTGGACAGAAACAGAGAGAACAGATGTGCCGCAATATGGAAATAATAAACCAATCTGTGGCAGCAGCCAGCGACGGGAATGCATCCTCTCCACCTGTCAATCACGTGTTATAGAGCTGAGTTAGGCTCCCGGAAGCTCCCAGTCTGTCCATCAGAATACCAAAGTCGATAAATGTGATGGGAAAAGGCAGCGCTGGAGGGGGAGGGGGTAATTATTGGCACAGTTCATGTTAGCTGCTGGTATGGATTAGTGTAGGAGCAGGGGGAGTGAATACATGGATATAAACAGGAGCCATAAAGGACGAGCAAAGAGGAGATTTATGGAGAAAGAAGAAACGGAGTTAGATCATGTGAAGGCAGAGGGTGTAGAGGAGAGGGTCAGAGGAGCAGAGGAGATGGTCAGATGAGGAGAGGAGAGGGTCAGAGGAGAAGAGGAGAGGATCAGAGGAGACCAGAGGAGAAGAGAGGAGAGAGGTCAGAGAGAGCAGAGGAGAGGGTCAGAGGAGCAGAGAGAGGGTCAGAGGAGCAGAGAGAGGGTCAGAGGAGCAGAGGAGAGGGTCAGATGAGAAGAGGAGAACAGTCAGAGGAGAGAGAGAGGGTCAGAGGGAGAGGAGAGGAGAGGGTCAGAGGAGCAGAGGAGAGGGTCAGAGGAGCAGAGGAGCAGAGGAGAGGGTCAGAGAGAGAGGAGTCAGAGAGCAGAGGAGAGGGTCAGAGGAGCAGAGGAGAGGGTCAGAGGAGCAGAGGAGAAGGTCAGAGGAGCAGAGGAGAGGGTCAGAGGAGAAGATGAGAGGGTCAGAGGAGAAGAGGAAACAGTCAGAGGAGAAGAGGAGAAAGTCAAAGGAGAAGAGGAGATGGTCAGATAGAGCAGAGGATTCACATACCCACAACAAAAATGTGTTACTGCATATAAAAATATCTCTATGAATATGACTGGACTCCAAGTGAACTGTAAAACAACTTGCTTACCCAGACTTTTGTCTTTACTGTCTATCTAATAATAAAGTGAAATGTGAGATATCAATGAATCAGTCAATCATACTTTATTTATAAAGCACTTTTCATCCAAAAAATGTAACACAAAGTGCTTTACAGAAACAATCCCACATTTCCTTCCACACAACCAAACGCACACCTACAGAAAAACTATCTCAATTGTTTGTGCTGTTTTGTGCTGCAGTGTTGTTTTTTTTTTAGTTTTGGAGATATTAATGATTCTCTTTTATAGGTCAAGTTGGGGTCAGCCAGCCCCCAGGAAGCTTCAAAATGCTCTAAAATGCTCAAAATCATTTGTAGTGTTGGGTATCCTTAAGAAGTTGCCGATATGATCCATATCTCGATACATAGACCACGATACGATACATATCTCGATACAGTGAGCTTTTAATTCAGTACGATATTTTTCAAATTGATTCAATACGGTTCAATAAAAAATAAAAGCTAAATCATGGCTGTGATCCTAAAAGACTAAAAAAAATCCACTTCTTGTGCAAAGTTCATAAGAAACACAAACATTTTTAATCATCAAAACTGTGAAAATGTCAAATGTGTCGCATAAACAAGTTTCCTTCCTCTGAACAAGCATCAAAACTGTAGCTGTAATAAAATAATTTAGTAAAATATACCAAAAAATACTCTTGGCGATATATCGATACAGCAGCCCATGATACCGATACTGTATCAGCCCACATTAAACGATACGATATATTGATATTTTGATAGTTACTATGTTTGTGTGATTATGGTTCTTAAAATATCAGCAGTTTTATTTTCGGCCCATGACGTCAACCAGCCCCTCAAAATGTTAAAATGATATGAAACGTTTGTATTTCGTTTGTGCTGTGACAATTTTTATTTGTGTGAGTATATTTCTAAAATTATTAATTATTATTTTTGCGGAAATTATATGATGTCATTTCCTCTCAACTAACAGCAGCGGCTTTAGCAAAACTCTGCAAAACTAGTGAAGATAAACGATCCCAGACTGTGGAAAAGTATATATCAGTTTTTAGTGATGTGCTTTTGATTCATATTTCATAAAATAATACAGACTTTTCCATAATCTGAGATCGTTTATCTTCACTAGTTTTGCAGAGTTTTGCTAAAGCTGAAACAAAACAGCACAAACAAAATGCAAATGTGTCATGTAATTCTCTGCCTGTTTTGAGGCTATTTAACATTTTGAGGGGCTGGATGACGTCACCCGCCAAAAATAAAACTGCTAATATCTTAAGAACCATAACTGCACAAACAAAACTTTTTGCAGCACAAAACAGCATAGACAACTGACACTGTTTGAAGCCGTTTTAGAGCATTTTGAAGTTTCCTGGGGGCTGCTGACCCCAATTTGACCTCTAAAATATAATATTAATATCTCCAAAACTAAAGCAGCACAAACAAAACTTTCTGCAGAACAAACGAAGCACAAACAAATGACATAGTTTTTGTGCAAGTGTGCGATTGATGGGGGCAACTTCATGCAGGAAGACACACACACACACACACACACATGCTAACATGCTAAAATATACAAAACTAAACTAGGGGCGTCATATTATGGCGTTAATTGCGATTAATTAATTACAGAAATAGTTATGTTTTTTAATTGTTAATCATATTTTTTATCTCTAACTTTAAGGTTTCTGTATGTGAGTTGCCTTATTATAAAATCTGTTTTTATGTGTTGTTAGGACACAGTGTCGCTCCTGCAAAGAATTGTAATTTTCATTCATGTTCCCGCCCACATCTGTGATAAACCTGCACATGTCTGATCTCTGAAAACATCAGACACAGACACAGAACAGACTCACCTTCAGCATCAACATCCTCTGTCACAGAGAGAACATTTATATTCCACTGAGTCGTGTCCTTTAGTCCGACAGAAACTGAACCACATCAGCGCACAATAGCGAGTGTTTTTTTTTCTTTTATCCACTTAATTTATACAAAATAGTCATGCAGTTTTAAGTTTTGTTTCTGTAAGACTTGCGCAAATCTGCATTAAAGTTAAACACATTATAATGTCAAACAGCTGATGTGGCTCAATAGTCGTTATGTTTATATGTTGTAAAGTTGAGTTTATTTATGCAGATTAGAAATAGTAATAATAATGATGATACTTATTATATAAAAACGTTAATGATTAATCAAAAATTGATTGTTAATCCTCCCGATGATCAATTAATAATGTGATAGGTTAGAATGGTAGTATATGCCCCTAATGTTATGCTTTGTGCCCAGTGGCAGTGATACAGTTTATGAGATTTCATGTTAAGTTAAAAACAAGTAAAAAGGTTTGTAATAAATATTAATAAATATAAATTTAAATAAGCCTTAAAAACAGTTAAAAGTTTATTAATACGTTTATTTTACAGTATGTTAGGATTTGTTTTTTTTTGTTCCCTCCCCGTTTTGTTGCAGGGGGCGTGGCTTCTTCCAGAGCAGATGAGACACACCTGCAATCAATTCCTTCATCAGCCTCTGTATTTAGCCCTGGTTTTCTCACCACCACTTTGCCAGATAATTCTGTCCTGTTCGGTAGAGTTCTATCAGGCTTCTTGGATATATATACCTGTTTTGCTTGTTGTCTTGGACTTACCTGCTCCTGTTTTCGCCCAGGTGTCTCCGTGGTTGTCTGCCGTTGCCTCTGGAGAAGTCTGCCAGCTCCCTGCCTCCTCAGCCTGCCTTCTGTTTGTAAAATAAACTGTTTAAAACTTGACTGAGTCCTGGCTCTGCTTTGGGGTCCCTCTTGCCAAACCTTAACACAGTAGCATCCATCACATCTGTTATCGACTGCTTAGCCTGGGATTCGCTGATCTGGTGATTGGTAATGCCTTCGCGCACCACTTGGGGGATTTCACGCTCCTTCTTTTCATTGTATTAAACTTGTGCCTGAAGGAAGCAGTGAGAAATCACTCAAGTGGTTCTTTTTTCAGGACAATACAACATACCCCTGCTACACGGGGACAACAATAACATTTCATCAAATGCCCATCCCTAATGGGGACGTTCACTTTCACCACAATGAGCTTTGATAATTTGTCCTGCACTGTTCTGCGTCAGGTCCTGCGGGTGCAGGGCTCTAACATGATTTTTTATCTTATTTGTATTTTCTAATTATTTAGAGTTTGACAAAAGAACACAGTGGAATGTAAATGACTGCATCTGTTAAAGTTTGTTAAACAAATGACTTTATAAAGTTACTTTTTATATATCAGTCTTTTGATCTGCCACAATAATGTAATCATAATGAATTCATCTCTCCATTTTTTTTAATCTCTTGACAGCACTAAACTACACACCGTAAAGCATGAGGCTGAACACAGGCGACCGAGCTGAGAAATCAGCAGAGGAGCCAATGATGTAACTCAAAACTTTATCATTCCCCAGTGGATTAAAATAAAAGAATTATGTTTGTCATATTTATGCTTCAGACAGAGCAGTGCCTCTAGTTAGTCCTGGTTTTAGTCCTGGTTTAGTCCTGGTTTTAGTCCTGGTTTTAGTCCTGGTTTTAGTCCTGGTTTAGCCCAAAATGTGAAAACAGGAAAATACCGCTGTGTAATCCATTTATTTCAACAAAGTAACTGTAATCCAATTACCACTCACTGAAACTGTAACTGAATACAGTTACTCATAATTTGTACTCTGATTATGTAAATTCAGTATATGTAATCTGTTACTCCCCAACACTGAGTACCACACCCCCCGGGAATGTGGACGACACCAGCGGCAAAGTGTCAGTTGCAGTAAAATTACAAATTGTGTTATTATTTGCTTTTCTTTTTGGTAAGTTTTTCTATCCACGCTCTGTTATTATTCACAGTTCTGTACAAAGTTTTACAATCCCGTAACTTTTGATGACAGAAACTCTCCCATGGGTGCATTTCCTCAGGTGCTGTTATTTACTTGGACATGGATGTATATAGGAGAGTGGGACCTGGGGCTGTATAATGTTGTGTCCTGCTCCATATGTATAAGAGGCTATAGGCTAAACTAACTATAGCCACACTAGCTTATGCATGCTCCACTCTCCTGTTTATCAGCCGTTAACCTCAGGCACAAGACGTTTACTGCAGGAAACCATGGCAACCAACAGCTCTAATGATGCCACTTTAGAAACAAGGCAAAAATGTAAAAATAAAAGAGTTTTGTGAAATAAGGCCTTGGTTTGGTCCAAGTTTAAACTCAGTTTTGTCCTGATCTAAACCTGATCTTGTCATGGTTAAGTTTTAGGATTTGGTCTCAGCTCAGTCCCAGTTCTGATGTGATGTTTGTGTGATCTCGGTCTTGTTTTTATGTAGGTGTATGTGTGCTTTGTTAGTTACTACTACAAATATTTCAATAAAACCAGCCCCAGTTTCTTCACTTGTCTGATTGTAGTAAAGCTCCAAGATCATTCAAATCAAGAGGAAATCACCATTTTAAAGGCACTCTTACTGTTTTTTACTGGTTTTAAGAGCACGAAAACCCAAACTAGTTCATTTCAAACAGTTTGCGATCCAAAGTTACAACGAGAGCTGGGTATCATTACCTGGTCCCTGAAGGGCTGACCAGGTTTTGTATTCACCCTGTGTCTGTGTCTGTCGATAATTCCGCCATTTATGGACGTGGTACGTGGGTCAAGCCCTCGTGCCCGATACCGTAAAAAAAAAGTTTGGTGACCATCCGAGGTCATTTGAGGTCACACGGGTCAATTGAAAGGTCACATCATTATAAAAGATCGGCGATTTCTGAACCATCTGCGGCCTAAAATATTCACCCAGTCATCACACAAGTTGGCACACACATAACCGGGGCACACTGGATGTTACAGGTTGAACCCGGTCAAGGTCACTTGAAGGTCAAGGTAACCAAGGTCAAATATGTGATTTTGGTCATAACTCTGTGATGGACGGAGCTCGAGCAACAGGAGTGTCTCAAAATCTCAGAAAAAAAATATGATCTATTTATAATTCTGTGCATTTGTGTAGTAAAATATGAATAGTTTTTGAGATAATCACTAATTATAACAGTTCCTTTCTCTTTATTTATTTATTTATTTGTTTGTTTGAGCCAGGTACAACAAGATTCAAAAACAATAACAAAAATAGTGATATGTACATGATATATTTGGGACCTGGTGCTCAAAAGGAGTAGAATGAAGTTTCTGTGTTTGCCGTTAAAATTCAAAAAAATTATTTCCATTCCATTTTGTTTTTCTGGTGAAACACAACACACTGATCTACAGTCACACAACTAACATATACACAATGAAAAATGACATTTTGGTTCCACACTAGTAAACACAGACATTCTCATGTGTGACCAATATCACACAAATACAGATACACACATTGTATTGTGGATATAATGATCATGTCATATGATCTGGACTCCTCATAAACTGCTTCTGTGCTGATGAACTGACCCACCGACGCCTCATGGGGACCAGGTTCATATCTGATTGTTCTTGTTAAGAAGTTGCTGATACGATACATACCTCGATACATAAACCACAATACATAACTCGAAACAGTGCACTTTCGATTAAACACAATATATTTCAAATCAATTCGATATGGTTCAAGAAAAAATAAACAGTGAAAATATCAAATGTGTCTCATACATGAGTTTCCTTCCTCTGAACAAGCAACAAAACTGTAGCTGTAACAAAATAATTTAGTAAAATATCAAAAAAAAAAAAAAAAAGAAAGAAAATACTCTTGGCGATATATCGATACAGCAGTATAGTAGACACTGTATTATCACATTAAACGATACGATATATTGATATTTCGATATTTTTGCACAAAGTTACAACAACACATGAGAGCAGACTTTTTAAATTCGTAACCAAGGCTGAGTGAGGGATCGGGATTTTCCTTTGTTGTTGCTCCACATACAAAATGTTCGCTGCAAACTCTGGATGATTTAGACAATCAAAGGTTTCCTTTTTGGTCCTTCCTGTGAATCAATCCTGCCCATCGCCTTCGCCTTTCACTATTTTTCAATTCCGTTGGGAAGGAAAACAGTTTGAACAGAGGTTTACAGTCACACACATCTGATTCCCTTTTGTATTTATGGAAGTTCGCAAACAAATTTCTCGAGTCGTTTTCCGCTGTTAGGATCCGACAACCACACAATTAATGATGTCCGAATCCCAAAACTAAAATATGACAATATCAGAACCACAAACAAAAGTGATATGGATCAAAAGACTTAAAAAGATCGACTTTGTCAATAGACGCATCCCACTGGGAAAACAAACATGGCAGTTTGATGCTCACTTTTTCAGAAAATCCTTCCCAGTATGGATTGCGCAATGACCAGAAGTCTGAGATTCTTGATGTGTCTATTTGTGACTGACAAATTACAAATAAATACTTTGCCAATTCTCCTCACATTTTAAAGGGACAGTATGCCACTTTCTGGACGGGCAAAACTGCACTTTCTGCATGATTCCATGAAAAGTTAAAACCATATGAAACATTATCCATGGAGCTTGATAGTACCACACTGTGGAATATAAAGCCAATGGAACTGTGTTCATGTAAACAAGCACGACGAGGCTAAATAAGAGTCAGATTTGTGGATAGGCAAGCTCGCTGAGAGTAAGGATTTATGTTTTTAAGTCTATATATATATATATATATATATATATATATATATATATATATATTATATTTTTTTTTTTTCATAAAAGTTACATACAAGTTACATACAATAAATAAATAAACAGAGATGTAGTGTATGAGCGGTGAGGGTGAACCTGTCCCCTGTGGGTGATGAGCACAGACTGAGGAAGAGGAGGACGGGGTGGAGTTTTACCTGTGACCTCGTCTGATGTGAGCCTTTTAAACAGACACAGGTCCAAACTGTTCATTTCACACTTCATTTGATCTGGAGGCATAAACCAATCAGACGCTCCGATCTACACAGGGGAGGGCAGCAGGGGGCAGGTGATGTCATAAGAAAAATAGAAAGATGAAGGAACAGCAAAAGGTTTTGGTTTGTATGACACATAGACTGTATAAGTGAACATGAGCTGGATTCTCTCTGTAACTGCTGCTGTCAGACCTGCTGTCATTTTGGGCTTAACATGTTCGTATTAACTTGCTCTACATCATGCAAGGGTTTTAAGTTTAGTATTTTGTCCCTCAATCAAGATATGAACAATAATAACAGACAAATGCACCTGTGATACTCACAGTCGGAATTCCAAATATGGAGCTTGACTGCAAATTCTCTTCTATAACCGCCTGCATTGATGAACTTCATTTGGCTGGGGCCGAGCGCCGTGAGTGACGTCACACTCCCTTAGACCACTACTTTATACTCTTACTGTATGAAGCAAAGTCTATATGCTTTAACATGACAATTATGGATCCATTTACCACAGTTACATGAGAGCTTTGATTCCAAATAAAATAACTGAATTTTGAATAAACATTGATTCCACGTTACAAAGACAATGTAAACAATTCCTAATGATTATTCGGAATTAAACGTGAGTCCAGTGTTAGTGGGTGATTTATTCCAATTTTAAAGCTGAATTAATTTATTCCTCGATCATCAGTGTTGGGAAGGTGACTTTTAAAATGTATTCCCCTACAGATTACAGATTACAGACCCCAAAATGTAGTTTGTAACAGAATCCATGAAATTACTTAAAGTGAGTAACATAATCTGAATACTTTGGATTACTTGATATTGTTGTGCTTTTTAAAACGACATGAATGTAGCAACCACATCCTGAAAATTCTTGTTTGTTCTCTTCAAATTGTCTGTTGAGCCCAAGTCTCCATGAACAGACTTTTGTTTTACTGTAGAGAAACAAAGACTAGAATATGAACATAAGATGTTCTGTCTGCTAAAAGACAATAAAAAGCCCAGTCTTTACTTAACCAGATTAAAAATATTATTGATAGAGAAATTATTTTTATAAGAGATCACTGCTGCCTTAAAGTATGTCCACCTACTGTTAGTGTCATATTGTTTAGTCCTGATTTAGACCTGATTTATTCCTTGTTTTAGTCCTGGTTTAGCCCAAAATGTGAAAACAGGAAAATACCACCGTGTAATCCATTTATTTCAACAAAGTAAATGTAATCCTATTACCACTCATTGAAACAGTAACTGTAACTGAATACAGTTACTCATAATTAGTACTCTGATTATGTAACGTCGATACATGTAATCTGTTACTCCCCAACACTGTCGATCATGTAAATGTTTATTCTTCTTAAAAATAATTCCGTTCATTCAGCACATGCTCGTTGTGTCGCCCTTCTGACACGATCCAGATGATCCGGCTCCTCCAGTCTTGGCTTTGGACTTTCATCCACGTCTCTTTGGATTTGTGAGCGGGATGTGGGAGTGGGCTGAGGTAGAGCAGCCTCACACTCAGTTTGTCTTCTTCCTCCCTTCTCCAGCGCTCTTCCCTTCTCCTCTTCAGCCGACAGACGTGAAGCGTGATGAGAGAATTCTCCAACTGCTGCGCAATTATCATCGGAACCACTGCGGAAAAAGTCTGGATCATGTTTGTGTCCGTGGAGTAACGACAAACTGAGATGATAAAAAAGCCGGCAGCAGCTGAAGTGTGTGTTTTCTTCCGGTCGACGTAAATACGTTGGTGTCCCTGTTCAATCAGAAACCTTCCCCGCCCCCAGACGTTGAGCAGAATTAAATAAAGACGATTTAATGAGTTTTCCATGTAAACCTCAATTCAGAATTATTATTTTCATGTAAACTCAAAGGAGAATGTTTTAATTCTGAACCATTTAATGCAGATTAGTTCATTCAGAATTTAAAAAAAAAATCATGTAAACGTGGCCATTGCTTTTGACATTTGACATCGCAGGAAACACTTTAGCGAACTTTAAAGCGATAGAAATAAAAAGTTCTGCAGGTAAAAGGTTAATACTCTTGAAAAACACGCTCTCAGTGATTAAACCTTCACTTTATTTGTTCTCGTTTTGGTCCAAAGTATAAGGACAAACCTGCAGATTGAGTCGCGTGCGTGGAATACAGAGCGAGGGGGGAGGGAGGGGCGCCGCGTGTCGTCCAATCGCCTCGCAGAGTCAGAGTCCCCCCCCGCCCCGGAACCGTCCAATCACAGGCCGGTCCCGGGCGGTTAGACGCTCTCATACGCCGCACTGACCGCTGCATTAGAAGCACCATTAATCACACTCATGTCCAGTTACATCAGCGGGACGTCCCAGAGCCGAGGAGAGACGGAGCGAGAGGGGGAGGAGAGGGACGGAGAGAGAGAGAGAGAGAGAAAGAGAGAGAGAGGGAAAAGTGGAAGAGGAAGAGACGGAGGGTGGGAGAGATGGAGAGGATAGGGTGAGGACAGAGAGAAGAAGGGGAAGAGAGGAAAAGAGGGAGGAAGACGAAGGGATGAGGGGAGAGGAGAGAAAGAGAGAAGAGAGAGCGATGGGGGAGAGGAAAGAGAGAATGAGAGGAGGAGGAGGGACAAAAAGAGAGAGGAGAGTGGGAGAGGAAGAGACGGAGGGTGGGAGAGATGGAGAGAAATAAACGAGAGGATAGGGTGAGGACAGAGAGAATGAGAGAGAAGGAGAAGAGAGGAAGAGAGGGAGGAAGGCGAAGAGATGAGGGAGAAAGAGAGAAAGAGAGAAAAGAGCGATGGGGGAGAGGAAAGAGAGAATGAGAGGAGGAGGGACAAAAAGAGAGAGGAGAGTGGGAGAGGAAGAGATGGAGGGTGGGAGAGATGGAGAGAAGTAAAGGAGAGGATAGGGTGAGCACAGAGAGGAGAAGAAGGGGAAGAGAGGAAAAGAGGGAGGAAGACGAAGAGATGAGGGGAGAAAGAGAGAAAGAGAGAAGAGAGAGAAAAGAGCGATGGGGGAGAGGAAAGAGAGAATGAGAGGAGGAGGGACAAAAAGAGAGAGGAGAGTGGACGAGGAAACGACAGAGGGTGGGAGAGATGGAGAGAAATAAAGGAGAGGATAGGGTGAGGACAGAGAGAGAAAGAGAGAGTTGAGAGAAGGAGGCTAAGAAGAGGAAGGGATGAGGGAAGAGGAGAGAAGAGACGAGAGAAAGTGAAAAAGGAAGATGAGGAGAGAGAAGGATGGGGGCAAAGGGAGGAGCGAGACAAGGTGGGAGAAAGAGGAGAGAAGAGTGGAGGAGAGAGTGATAAAAGGAGAGAGAAAGTGGGAGAGAGAGATGGGGGGAGAGAGAAAGAGAGAGAAGAGAGGATGAGAGAGGAGGAAAAGAAGGAGAGAAAGAGAGGAGAGTGAGAGAGAAGAGAGAAGAGAGACAGAGAGAGAGAGAGAAGAGAGAAAGAAAGGAAGGAGACGAAAGGGAGTGATGGGGAGAGGAGAGAAAGAGAAGAAAAGGTGAAAGAGGAAGATGAAGAGAGAGAAGGATACAGCGTTAGGTGGGAGAAAGAGAAGAGGAAACAGGTAAGGGAGAGAGAGATGGAGAGAGGAGGAGGGACAAAGAGAGAGAGAGAGAGAGATGGGAGTGGAAAGAAAAGGACAAGAAAAAGAAGGTGAGGAAAGGGAGGAGAGAGGGAAAAGAAAGACAAGTGGGAGGAAAGGGAGAGGAGAAGTGGAATGGAGTGGCGAGAAGAAAAGAAAAGAAATCGCTCTCTCTTACACACACTTTCAGCTTTTCTCTTTCTTTTTTTTCTCTTAACTCCATCCTCCTTTCTCCCCTTTCGCTTCTCCTTCTCTCCATCCCTCTCTTCTCTTCAGTCCATTCTCAAAAACCCAAACTGAACTTCTTAAAGGTCATTAAAAGTGAAGCTGCAGAAAGGAGCGCTCGACACGGACCCGTTTATTTCCGATCCACAGTAAACCATTTCGATTCTCTCCTGTTATTATTATTTATTACGGCGATTTAATTCTGCGACTCCCAAAGGCACCAAACATTTCACTCGCAAATAAATGAGAGACACAGTTTAATTTCATCTGCTCGGGCTCAGAGGAGGAGGGACCGTCTCCGAATCCAAACGAACACGGCACTTACGAGGTGATTTCTGCTTTTAAGATGAATAAACGTGGCGTGTGAAGCGTGTCCCGTCCATAAACTGAAAATGAAGTAAACTTAAATATGTCTCCGTCTGCAGGTTAAGACTCTGGAGACACAGGCTCAGTTGTGATTGTAGAATCTTGTGTGACTCCCTCAACTACCTGAGAGAAGGAGGAGAAAAAAAGAGGAAGGTCATTTGGGCTCTGTTTTCTAAATGTGTGTGTGGGTTTGTTTGTTTGTTTTTTTGTTTGTTTTGTTTTGTTTTTTGGGTTTTTTTTGCACCAACTCAAAAAAAAAAAAAAAAAAAAAGTTTTGTAAAAAAAAAAAAAAAAAAAGTTTTTATTTATTTATTTTTCATTTTTGCACCAGCAACTAATTTTTTTGCCTCTTGTGTTGTTTTTTCACCTTTGCTGATGGAAAATGAATAATAATAATAATAATAATAATAATAATAAGACTTTTTTTCAGATTTTTTTTTTCTTTTAGATTTTTTTTTTTTTTTTTGTTATTTATTTTTTTATTTTTTTATTTATTTATTTTTTTTTACTTAGAAAATAGACCCCAAATGACAAAGTTCTAGAAGTTCTTCAATCAACAGAGTCACTCCGTTAAAAGTTATGGTTAATTCTTGGCTGATAAAACAGCTTCTTATGTGTCCATTCGCTGCCCCTTCTTTGTCTCTGGAGGTTACTGCCGTTGGTTAAGTGTTCCTTCACACTCTTTTTATTGGACCACAGCAGCTACTCAGGAGAATTTGAGGGTGGGCAGCTTTGCAAAACTCACACGTGAGAAAGACATGATGCCGTCCCACAAGACAAAGGGCTGCATTTAATAACAAAGGTCATTAAGTGTCAGTCAGCCAGGTGGATGAGTCCACAGAGCTGTGGGCTGGAGCAGAGGTGTGAAGGGCTCAGGGAGTGGGCCACTGTCGAAGTGTAGACAGAGACAAATATATTTAATGTTTAAACATAATAAAGTTTGAATCTGAAAAATCCACAGTTTTATCCCTCACGCCAACCTGAGCATGAGCCACCGTGAGGAGCAGAAGAGGAGACAGGAAGTGACCTTCTTCTTCTTCTTATGAATTCCAGCAGGCTGCACACTATGATGTGCTATGTTGCCCCCCACCGTCGTTAAAAGACATTATATTTTCAGATAGAGGTCGGACCTGCAGCGAAAGTTTTCTAAGGTTACAGTTCCAAGGTCAACTAGCTCCTTGTAGAGCTGCCTCCTCTCTCTCTACTCTAAGTGCTGCATGACACCAATGCACCACCAGTTTTTAGGCTGCTGCAGTTGCAGACCCTCCTCTGTCCCGGCTCCAGACCGACTAGTGGCCGCTCCAGGTACTGCAACTCCCGGGAGCTTGGGCCCAGAAAGAATTCTCCCATAGAGCACAATGCTTTTTTGGGAATTCAAACTGAACGTGTGTTGGGCTCTGTATTGTTGTCCGCAAGGTTGCACGCTGTTATGAAATAAAGGCGGAGCATGTGTTGAGAAGATCGTGGTCGTACTGAACAGAGCCAAAGAGACCCCCAGTGATGTGCTTTTGGTAGTGATGGTGTTAAAAGGACTAACAAATGAAGACAACCCATTTTCTGTGCATATCACTCAGACAAAAGAAATGTTAACCTTTAGCAAGTTCAAGGCTGTGAAGCTTTGAGTGTTTGCTTCTCTACCGCAGCAGGACACGAACAGATGAGGTGACGACCGCCAACTTCAGAGCGACTAAGCCAAAGTTTAAAGATAATAAAGAGAAGAATTACTTCAGTGGAGAATGCTTTATTTGTGGAAAAAGTCGGACATAAAGCAAAAAACTGTAGAAACAGAGATAAGAAAGCACAATGGAGCTTTAGGGCTGCTAATGCACAGAAGAGCAGCAAGGTGACTACCATCACAGACATGGCTTTGTGTGCCAGAGACAAGCATGCAGCAGAGGAAGAAACGTTTGTGCTCAGGGTAAGTGAATGGAAACCTTACTGGGCACAACTGGAGGGACTACTTGTGGACAGCGGTACTTCTGCCCACATCATGACCAACGAAGGAGCTTTCATCAGGTTCACTGAGACGTTCCAGCTGATGAATCACGTCATGCAGCTGGCAGATGGGACACGGACCGCTGGTAGCGTGCTGAAGAAGGGGGACTCCCAGATCAAACTCACAGACAACACTGGCAGAGTGGTGAGTGTCAAGCTCACAGACACTGTTTTGATCCCTGGATGCCCACAGAACATCCTGTCTGTGGAGGCAGCAGCTTCAAAAGGAGCAAAATTCAACTCTGAGAAGAACAACAACAAGATGATCCTTCCTACTACATGTAAAACACAGACTGTACTATTTGGACATTGTGAAAGAAAACAGTGATGATTCCTGTAATGTGTGTTTTGATCTGAAAACTTGGCATGAAATAATGGGTCATTGCAACTATGGTGACATAGTAAAACTTGAAACAGTTTTGAACGGCATAAAAATCAAAGATAAAAAGTGTAAGCCAAACCAATGTAAAACATGTCTGCAGGGCAAATTTATTCAAAACAGAAACAGGGAGACGGGGGTAAGAGCCAAAGCCCCTTTAGAGCTCATACACACAGACCTGGGTGGGCCTATTTCCCCAGAGTCACTAGAAGAGTACAAATATGCCATCACTTTCACTGATGATTATTCTGGTGCCATTTATGTGTCCTTCCTCAGGAATAAAAACAAGGCAGTTGACACAACCAAGCAGTTCCTGGCAGACACAGCACCATACAGTAAAGTTAAACGGTTAAGATCTGACAATGGTACAGAGTTTGTATCTGAAGAGCACCAGTCACTACTAAGGGACAATGCCATTAAGCATGAGAGGTGAGCACCCTACTCTCCTCATCAGAACTGGACTGCAGAGAGGAACTGGTGCACACTGCATGCTAATAGAGTCAGGTTTACCTAAGGAGCTGTGGCCTCATGCAGTAAGGACAGCTGCAGTCATAAGAAACAGGTGTTACTTTAAGAGAACAGGGGAAACACCCTGTTTCCTTTTCACTGGCAAGAGAGCAGATTTGTCAAAAATGAAAAAGTTTGGTTCAGAGTACATGGTGTATGAACAAAACACAAGAAAGCTAGACCCAAAAGGCAAAAAGGGAATCTTTGTTGGTTTTGATCATCATTCACCAGCTCATATGGTTGATTTTGCAGAGACAAGTAAGGTTCAAAAACACAGGCTGGTCCACTTCATGGCAAAAGAAGTAACTGAGAGTCAGACGCACACTGACATGGACCCAGCAGAGGACCAGTACACAGAGTGAGTAACTACACCTACAGAAGTGACTCAGCCACAGACTGACAAGGAAGGAACAGAGAAAGTGCAAGACTCAAAACAGACATTGACACTAAGACTGACACACAGACTCCACATACATGTAGAGTAAGAAAGAAGCCTAAGTATTTGTACTCCAGGTCAACCGCTCATCAAACTATAAGCCCAAAAATGTAAACACTTGAACCTCTCAAGAGGACAGTTATACATGCTGAGATTATCAAAAGGAATTTTCTTTTTCAAACCAAATATCATAAACTTATTTTTCCTCAATTGACAGTTTAAATCCCCATTTATTTCCCCACTGAATAACTTTATTAAGAGCCTTGTGAGTCTTTGTGAAAACCTGATTAACATTCCTCCCACGCCTCCAGATGACGCCATCATCAGCAAACAATGACTTACAATGATCTGTTCTCAACACAGGGAAATACTGTACCTGGAGTTGTGTTTGTTTCTTTCACACATGTTTAACACACAAACCCTGCACATTTAGACTGAGTTCTTCTCTCAAAACAGAAAACATTCTGTTCCACCTTATGATGTCATGTGGTAGTACAGGAAGGTGGAACAAAGCATTCTGAGCTTTCGAGATGTAGACAAACTAATAATAAAGTGTTACTCAAACATGTGTGAATGAAACAAAACACAACTCCAGGTCTGTTTTTGATGAGGTAAACAGTATTTAGAAGAATTCACAAAGTTTGTATATAAAGAAAACAAAATGAGTCATATTGTTGCGAGAGTTCAAATGCATTATTAATCAGTCATTTATTCTTCAGTAAACTCCTCATCCAATTAACACCTGTAATGATTTATTTACCTCCCCTCAGTCTGTGTTTCCTCCTGATGCATTCACTTCAGGCCTGTCCCATTACTCACCACAGAAACAACTCAATGATCCTGATGCAAAATTAAACCAGGGAGTCTGCGTTTCCTCCTGTCACCTGTCAGCCAATCACAGCCTGCTACATTCACCTCGCAACCAATCAGCTCTCGAGAACAGTCACACTCTCTCTCCGCTCCTAGGCTCCGTCTCCACTGCAGCAGCAGAACCGCCAGCCTCCTCAGGCTCTCCATGTCCTCCTCTTCATCTCCACTTGTCTTTCATGGGAGAGATGTTATAGGCCTATTCATTTTGTTTCACTAAGGCGTTTAAAACTCATTTATGGACACATTTAATTTGGTGTTGGATGAACAGGGTGTCCCAAAAAAGTTGACATCATCAAATTCTTGTTGGAAAAACCTCAAATTTTCACAGGATGTATAGAAAACAATTAATATTTTATATTTAATGTTTTATTTTTGTTCTGTCTTTTGTTCATGTCATTTTGCACCTTGTAATATGCCAGCACACATATGTTGTCCTTTAAGCCCTGTATAAACAGCCTTTCTCTTTAAATTTTTGGTAACAAGTCCAAAATAGTTTGCCACTTGGTGAGTTTTTCCAGATTTTGCATTGAAGGCTGCACAGTCTGGGGTGAGTGTGTGCGAGCAGATTCTAACATGCAAAATTACTTCTTCATTTGGACCTGAGAACACAACAAAAATAAAACATTAAATATAAAATCTTGATCTGAGATAGATAAGATAAGATAAGATAAGATAGATAGATAGATAGATAGATAGATAGATAGATAGATAGATAGATAGATAGATAGATAGATAGATAGATAGATAGACAGATAGATAGATAGATAGATAGATAGATAGATAGATAGATAGACAGATAGATAGATAGATAGATAGATAGATAGATAGATAGATAGACAGATAGATAGATAGATAGATAGATAGATAGATAGATAGATAGATAGATAGATAGATAGATAGATAGATAGATAGATAGATAGATAGATAGATAGACAGATGATAGACAGATAGATAGATAGATAGATAGATAGATAGACTGATGGATAGGATAGATAGATAGATTAGATAGATCCATGGATTAGGGTCATGGATTAAAAAGTCAAAAAAGATCAAAGATCAATAGATATACTTTAAATGGTAGTACTTTCTTGTCCATATTCCCATGTAGTACTTTCTTGTCTATTCCCATGTGGTCTTAAACCAGTGTAATGCCTCAGTGGTCCAGGTCAGTTACAGTGGTCCATCTGTCCTGTGAATGTGGCTACACAGTTACTCAGTGCTCTTTAAAATATGACTCGTCAGATTCCGGGAAATAATAAAATGTCTTTGTTTTATTTCAGGGAGCTGGTGACTGAATTTCACTCAGTTTTAAGTCAGATTAATAAAAACTCTCCTTTGGAGTCGATCTTCTTCAGGACGGCAGCGGTTACATCATCTCTGAGTGGATCCCACAGCACCTCTCGCAGGTCACAGCCATGTACTGCTTTAGGGCGTCAGTCTTTGAGTCATTACGATGGATAGATCAAGTTGCAGTTTAGATCTGTGGAGAGGCGACCCCACTCACAGTCAGAATCCCTGTTTTTCTAGGTATTTTGGAGCTATAAAACCTATGTTTTTATGGAGCTATGGTTTAATGCCACACTGTGGAACATTCCAGGCAGAGCAATGACATCTCCAACAGGTGATGGACTCCCAACCAAGAAGTTACATTTTTAAAC
Organism: Boleophthalmus pectinirostris; assembly: GCF_026225935.1. Classification (NCBI taxonomy): domain Eukaryota; kingdom Metazoa; phylum Chordata; class Actinopteri; order Gobiiformes; family Gobiidae; genus Boleophthalmus; species Boleophthalmus pectinirostris. Next base: position 32,559,516 of record NW_026571207.1, on the reverse strand, counting down.
TGTATGCAGTCATCCAAAGACCTTCCTTGCTTACCTTACACATTCAACGGCCAAAGCAGAGTTTTGCTGTGAAGGTAAAGCTAACAAAAACTAGCATGCAAACACGCACTTCCTGAGAGTAAAGCACTTTTAATTCAATACAGGATTATTTTTGCTCAAATTCATCGGGAAAAATCAGGTACAGGACCTTTAATGTCGTCCTGTCCGAGTCCCGGTTTAGATCCTGGTTTAGTCCAAGTTTAGATTCAATGTTAAGTTAGATTAAGTTAGTAAAAAAATAAAGTTTATATCCTTGTGTCTCTATCAAATTTCACACACACACTTTACGAGTCCTCTGTCCTTGCGTCGCAGCTTCTACACCCCAGACTTTTTACAGGAACATTTCACTTTTATTTGGAATACGTCTGGTCCATTCAGAGTAGCCTTCTGCGATGGCATTGGCTGGGTCTGGATTCTAGCCCCGCCCATTTCCTAGGAGCAGTATAAAGGCCTATAGCAACAGTTACTCGCGCCCATATTTGGAGATGGCGAGAGTAATCCCAGCAGCAGTGAGATACAGAAAATGAAGGAAAATACAATTACAAATATTGACATTAGCTTAGTAAATCCCAATTTCATTAAACATCTTGAGCTGTTTTCTTTCTGTATAGTACTACGTGTCCTGTACACAGATTTGTTTGTATACTGTCTGCATATAAAAGTGAGGAGCAGTGGCGGGGTTAGAATAGTGTCATGTAGAGTTTGCATATTCTGCCTGTGTCTGGGTACTGTCTGCATACAAATATGGGCAAAGGAAGTCAACATTTCTCCAGGAAAGACAGCAAGAAATGATGTATCAGTAGCAGCAGTAGCACTGGTAGTAGTAGAAGTAGTAGTAGGAGCAGTAGTAGCAGTATTAACAGTAGTAGTAGTATTAGCCGTAGCAGTAGAAGTAGCAGTAGTAGCAGTGGTAGTAGTAGTAGTAGTAGTAGCAGTGTTAGCAGTAGCAGTAGTAGTAGTAGCAGTAGTAGTAGTAGTAGTAGTATTAGCAGTAGCAGTAGTAGTAGTAGTAGTAGTAGTAGTAGCAGTAGCAGTAATAGTAGTAGTAGCAGTATTAGCAGTATTAGCAGTAGTAGTAGTAGTAGTAGTAGTAGCAGTAGTAGTAGTAGTAGCAGTATTAGCAGTAGTAGTAGTATTAGCAGTAGCAGCAGTAGTAGTAGTAGTAGTGGTAGTAGCAGTAGTAGTAGTAGTAGCAGTATTAGCAGTAGTAGTAGTAGTATCAGTAGTTGTAGTGGTAGTAGGAGTAGTAGTAGTAGTAGTAGTATCAGTAGTAGTAGTGGTAGTAGTGGTAGTTGTAGTAGTAGCAGTAGTATTAGCAGTATTAACAGTAGTAGCATTAGTAGTAGTAGCCATAGTTGTAGCAGTAGCAGCAGAGTAGTAGTAGTAGTAGTAGTATCAGTAGTTGTAGTGGTAGTAGAAGTAGTAGTAGTATCAGTAGTAGTAGTGGTAGTAGGAGTAGTAGTAGTAGTATCAGTAGTAGTAGTGGTAGTAGTAGTAGTAGTAGTAGTAGTAGTAGTAGTATTAGCAGTAGTAGTGGCAGTAGTAGTAGTAGTAGTAGTGGCAGTAGTAGTAGTAGTAGTAGTAGTAGTGGCAGTAGTAGCAGTAGTAGTAGTAGTAGTAGTGGTAGTAGTGGCAGTAGTAGTAGTAGTAGTAGTAGTAGTAGTAGCAGTAGTAGTAGTAGTAGTAGTGTAGTAGTAGTGGCAGTAGTAGTAGTAGTAGTAGTAGTAGTAGTAGTAGTAGTGTAGTAGTAGTAGTAGTAGTAGTAGTAGTAGTAGTGGTAGTAGTAGCAGTAGTAGTAGTAGTAGTAGTAGTAGTAGTAGTAGTAGTAGTAGTAGTAGTAGTAGTAGTAGTAGCAGTAGTAGTTAGTAGTAGTAGGCAGTAGTAGTAGTAGTAGTAGTAGTAGTAGTAGTAGTAGTCAGTAGTAGTAGTAGTAGTAGTAGTAGTAGTAGTAGTAGTAGTAGTAGTAGTAGTAGTAGTAGTAGTAGTAGTAGTAGTAGTAGTAGTAGTAGTAGTAGTAGTAGTAGTCAGTAGTAGTAGTAGTAGTCAGTAGTAGTAGTAGTAGTAGTAGTAGTAGTAGTAGTAGTATTGGTAGTAGTAGTAGTAGTAGTAGTAGTAGTAGTAGTAGTAGTAGTAGTAGTAGTAGTAGTAGTAGTAGTAGTAGTAGTAGTAGTAGTAGTAGTAGTAGTAGTAGTAGTAGTAGTAGTAGTAGTAGTCAGTAGTAGTAGTAGTAGTAGTAGTAGTAGTAGTAGTAGTAGTAGTAGTAGTAGTAGTAGTAGTAGTAGTAGTAGTAGTAGTAGCAGTAGTAGTAGTAGTAGTAGTAGTAGTAGTAGTAGTAGTAGTAGTAGTAGTAGTAGTAGTAGTAGTAGTAGTAGTAGTAGTAGTAGTAGTAGTAGTAGTAGTAGTATCAGTAGTAGTAGTAGTATAGTAGTAGTAGTAGTAGTAGTAGTAGTATCAGTAGTAGTAGTAGTAGCAGCAGGAGGAGGAGGTGCCAGTATGTAGCAGTATGTATTTTGTATTGTGTTATTTATACTGTTAATATTTAAATGGATATAGTTGTATATATTTATAACCTCCTTTATCATAGCACCTTCTTCCTCCTCCACTCCGTCCTCTCCCTCTCCCTCTGCTTCATGCTGCGTTATCTCAAAGACAAATGTGTGTGCCTTTAACATTTGCATGTCTCAGTTTCCCATCAGAGCCAAAGCCACATTTACACAGTGACAGATTAGAGGCTGAAGGAGCCGACAGCCCACAGGACGTTTGTTTTACAATATGGAAATCTCCACGTCCTTTATTTATTTCACTTTCAGCTGAGCACAAAACAAAATGCTGAAAAATGAACAAAAGTTCCAAAAGTAATCTTGTTCTATAACTTGGAAAAACACAAATAAATCACTTTGGTATTATGCAAGTAGGATTTTTATATATATTTCTGAGTCTCAACCGGAAAAAGGTGGCTTGCCCTCTCTGGGTGGGTGGAGAGTCCGTGCCTCAAGTGGAAGAATTCTTGTTTTTGTTCTCATGAGTCTTGTTCACAAGTTCATGAGTCTCGTGAGTTGTTCACGAGTGAGAGGACAGAGAGTGAGATTGGCAGGTGGATCAGTGCAGCGTCTGCAGTGATGCGGTCGCTGTATCAGACCGTTGTGGTGAAGAAGGAGCTGAGTCAAAAGGCAAAGCTCTTGATTTATCCTCAATCTACATTCCTCCCCTCACCTGTGGTCATGAGGTCTGGAAAATGACCAAAAGGACGAGATTGCTGATAGAAATGGCCGAAATGAGTTTCCTCCGCAGGGTGGCTGGGCGCTCCCTTAGAGATAGGGTGAGGAGCTCAGTCACACGGGAGGAGCTCGGAGTAGAGCTGCTGCTCCTCCACGTCGAGAGGAGCAGTTGAAGTGGCTCGGGGATCTGTTCTGGATCCCTCCTGAACGCCTCCCTCGGGAGGTGTTCTGGGCATGTCCATCCAGAAGGGTAGCCTGATTCATCAGTCAGTTTACTTTGTTTCACTTCATACAAACCATCTGACTAGAATTTGTTCGCTCGATGGTAGGCGGGTACTTTTTGTCCGTTAACCAATCACTGCTTTTGGTCATGACGTATGTAATGCTCCACTAATGGGGCTAACTGGTATATTAAGCTTTTCCTAAATCCCGTAGGAAGAAGGACAATAACGTCTTTTCCCTTGATAAAATTCACCAAACATTCTCTTTATTCCAGCTTTAAATCCTCTTGGGAATCGTTGCCAACACTGAATGGATGGCTCTTCGCTGATTGGCTGGCACTTCCGAGGGTTTTGCGAACCATCTAGTGTATTCTGATTCCTGACCTAGTGGCTCGAGAGAAATTAAATGGAGCTGAGGCACTAGGTGGCGCCATCCTGGCTACCAGAAGGAGGCCTCGAGGAAGACCCAGGACACACTGGAGGGACTATGTCTCTGGGCTGGCCTGGGAACACCTGTCCAGGGTGAAGGAAGTCTGGGAGTCCCTGCTTCGACTCTTGCCCCTGCGACCTGACCCCGGACAAGCAGAAGAAAATAGATGGATGGATTTGTATGTATCTAACCATCCTTCAGTGTCTCAGTGTGACCCATTTTTCAGTGTCTGGGTTCGACCTGCATTGTCCATCTCTCAAAGGATTCAATTTAACTGACTTTTTACATTTGACCCATCCTTTAGTGTCTCTGGGTTAAATCCGGATGATTGACAGCCGACTTACAGCCACAACAATTCAACACGGTGCAGAACGGTGCACTTCAGACTTTGAAACAGAGCTGACATCTGCGCTCGGATCACACCGTTTCTTTTTTCTCCAGACAAGGCGGGACATGGTGGAGCCAGGTCAAGGTGAGGCTGAACCTGCATCTGACTCACTGGCGTCCGTCAGTCCAACCAGACAATTCAAATGTTTTGGCTGTAGTTGATCCTTAAGAGGCAGATACAGACATGGATTTTGACCCAATTTTTTACAAATATGCACTAAAATGCCGAAATAAGGCCAGCGATATGTATATATTTCTAGTTTAGATTTTAATCAGCAGAAACAAAGGCTACGTTCAGACTGCAGGGCTTAACGCTCAATTCTGATGTTTTTGTGAGGTCGTTCACATTTCCAATTAAATGTGACTTCTGTGGTCACTTTCAGGCTGCAGTCTGACCGTAGTCAAAGTAATGTTGGTGTATAGTGGCTCTTTAAACTTACTTCACACTGTCATTCAGAGCTATGACAGTAATTCCCCTTTAAAGAGTCTATCATTCAAACCCGTCCCATTTGTTTCTGTGATAAAGTGTCTCGTGTCAACACCTGTCCGGCCTCTGTCCTCGTGAATGCTCCACTCTGCTGACCGCCGCTGACCGCAGATCGAGCACCGCGGGGCTACATGCTAATGCTAATGCACTAACAGAGATATGCTAATGCGCTAACAGCCCTATAGATTACACTGCTGACTAATTCATGCACAACCTCCTCATTTATCACAACTTCAGACAGGAGCCCAGGGGGAGAGGGGAGAGCCAGGCCGGGAAAGACCTCCACCGTTCAACAGGGGGAGGAGGGAGGAGAGGAGGAGAGGACTTCAGACAGGAGTCCAGGGGAAGAGGGGAGAGCTAGACAGAGGACAAAAGGAGGAGGACAAAAAAAAGGAGGGAGAGGAGAGGGAGAAAGAGGGAGAGAGGGAGAGAAGGGAAGTACAGGCAGGGAAAGACCTCCAGGAGTGAACAGGGGATTCGAGAGGAGAGAAGGATATGATTAGGAGTAGAGGAGGGGGGGAGGTCAAGGTGGGGAAAGACCTTCGACTATTGAGCCAACAGTGTATGGAGGCACACGAAGGACAAGAAGAGAGAGAGGTTTAATGGCCCAGGGTGGACCAGGACAAGGCCTGGTCACCACTTGGTTGGGAGACCTCAGTGGGGCAGCAGTGGCTCTGGTCTAGTCCAGGGGTCGGCATCCTTAAATGTTCAACAAGCCATTTGGAGCGTCTCCCACAGAAAAGAAAACAGCCAGAGCCACAAAACCCCTTTGACTCTAAAATGAGGAGAACTCTGTGTTTATAGAAGTTGTCCAAACATGGACGCAAGCATTGAGCACCTAGAGATTTTAAAGTTCCTCTCGTACCGGAGCCAGAACATGAACAACTTACTTGTTTTAAGGAGGAGATTGAGAAGGAGAAGGACGAGGTTTTTGGCCGTGGTGTTTTGTGGGACAGTGGCAGCGACGTCCGTTCAAAGGAACGTGTGTGTGTAGTGACATTTGTGGCTTGTTGATAACGTGTAGGTCGGATGAATGCGCTTTGGTCGTTCAGACTGAAGTCACATGTCAAAAGATCAGATATGTATCGGTTTCAGAAGCACATATCCAAGTGTCCTGGGTCGCATTTGAAAAAATCTGATCTGTGTGGTTCAGACTGTCATTAAAAGATCAGATACAGGTCACATAGGGGCCAAAAAAATCTGATTTGGGTCACTTCAGGCTGCAGTCTGAACGCAGCCTAAGTCTGGGCTGCCTGTGACGCATATTTTGAGCGACAAAAATATTAAAAACGTTTTATTTGAATGTGACAAGATTACCATTATCTACAAATTTGAATTTTCCAGTCTAGTACGTACTGTTGTTGTGTCCTAAAGCATGACACTGCACCCACATCGTCAGTTGCTGAGGTATCCATTTGGAATTTGCCGATGAATCACCCTCAACCAGCAGTCCTATGAGGTGTTGACCTGACAGCGCCCCCTCTCTGCCACACAGTGAATCTCACAGAAAGCACATTAGCTGTATGCAGTGTTGACCTGACAGTGACCAGGACACTGTGTCGGTAGAAAGAGCTGAGTGGACAAACGTCGCATTATTGATCCGTGGTCCCCCCTCTGCCTCCCTCTGCTCCTCACACATGTATTTTTTATTTACGACGCGCTCTCTGACACTGATGCATTCTGGGTCAGCAATCTGCGGTGCGTTCTCTGCCCTCTAGACCCCTCCAAGGTCTTCCCTCAAGTATGTAACAGCAATAACACAAAATGATAAGGTTAGTGTGAGAATGGAGCAGAGCTGAATGGAGCTTTTATTTGTTTACAGGGACAATTATATTTCTATTACTAAGCCAGGAGTACACCAGGTCTTAACCAAGTCTAAACCAGGTCTAAACCAGGACTATACTAGGTCTAAACCAGGACTAAATCATGACTAAAGCAGAACTACACCAGGATTAAACCAGGACTACACCATGACTAAACCAAGACTAAAACTAGGACTAAATCATGACTAAACCAAGACTAAAACTAGGACTAAATCATGACTAAACCAACTCTAAACCAGACCTATACCAGGACTAAACTAGGACTACACCAGGATTACAGGAGGACTAAAACTAGCCCTAAATCATGACTAAAAAAGCTCTAAACTAGACATTTATCAGGACTAAACAAGGACAACACTAGCTCTAAACCAGGACTAAATCATGACTACACCAGGACTAAACCAGGACTAAAACTAGGACTAAACCAGCTCTAAACTACAGGTTGGAACTGAACCAGAACTAAACCTGGACCAGGATTATATAGGTAGGACTAACCAGGACTACACCAGGACCACACCAGGACTTAATGGGTCTAAACCAGGACTAAATCACGACAAAACCATTTCTAAACCAGAACTATGCTAGGTCTAAACCAGGACTAAACCAAGACTAAAACTAGGACTAAATCATGACTAAACCAACTCTAAACCAGATCTATACCAGGACTAAATCAGGACTACACCATGCCTAAACCAAGACTAAACCAGGACTAAGACTAGGACTAAATCATGACTAAACCAACTCTAAACCAGATCTATACCAGGACAAAACAAGGACTATACCAGGACTACACCAGGTCTAAACCAAGACTAAACCAGGTCTACACCAGGACCAAAACTAGGACTAAACTAGAACCAAAAAAAAAACAAAAAAAACCTAGGAATACACCAGGACTAAAACTAGGACCGCCTTGAAAAACAAAATGGTGAGACACTTCAAGGGGCTTATCCTTTGAACAAAACATTTAAAAAGGAAACTCAGGTTTGAAAACTGTTCATATTTCTGTTTTTGAGACTTAATTTAATGTATGAAAGTGACAATTCTCGACTTTTCTCTTCTCTGCATTTGACCCATCCTTCAGTCTCTGGGTTAAACCTGTCAGGAGCAGTGGGACCCATCTCCAGATCTTGAATCAGAAGCTTGGTCAGAAGAATTAAGAAGGATGATGCCACTTTAGAAATGATCAGGGATTTGTGGATTTTGGATTTTCTTAAGCCTCTGAAACAAAAATGCAAATGTAAACACACAAAATACAAATTGTGTTGTTTTTTTCTGGTTCTTAAAGGTGCATTGTGTCACTTTTCTGGTGGAGGGTTCATCAAATGCTTTTTTTTTTTTTTTTTTTTTTTCCATGGAGAGGTTATTGCTTTGCTTGGAATGTTTCACTTTCTATCATCATGGAGACCAAACCAGACCAAGTTACAGGTCAGATCTGTGGAGAGGCGACACCGCTCAGTCAGAATGTCGTTTTTTCTAGATATTTTTGAGCTATAAAACCACCTGGAATTTAGTAAATGTAAGGTTGAGCTGTTTAATGTCACACTGTGGAACATTCCAGGCAGAGTAATGAAATTTTCCATAGAAACGCACACACACACACAACACACACTCACTTTCACTTTAATTAAGTTTATGAAAAGTGAAATTGGTTTGATTTGCCTCGGGCTTGTTTCTGGCTGTAATAAAAGTTTTGGCAGTTACAAAAGAAATGTTTTTAAGAAAGGGAACTCAAACACACATGAAGTCCACAAAGAGATGTTCATTACGTTTGGACATTAATTATGTTACAATGAAAATCACACCATCTAAACCAGGTCTAAAGCAGAACTTAACCAGATTAAATCAGGTTGAACCACAAAAGCATAGATCCTGTTCCAGACTACAGGCTGGAACTGAACCAGGACTAAACCAGGACTAAACCAGACCTATACCAGGTCTAAACCAGGACTACACCAGGACTAAACCAAGACTAAATCAGGACTAAAACTAGGACTAAACTAGAACTAAAACTAGGACTAAAGCAGGACTAAACCAGGGCTAAAACTAGAACTTAACCAGGACTAAATGAGAACTAAAACTAGTACTGACCTAGAACTAAAACTAGGACTAAACCAGGACTAAAACTAGGACTACCCCAGGGCTAAACCAGGGCTAAAATTACAACTAAACCAGGACTAAAACTAGGACTACACTGGGACTAAACCAGAACTAAAACTAGAACTAAACCAGGATTAAAACTAGGACTAAACTAAGGCTACATTCAGACTGCAGGTCTTAATCCTCATTTCCCATTTTTTTTGTGAAATCCGATGTTTTTGCGAGGTCGTTCACATTTCCAATTAAATGCTACTTGTATGTGATCTCCAGTGTGAACATTAAACAGTCCAAAAGTGTCCCGCATGTGCACTGGAGACACGATGACGTCAACCTCAGCGAGCGTGCTCTGTGTTTACGGAAGTTGTCCAAACATGGACGCGAGCGTTGAGCACCTGGAGATTTTAAAGTTCCTCTCGTACCGGAGCCAGAACATGAACAACTTACTTGTTTTAAAGAGGAGATTGAGAAGGAGAAGGACGAGGTTTTTGGCCGTGGTGTTTTGTGGGGCAGTGGCAGCGACGTCCGTTGAAATGAACATGTGGATGTGGAGACGTAGCCAAGAGTGGTGAGTGGTGATGTGCTTCGCTTCAGTGACACGGAGTTCATTAACAATTTTCGCCTACTTCAGTGCAGAATAGTGACGTTTGTGGCTTGTTAATAATGTGTAGGTGGATGAATGCACTTTGGCCGTTCAGACTGAAGTCGCATGTCAAAAGATCGGATATGTATCGGTTTCAGGAAGCACATATCCAAGTGTCCTGGGTCACATTTGAAAAAATCAGATCTGTGTGGTTCAGACTGTCATTAAAAGATCAGATACAGGTCACACAGGGGCCAAAAAATCTGATTTGGGTCACTTCAGGCTGCAGTCTGAACGCAGCCTAAGACTGAACCAGGTCTGAACCAGGACTACACCAGGACTAAACCAGGTCTAAACTGAACCTTAACTACTTCATAACCGGATTTAATTCAGGACCAAACCAGGACTAACCCAAGCTAGGATGAATCAGATAGTGTATTACATTTTGATATAATTTTTGTGACTTTTTATCAATGTAAACATCATCACAAAGATTAAATAAATAAATAAATAAATAATGAGTGATTTAACTTGATTATCTTTAGATTCTGTGCTATCTCTGCATCCACTTCTTTTATAAATCTTATACGTTCTCAGTCTACCACACAATCAATTCTCGGTCCTTTTCCGAGTCTGAAAAGCAAACTTTGATCAGAGCCGAGTGTCTCTGCAGTATTCTGGTGCAAACATCTGGACTGCGGTACTTTTACCACTTCACAGGCGGCCATATTGATTCAAGGAAACTTTATTGATCCCCGGAGACAAACAGGTGCTGAGTGCTGCCTTGACAACCAGATTAAAAAGACGCAGGAGTTATACGGACCCTTTAAAATGGTATGCCATCAGTGTTATAAAAAAAAAAAAAAAAAAAACAGAATGGGACAAGTGCAGGCAAAAGTGAAATGGACTTAGACAACAGATCAGAACAGTGAGAATTTTGAAGGTCCTATATTATACAGACTCTTGTGAGCTTTAAAGGTTGTATGTTGGGTTATTTTTTGTTTCAATGAAAGTTCAAAATAGCATTATAGTCACACATGCACAACATTTAAAAAAGGACAAACTGTCGCTGTATTTCTCTGTCCTTGGAAAATTCTCTACACAACATTTAAGTCATTTTATAATGTTAAAGTGCCCATCTCATGCAAAATTTAAAATCTTCAGAGCTTTCCACCTTCTAAGAGTGATGTGTGGGCCTTGTTTGTTGTTTTTTAGATTGGTTCGGCAATTTTTTGTTTGTTTTTTTAACAAATTGCAGCGTATTCCACGTGACAATGAACTAAAGCTGCTACAACGATGATGCGCCAGATACACCTATGACATGTTTGACGTAGCAGAAAGCACTTCACACCCTTCCCCCTTCCCCACTCCACCGCCTCCACCCGCCTCCTCCCCGCATCGGCTGATAATTCCCACATGAACACCTAAACCTGTTCTACACTGCAGTGAACAAGATATAATAAATGTATCTACTAGTGTTTATTAATACTTTACCAGTCAGTAATGTTCAGCTGATGTGGACGCGGTGCTTGAGCTTCGTGCTCCTCAAAGACCTCGTCCGATTCCGGGTCCAACACATGTGGCTGAACACGCTGTATCACCATGATAAATAAAAGTTTATTCCTACCACTGTCAGGGTGCACGTCTGTCTCCCCCTCCCTCCCTGAGATGGGCGGAGGAAGGGCGGCTCACTCAGAGCCTACGTCACGTTTGGAGGGTGGAGCCTGTGCTTTCTCAGGACGGGCGGGGGGAGGAGCAATAGTCGACCTTTCATAGTTCCTGGTCTGTGATTTCCTTCAACAAATCAGTAAGATTTCATAACTATTGTGTAATGGATGTTCCAAAACCAAAATTGTGCTTGTTTATGTGCAGAAGATACAATGTGAAAAGAGTTATTTTACATGAGACCTGCCCTTTATCTTACCTGGAGTTGAGTTTTATTTCGTTCACATGTTTGAGCAACCTTGCATTATTAGGCTGTACATCTCCAGAACTCAAAATGCTCTGTTCCACCGTGTGATGTCATGAAGCTTTTTAGCTTTAGTTTTCAATTGAACAGCTCCTTTTAACTTTAGTTCATATGAGACTGGCAATTCCAGGACTGAAAAAAGTGTGCTTCTTAATTATAATGGATGCAAAAAAAACTTTGTGGTGAGGGATTATAGAAAACTGTAAACACAATGAAAAATGATTGTAGGGCAGAGGTCAGTAGAGTATAGCCAAAGAGTACAGTTACTTCAGAATAATGTTACTCAAGTAGAAGTACAAAGTAGTGGTCCACGAAATTATAATATATACAGTATATGCAACCATTTTGGAATTTAGAATATTTTGTTTACTAACTTTTAAAGGGTCCATATAGTTTGCACACGGTTCTATGAAAAGCCCATCAGGAAGTGCAGGAGCATGAGATGAAGTGGTCGCTCTGGTGTTTGACTCACTCTGCTCCTCCTGTGGTGTTTTCCATCTGGGTAACTGTCGGAACGGGCTGCTTTTATGGGTCAAATTGAGTTCCAGCTCTCCACAGCCCCACACAACCAGAGGCACAGAGCTTGGAAATGCACCCCTCTGTGAACACAATAAGATGGAGGTGTGACGAAATGTATGTCGATAAACAAAGAACGTACACATTTTATAACAGAATCATTTGGTGGTACTTCTACTGTAAAATATATGAGGAGGCAGATAACGTAAGATGACTCTTCTTTCTGCTTGTTTGCTCCGTCTTTAAATACTTTATGAATGATATAAACTGACTTGCCAGAACGCTGGGATTCTGTGGCTTTTCACATACGCAAGACGCTGTTTACTCTACCAACACAGCGGTTCTTAGTGGCTTTTTTCGAACTGTAGCTTTGATGGAGTGAGCATAAAGTTTGCTGCAATGGCGGACAAGAATCCACGACTAGTTCGCCCCAAAAGAAAATCCGTTTTTGAGGTCGCTGAAATTAGAAGAAGAAGAAATTAGAGAAGAAGAAAAGGAGTGAAGCCAAACTAAAGATCGCCACACACTACAGGATTTTTCAGTCTTAATTCATTTTTAAATGTGCCACAAAAGCGCACACCACAGATACAAAGAGAATCTGATGAGATTTTAAATCTTCGATCGCAAAGACTGCAGCGGGATATGTCTGCAGGCCACAAGCTATAAAGTTGTGAGTGCGCCTCATGTTTGCTGTTTCCTGTTTTTAACAAAATGACTCGCATTGAGACTATGAAGTGTTCAAAAGATCAGAGCACTGCACTTCTACTTTAGATCCAAGTTAAAACTGTGTTATTACCTGGTCCCCGAAGGGTTGACCAGGTTTTGTAAGATAACATAAGATGACTCTTCTTTCTGCTCCTTTGCTCCGTTTATGTCTTTATATACTTTATGAACGATATAAAAAAATAAATTAATACATAAATAAATGTGATAGTGGGGTGTCCCAGGGCAGCTGTGGCTACAATAGTCTCTTACCAACACAATGTAAAGTGCTTTGTGTGTTTTGAAAGGTGCTAAGAGTCTAATGCATTGTTATGCAGTCTTAAAAATATTTTCAACAGTTTAAAGCTGCACTGTGTAACTTTACTGGTCAGGGAGTACATTAGAGATATAATTAGATGCATATACAACCACTTAGAAACTTAGAAAGATTTTTAAAACTCCAAACTTCAGTCCCTTGTTTTTTGCAGATTTTTTGGGGTCGGGGCGGGCACAGGCATTATTCTGTCCTTTATACAGTCAGAGAGTAGCTCTCATTTGTAATAGCTCCCCATTACACAGAAATGTAGGGAATATTTAGGGTTCAGGTCAGTTTGGACAGTAGGCTTCATGTCGCGCGCAGACTCGGGCCACTCTGGCACTTGGTAAAGACAAAAGTAAAGTGTTAAAGTTGCATTCATTAAACCAAAACTCTGGCTCCTACTGCATCAGAGGGAAGAGTTTTCTCTCAGGTTCATTCATTATTTCGTCCTCTGTGTTGGTCACAGACTGTGTTCTATAGAAGTCTATGGTCACGGTGTGGACTGTGGGAGCCCATATGGAAAAGTATAGACAAATCATACGCCATTTTAACATGTTTTATCTGAATCCTAAAAGATTTGTATATGACAGTGAAAACAGTTACAAGATCTTTGGTAAATATGTGCAGCATGAAACATATAAAACTTTGTAACCTGCAAGAGCTGAATATAACACTAATCCCACAAACAATGTCCTCACAAGTGTTGGAGAAAAGTCATTTTTACCACAGAATCATAGAAAAACATGTGAAATGATGATTGTTTCTTTAAACTCGATTGCTGTGTTGTGTGTGTAAGAGAGTGAGAAAGAAAATTATCACAGTGTGTGTCTGTGTGTGTGCGTAGGTGTGTGTGTGTGTGTGTGTGTCTGTGTGTGTCTGTGTGTGTGTGTGTGTGTGTGTCTGTGTGTGTGTGCGTGTGTGTGTCTGTGTGTGTCTGTGTGTGTGTCTGTGTGTGTGTGTCTGTGTGTGTGTGTCTGTGTGTGTGTGTGTGTGTGTGTCTGTGTGTGTGTGTGTGTGTGTGTCTGTGTGTGGTGTGTGTGGTGTGTGTGTGTGTGTGTGTGTGTGTGTGTGTGTGTGTGTTGTGTGTGTCTGTGTGTCTGTGTGTGTGTGTGTGTGCGTGTGTGTGTCTGTGTGTGTGTGTGTGTGTCTGTGTGTGTGTGTCTGTGTGTGTGTGTGTGTGTGTGTGTGTGTGGTGTGTGTGTGTGTGTGTGTGTGTGTGTGTGTCTGTGGTGTGTGTGTGTGTGTGTGTTGGGCAGCATGGGGGGTAAACACAATAATACAAATATTGCATTACAACCTTAAAAAACATAAGACATACACTCTTCCACTGACATCACAGTGAACATACAGACTGTGAAAAAGATTTTTACTCTGCAAAATCCATCTCCTATTGTTCCATTAATAATCTGCAGATGGTTTGCTCAACTGGTAAGTCACTGGACTTTCACATGGGCAACCTGGGTTCAAATCCCCTTTCTGACTCAGATTTTGTTTTTTGTTTTTTAACTGCAACATATAATTAAAGAATGCAAAAATTACATGGAACATACAAAGAAAATGTAGTTTATCATGCTCATGACCTGTAAATGTCATGCAAAATGTTCACTTTATCTTTACTAGTTTTTCATAATATAGTTGTATGAGAAAAATGCAAAAGGGGGACACTTTCAGGAGTAAACCACACATGACACATATTAACCTTATATCAAGATTTACTACAAAGACAGAGGTAAATTCTTTTTTTTTTTCCTGTTTTTTCCATATGGGAGGCCCTGCGCTACACTGAGAATGTGACCGCACTCGTGCACAAGTTTCAAATGTATAATATAGTGGAGAATAATGAGTGGAATAAACAGCCCAGTTTGGCGAACCAAACTCTTAAATGCACAAATCTGAAGGTAATTCTTTTATATACGTGGATTTTCTGACCAAACACTCTCTTCACTTCTGCTTCTCTTCACGAGTGTCGCTTTATCCCAGTGTCTCCAGACTTTGCGTAGAGTTTACAGAAGGTCCCGAGTTGGTGTAGAGATAAGCAAAGTGCCACGTTTAGCACACGAGTCGGTTGGCATAAAGAGCATGTACGCAAGGATTTGTGCATAAGCGAGCTTTATAAATGAGACCCCAGATCTGTGGAGAGGAGAGCCTGCTCACTGCTCACAGTCAGAATGCAGGTTTTTCAAGGTATTTTTGAGATATAAAACCAGCTGCAATTGAGTAAATGTAAAGAAGAGCTGTTTAATGTTACACTGTGGAACATTCCAGGCAGAGAAATGACGTCAAGCAGATGACACAGGGCAGCTTTAACTTTAGTGATTCATTGCGTCTCATTTGTTTGCCTAATTCTGTTCCAGTTTAAATGTTTTGTCTCTGTTTGTCTGTTGGGATCCGTTTGTTGATTGAAAATGTCCCAATGCACTGGTCTCATTCATTTGTCTCATTTATTCTGAAGATCTTTTTGAACCTTCCTCTCCCTTAGTCCCCTTGAGTTCAGAGCTGTTGGGGTGAGACCCCTGATTAAAGCTATTGATGGAGGTGTTCCAGATGTACGTGTATGGCAGAATGTTCAGCAGCTGCCATGGAGACACAATCCGCACACTCGCAAATACTGTCAAAAAAGTTTTAAGAGACTCAAGAAAAAAATGCTAGATGGATTTAAACAGGACATTCAGGAGCGTGTGATCAGTCCGAGTGTTCATGGTCCTGTTTAGGAGTTTGATTTTCAACAAAAACTTCATGACAACTTCCGGTGTAGTTCCGACCGACTGTGATCAAACCCACTGAAATAAATGTGATCAGCGGTAAAATGAAGCCTTCATACGTATTTGCTGTTTGGAATCATTTGGAATTTGGCGCCTCGTTTCTTCTAATCACAGGTACCGGAGTTGTGTGTCGGTGGGGGAATGATGGAAACTGAGGTGTGGTTGTAATTGTTGATGAGCCGAACATAACGGAACGCTACAATGACATGGAGATAAAGAAAACTGCGACACTTTCTCATTTTTGCTACATTTTGTCAGACTTACTACTGTGAAGTTGTCATTGCATGTTTCCAAACGTGTTCTTGGTTTGTGACGTAAGCGTGAATAGAGCTCATTGATTTGTGCTGTGGACGCCCTTGCCTCTGATTGAAGGATTATGTTCCTGTTGGCTGCTCCTTACTGGCCCCTGACTGGTGCATCGAGCCCTCTCCTGGCCACACCAGCAGCCATCAGCCTATTTAAGAAAATCAGCTGCATTGTTCGGGGCTGCTGGTCTTTGTTAGCCAGGTTTGCGACACCTAGTGCCTCCACTCGTTTTCATTTCTCTCCAGCAACTAGGTCACGAATCAGAATACACTAGATGGTTCGAAAAAACCCCGGAAGTGTAAGTTCGGACACCAGCCAATCAGTGAAGAGACATATATTCAGTGTTGTTAATGATTCCCGAGATCGAGGATTTAAAGCCGGAATAAAGAGAATGTTTGGTGAATTTTATCAAGGGGAAAGACGTTATTGTCCTTCTTCCTACGGGATTTGGGAAAAAAGAAAGAACATGCATATTCCACTGAGCCGTGTCCTTTAGTCCGACAGAAGCTGAACCGCATCAGCGCACAATAGCAAGCTGTTTTTTGAGCTCTTACTTTATGCAAATTAGCCATGTGATTATAAGTTTCATTTCTGTAAAACGTAAACAAATATAGTCTAATGAAATTCATTTGGTCTTCCAATATTTTATGTTATTAGGTTCTTTTTTCAGACCATAGGTTTGTTTTCATACCTGACAGTTTCGACTGCTCACTAGCGTCTTCCTCAGAGTGGTCATGTGATGTTGCTGTGACGTGTCCAGTCCGCTGATGTATACAGGTTTTGGTGCTGTCTTCCCATCGGTGGAGGCATGTCCTGCAATAAAACACACATCGGGGAAACAGGGAGGGCGTTCAGTACACGAAAAAGGAACATAGGATAGAATGCGAGAAGGAAACAGCGAAGGCGTGCACACGAGCAACAAAACACAAAGCAGAACAGGAACAACTCAAATCGGCCATTTCTGACCATTGTAAAAGAGAGAACCACATTATGGACTGGGATGGAGCAAACATCATTGGGACAGAGGAAAACAAACATCGCCGCTGGATTAAAGAGGCAATCGAAATACGGAAACGTGCCCACGGGACAATAAACCGGGACGAGGGGGCTTTTTTACTCTCACACACCTGGGATACTGTCCTGAGGAAGTCAGACTGCAGATGGCGCTGTTGTCCTGCCTCCACCGGTAGGAAGACAGCGCCAAAACCAGACACGTCACAGCAACATCACATGACCACTCTGAAGAAGCCCGCTAGTGAGCAGTCGAAACTGTCAGGTATGAAAACAAAACTCTAGGTCTGAAAAAAGAACCCAATAATGTAAACAAATGTGCTCAAAGCTGTGTGGATAGGGAAGGCTTGCGGACACAGAAACGACGTGTCTGGACACAAATCGCTTCCAATACGGTGATACGCTGATACGTTTCAGTGTAAACATAACCTTATTCAATTACAGGTGGTTTTATAGCTCAAAAATACCTAGAAAAACAGTGACTTGGTCTGGTTTGGTCTCCATGAAGACAGAAAGGTTTAATGCCACACTTTGAAACATTCCAGACAGCTGTGTACCATCAAATTATAAAGTGTTTCATTGGACCACTGCAAAATGTTTAAAATGAACTAGTTCTGTTTATTTATTTATTTATTTATTCATATTTTAGGATTGTAAAAACCAGGTACAGCGCCTTGAGGTCTGTCCGTGAATTGAATTAGTAGCAGTGTTTGTTTTTTGTTTTTTTTTCTTCCTTTCTTTTCTCTGTTTGGATGAGTGAGTTGATTGGAGACCTCCCAATGCACTGGTCTCATTCATTTCTCCGGTTTATTCTGAAGATGTTTTGGGGCCTGTCTCTCCCTCAGTTCCCCTTGAGTCCAGATTTAGTCCTGTTTAATCAGCGGCCATTTTCACTGCTACAAGAACAAGAACCATCTCCTCCTCCCCAGAGTCCAGGTCCGCTCCTCGGTGTGTGTAATCAGACCGGAAATTCGGTTTATTTTCAACTTAAAGGGCCCATAATGTGCTATTTTCTGATCTATGTTCTAATGTTTCCTCATCGTAAACAGACCGGAATTGTGTTTTGTTTCTTTCACACAACATTTAACACACAAACCCTGCATATTTGGGCTGAGTTTTTCTTTCCAACTGAACACGCTCTGGTTTATTGTGGAACATTTTGAGCGTTGAAAATGTAGATAAACATGTAGATAAACCTGGATTACTCAAGTGTGAATGAAAAAAAAACACAACTCCAGGTATGTTTCTGATGAGGTAACAACATTATAACATGGCTTATCGTCAATTTTAACATTGGTAACATGTCATAACTCAAAATGTCGGATATCTATGGTAATAAAGTTTTGGCAGCAGAACCAAAAAAGAAGATAACAGCCATGCCATGTTTTTTTACAGCGTAGCCATGGTGATGACTAGCCTCATTCATCAGCCAGTTTCTACAAAGTGAAACCTCACAGCGTTAGAATTTGTTCGCTTGATGGTAGGCGGGTAACCAATCGCTGCTGCTTGGTCGTGACGTATGTAATGCACCACTAACGGGGCTAACTGGTATATTAAGCTTTTTCCAAATCCCATAGGAAGAAGGGAAATAACTAGTGATGGTCAAATGAGTCGGAGCTCTGGAGCACGTCTCGTTCTTTCTGAAACAAATTCCTCCGAAGCGCTGCCTCGGAGGTCGTCTCGCAGCAGCCGCTCACGTGACCAAAGTGTGGAAGTGTGGGTCCCTCCCCCTGCTGCTTCACTCTGCGTGTCAGTCGCTTCAGTGTATCGAAGTGCTTCATTGGCTCAGTGAATGTTCCGCTCTGTGATTGGTTCAGAGTGCTTCAGAGTGTTCAGCGCACTTCTGTGGTTTGACAAGAGCTAAACTGCTACAGTATAAAAGATGCATCAATATTTCTTAAAAATGTTGAGTAGTGAGGAGTATTGAGTGAAATTAGTGGTGACTTTGGAGACTTTTGGCATTTGTTTCATTACCTTCGTCAAGGAGGTTATGTTTTTGCATAACTCAAAAAGTTATGGACTGATTTGACAGAATTTATTGGAAATTCCATTTTGGGGTGATCCGGAAGAAATCCTGGATTCTGGATCACTTTGAAATCATTGTGGTAATTCCAAATCCTTAAATTAGGAAACACCTTTTGACTCATTTTCTTTCATATTACAGAGACAAATTTATGTTAATTTAGGTCTTGCTCTTTCAGTGCTTTCTAGTTTATGTTGCTCTTTACATATTATTTTAAATCATCATCATTATTGTTGTTGTTGGTACGGTGTTGCTCTGCACACAAGTATTGTCTTACACTAACAATACTTCATCGATGCTGAGACACCTGTGTGCCAATGGTTAAATTTGTCCACTAGAGGTCAGTGTTTGTCCAAGGCCTCAGACACGTCCAACCATTTGAGACAATATTGCGACTGAGGTGTCAATGCTTCACGAGGCTCCATTCGCCCATCACTAGAAATAACGTCTTTCCCCTTGATAAAATTCACCAAAACATTCTCTTTATTCCTGCTTTAAATCCTTGATCTTGTTGCCAACACAGAATATATGGTTCTTCATTGTTTGGCACTTCCGGGGTTCTTGCAAACTGTTTAGTGTATTCCAATTCCTGACCTAGTCGCTGGAGAGAAATGAAATTGAGCAGAGGCACTAGGTGGCTCCAGCCTGGATAGGTCACTTTGCCCAAACTTTTGAAATGAGGAGTTTGTGACAAGGGCTACGGAAATCAGTGACCAAAGTAAAAAGCTGCTCGATCTACTGTAAACCAGGACTGACCATGGATCATCTGGTCTAAACTAAACTAAACCCTAAACTATGGGCTATGACCTATAGACCATGTAGATTGATTTATTTGCATTGTACAGATCTGTAGTTTCAGTATTGTGAGTATTTTCAGTATATTTTCAGTATTTTCAGTATTCTGGGGCTGTGCTGAAAACTCACATAACAGGCGGTGGTCAGGGGTAATTAAGCAAAGGGTGAGCTGAGGAATGCTGGGTAATTTACGAGCACTGTTTGAGATGCAGGACGAGTTTAGCTTCAACACTTCTTTCTCCTATTCCTCCACCACCTCTGCTGCTTATCTCGTCAGCCTGACCAGGACAGAATGTTTCACACTCCTATAACTGCATCAACCACGAAGGGAGGATATACAGAATATATGTTCAAATATATATAAAGATCTGTAATATACCTGTTTCTTTTAATCGTTGGTGGAAAAAAAACTGCCCTAAGTTTGACTTAACTGTCTGAATACATTTAAAGATTTAGAAAAATTTATTTTTTTTTTTTGGTTATATTTTCAAAAATAAAAGGTCCTATATTATATAAAAGTGACTCTTATGAACTTTTAACCATGTTAGAATGCTACAGTAGCAGAGACACAGGCAGGTCTGGCCAAAACATAGGACAAAGGTCAAAAATAGTGGAAACAATACAAAAAACAAAATTAGTAAAACAAAGATTAATCAAACTAAAACAACCAGTTGAATTTCAGTACCCAAAGTGCTAGTGCTGTGCAAATATAAAAAGGTGTTGTAGTAGTATTTTTTAGGTGTGTGATCTTAAAGTGTCCTGAGATATTAGATGCTTAAAGTGCAAGGTACCACTGCATTGCACCACAAACTACCCCAGCCAATACATATATACGCACTGTAACAACACTAACTACACTGATGAAGGAACTTATGGAAGGAAGAACTCTGAGATTAGACATTGCGAGAGAATTCAAGAAGATTTAACAGAATCTGAGAGAATTTGAGAGTAGAAAAATCAGCAGCAACGTAATCTGCCACATAAAAATACACAGGTTACCCCACAAACGCCACCACCCCAAATGCACACCACCAAAGGACTCTACATGGATTCTAGAAGGAGGGCACCCTACATGTGGTCTGGAGTGTGTTAGGAGCAGCCATCGTCAACACCGCCCGCTCCAGATCACACCTTTAAACGCAGTCACCAGAAACATCACATTAAGGTAAGTTCTAAAAAAAACATTGAAAGAGAAAGAACTCCCGATGCTTACACACGCTGCCTTCACTAGCACAGGCGGATGCATTCATGGACGCCTTACAGTAGGAAAAAATCTAGTCCTTACTAACCACCTGATATTATTTTGACCCCCATAGTATATTGACATACCCACAACATACCGCTGTAGTAAAGTAGGGTTGTCCCGATCCAATCACGTGATCAGAAAACGGTGCTGATCATGTGACTGTGGACTTGATCCAGACCCGGGCGTTATGTGCCGATCAAGTATCAGATAAATAATATACATATATAACACACAGGATACACAGCACACAGCAGTTTTTCTGAGGCACGGGATTTGCTCAGAGATGTCCAGTCAGTGAAGTGTCTGTCCCAGTGCCTGTTGTATTAGAGGTGCACTTACGCTGGGACTTTTGGGCTGTGCCATGCTCGGACGCTGTAACCTGTGGTTCTGTGTTTGTTGCAAACAAAACAAGCGGCACTGTTGCGCAGTGGAGCTGGGCTTTTGGCAGAGAGGGTGGGAAAAGTGGCATGAAGCGTCTATTGAGGGGTGGGGCCAATGTTGCGTTGTGCTCCGCTGGTTTGTGGATGTGGTGGCGGTGGTGAGGAGTGTGGGCAGCCGGGGGAAAGAGGCTGTGGGGCTTCTGTCATCTTGTTTTTATTTGGTAAGATTTTGTATTATTTGGATTTCATACACTGGCCTAAATGTTTCAAATGTAATGCACATGCAAACATATAATATCAAATATACAAAGTGCAGATTGTGCAGAGTCGAGTCTCAGGTCTGATCTGGTTCTGGTCTGGTTCCTGTTTTGTCCAGTTCATTAAGTTTACTAAGTTACACATTCCAAGACCAGACTGAAAAGTCAAGATTTTCAACAATGATGGTTCATGGTTAGAAAAGTTAATTTAAAAAAAATAAAATTTTGGACATTTGATTTTTCACAAGTTCAGCCCAAATACTACACATTGAAATCAATACAATCTGATCCCCCCAAACATCCTGGATCTTATTCTTTGCTCTTAGTTAATTTCATAATTTTTATAGAAGTATCGGATTGGGACTCGGTATCGGTAGATACTCAAAATCAAAGGACTCGGAGGCAAAAAAATGTGATCGGGAATATAGTAAAGTTATGACTCCTCTTACTTTTTTCTTTAGTAGTTACTTATCTGATCATTATTTCTCATGTCATTTATTTTTATTATATATTGCTACATATTCACTTTCTTTTAAAGGTATTTTAAGGAATGTTTTGATGGAGAACGACTTGATATTTTGTGTAAATGTGACATATTGTTAAAATTGCATATACATAGCACTGACTCTTGTCACTTTTTATATTGTATTTTAGATTGTTGTGGTTTTTAGTTTGTTATGTTCAGATAATCCACATGTAATTTTAAGTGAAGTTATTGATTACAGAAACAATTGAACAAATCTTCTCCTATCATCTATTTAACTTCTCTATTGATCAGCCCTGTCTATTTTAACAAGATTCCAAATCATGATACATCACTTTGATTACCTAACTCATTATAATATATATAACTACTTATCTCATTTTCTGTAAAATTATCATTATTAACATTCAAAACTTATAATGGACATAAAAAAATATATATTTATTTATTTAATATAATTTTATTTATTTATTTTGCACATATAACATGACAATAAAAAGAAACACTCAAAAAATCCAATAGGGCGTAATATTAAAGCCTCCACCTTATGAATACATAAAAATTTTACATTATCATTGTGCATAAAAATATGTATATATAGAAAAATGACATTTAAACACCATGGATTAAATTCTTTTGATTTAAACATGGATTAAAACACAATGAAACATCCACAATTGAAAGGTTATCAAACATTAACATGAAATATCAAACATTTCCTCAAACTTTTTTTAAACGACGCCTCTGATCTGCCGTCACTAACCAGATGTGAAAACTGCTCCAGAATTTACAGCCTCTGTATCGTCGCAAAACTGAGCTCTTGATGTGACAAATTTTGGAACATGAAAATTATGAATTTGACAATTTTGTATCTATGAATCTCTGCATTGGTTTTAAAATAAAAGGTGAAATGTTCGGGGATCATTGTTGAATTGTAAAGAATTTTATACATAAAAATACAAATTTGAAAAATATTAATCCCATAAATATTATGCATCTGAGTTCTTCAAAAAACACTTTTAAATATGTCAATATGTTTTAATTTGCAGATATAGTATTAATATTCAAAGTTTTTTTTTTTATAGAATTCAAGTTCTTTATTAATAAAATATAGATTTTCATAGGGGGGTCAACATACAATAGGATTCTGACCCCGGGTTTAAAATACTATACCACACCTGTTACACTTCATATAATGCTCCACAAAAACATGCTTTTTTTACTTTTCAAAAACACACTTGGCATGCTCTGTCTGGGGTTTTGTTGGACTTGATTTCAGCTTTACTTCAGCGAAATTGAAAATCAAACTCTTAAACAGGACCATGAACGCTCCGAGTGATCACAGGCTCCTGAAAGTGTGCTGTTTACATCCATTTAGTGTGTTTTTCTTGAGTTTTCAGATGATCTAGAAACTTTTGCTCACCTTTGCTAATGTGTGTATTGCATCACCATGGTAACTGCTGAACATTCCGCCATATACATACATGCAGAACACCCCCAGCGCGAGTATCAATAGGCCCCTGCTCACTCAGATTCAGCGGCGTGAATGTGACCTCTTACCGTGTGGAAATCATCGGTTTTATGTAGAGCTCTGTTTTTTTTTTTCCTTGTTTCTAATTCTGAGCGTTCCCACAGAGGGAGGAGCCACGGGGTCTTTTGTCCATTTCGGTCGGAGCGTCTGAGGCAAAAATAAAAATATCACAGAGAAAAGAGGAGAGGAGAGAAGAGGAGAAGAGGGCCAAAGCGGGGAACTGACCTACATGCTGTCAGGTGACGGAGGGAGACGAGAGAGGGAGGAGAACAAGAGAGTGGATAGAGAAGAGGAGAGAGAAGGGAAGAGAGATGGAGGAGTGAAGAGGGAGAGAGAGAGGTGGAGGGTTTGGCTTTGGTTGTGGACAGGGGAAGAGCTGCCAAGGATCACAGGTGGTGCGGGCACTAAATAGAACAATGTGACTGTCTCTGTGACGGAGAGAAAGGGGAAGAGAGGGACAGAAAAAGAGAATAGGAGGAGGGGTGAAGGGGGGAGAAAGGGAAAAAGAGAGAAAGACAGAATGAGGTGAAGGCGTGAAAGAGATCAGGAGAGAGAGAGAGAAGGAGGGAGGTATTAATAGACGTTAGGGCATCAGGTGTATGGCTGCAGGATGCTCAGGGGTCACAGCACACACACATCAGAGTCATGAGATCGATTCTTGGCTCAAAACATTTCACCGAATGTCTCTCCGTGCTCTTTATAGAATTTCATGTGACCGTGCTCATGTGGCCCAGAGCTCCAAGGTCAGCGGAGCAAAGACGAACATGTAAAAGTCCATGAGCTTCAAGGTCAGGCAGGTCACTGTCACGGCGCTTGGCCTGGGCCCGCCTCGCTTTACGCTCCTCCTGGTGTCCACTCATTTTGTGCCTTCCATTCCTGACTCCTGATCGGTGGACCCTTTTTCCTCTCCTCACCTGCGTTGGCTCCAATACCTCGTGTGCTGTTTTACTTCTGTCCAATTGAGGGCGCTAATTACTAGTTGTCCCTCTGTTTTATCAGTTGGTCATGTGACACTAAAAAGAAGAAAACTGGGACATTTTCTCATTTTTCCTATTTTTTGTCAGACTTACTACTGTGAACAGAGCCCACCAGAAGTTGTCATCCCATGTTTCCAAACGTCTTCCTGGTTTGCGTGAATAGAGCCTATTGTATACTTTTACTTTTTGTACCCTATACCCTGTGTTTACATTTTAATTAAAAGGGTCACACATTTATTACCTGTTACGTTAAGTTGTTTATGTTACTTCCTTTCATTCCTAGGAACAGGTTGTAAGAGTCACAATATAGTTTTTTTGGCTGAGCAGACCTCCTTGTTTGTGATGTAACCTGTAATTTTACCGAACCACACAGAGACAGAGCCAAACAAAGAACTGCATTACATCACCGTTGTCCTCGTCAGAACAGAACACAGTAACAGCGTCTGGTTTCACAACATTAAACACAGGTGAGGTGCTCAGTCTTTATTATGAGACGACAGGGCCTGTGGTGTAATGGATGGGTCCTGAATACTAAAGTCCAGCATTCAAACAGACACGCAGCAGAACAATCACAGGTTACAGTCTAGTCATGGGAGAAAAAATTATTCTCAATCACAAATGTTCTCAGCTGGAAAAACCCAACCCACAGTTTCAACATTTCTGATTGGTCCTTCCTTCTGAGCCAGTGAGAATGTTGTTACCTCTTCAAAAACAGATCTGGACTCAGCCCAGACACTGCCCACCTGCTCCTCCATTACAGCCCCAACACTGCACTATAAACACTTTAAAAATATTTGACAGAAAATCTTTATCTTTTCATCATTGTCTCATACTTCAGAAATATAATATCTTAAGTTTTGGAAATTTTTGAAAATTTAAACTAGTCTGCTCAATATATAAGGTCTTAAATGGACTCGCCCAAACTCCTCTGGGTGAGTTCATTCTGCTCAGATTCAGCACTAGTGGTCGGGTAACAAGAGCCTCTACCAGAGGCAACTGTGTAAGACCTTAAAGACGCACAGCATTCAGTCAGCAGGTGTTATCAGTCAAGGGCACAGAAATCTGGAACAACGTCCCAGCTGCAATAAGAGACTCCACCACATTCAGTACATTTAAAACCAATCAGAAACAACAGCTTAAGACAAACATGTTTGTGTCTTATTGTGCTGTTTCTACTGTGTTTGTCCAATGAATTGTCATAGACAGTTTGTCTTTTGTGTGACGTGTCTTATGTTGTCTCTATCTCTCTGACCTGTCAGGGACCACAGATGTAAAGTTGCCGTTGGGCTAATATATATTATATATATATAGTATATGGTCATGAATATGCATTGTCACTTTTAAATAAATAAAACTTAAAAAAAAAAAAAAAGGCTGCAAAAATGTTTTGATTTGATCTTAACTAATTTAACTAACCACATTTATTCACAGAAAAATATTACTTGAGTGCTACTTTGATATTTCTTCCCTTTAAACATCTGATAGTGAACTTAACTTAGCTTGGTTATAGCAATGCCTGGAATGTCCCAATGCACGGCATTAATCCTATCTATATCCATGGAGGAAAGCACTTAACACCACCAAGACATGTCACATGTCAGATCTGTGAATAGGCGAACCAATCATAATCATCAGAAAAACAAGTATTTTTGAGGACAGATTAGAATTCTATGTCATTCATAAGTTCTAGAAAATTAACACAACCTTAAAGAAGACATATTGTGCTTGTGTCTGCTATATACAGCAGATATCTTTCATGACACCTGTCAGTCAACAGGCTCTATTCACACTTATGTCACAAACCAGGAAGACGTTTGGAAACATGTGATGACAACTTCCTGCAGGCTCTGTTCACAGCAGTAAGTCTGACAAAAACTAGGAAAACTGGGAAAATGTCCCAGTTTTCTTCATCTCCATGTCATTGTGGCATTTTGTTATGTTCGGCTCATTAGCATTTACAACCATTCCTCAGTTTTCATCATTCAATGCACAACTCCGAGCGCACTGGGCACATGTGATTAGAAGAGATGAGGGCATTCCAGATGATTCCAAACAGCACATACGTCTGCAGTCTTCATTTTACCTCTGATCACATTTACTTCTGTGGGTTTTATAACAGTCGGTCAGTGAACCCAGAGTCGGGAACTGCACCGGAAGTTGTCATGACATCTTTCCAAATGTCCAAATATTCATTGAAAACAACTTAATAAAAGAAACAAATCTAGAGTAGAGTTTTTTTGTTTTGTTTTTTCACCAAAATGACTACACGACGCAGCCCAATCCTACGTGTATCACTGATTAAGAAGATAAAACTGGAGAAGGAACCGGTGGTGGTGAAAATGGGGGTTGATCAGCAAAATGGCATCTTGAAATAAGCGATTAAAGATGACTCAAACATGCAAGAATCACTTCACATACAAGTTGATTTTGCAGAATAGGTCTTCTTTAATCCACTATACAACTATGTCTTTTCCCAGCGCTACATAACATAGTTTTTTTACGAGCCTATATAAAACTGATTAAAAGTTCTTCTTGTTTATTAGTTTCCTGTTCGTCTGTGTCCGAGTTCCCTTTAATTTGATTTCCTGTGAGTTAGCACATGCAGCTGGGAGTCTGCTCAAACATGCGCTCCTGTGGGACACTGTATGTACCATTCACAGGCAATTAAAGGGGCGACCGCGACATGGACATCGATACCGGGTCTGAACCAGGACTAGATCTGGTCTCAGAGGACATGTCTGATGGATCCTCGGCCCACTTGTAATTTAAACCCATCACAGGACTGTCTCTCTCTGTTACTATTGACAACAAGCAACTTTCAGATATCACTAGTTTATTTAATCTCAAATGGTAAAGAGGAACTATGGAACGTTTCTGGTGGAAGCAGGTTACAGATAAGTGGAGAGGCGACTAATCACTTAAATAAAAGTTAAAGAGAAGTTAAAGAGGGAGTTTAATACTTATATAATCACATTTAAAGCTCCTATCTTAATACAAAGTTGACTCGTGTGAGCTTTAAAGACAAAAACAGACCTGTACTTGTGTTTTGTTTCATTCACATATTTGAATAATTCTTTAGTATTAGTCTGTCTACATCTCCAAAGCTCAAAATGCTCTGTTCCACCTTGTGATGTCACAAAGCCGTAGTTTTCAAGACTATGTTTACACTGAAACGAATCACCGTATCACCGTATCGGAATCGATCTGCGTCCAGACACGTCGTTTCTGTGTCTACAAGCCTTCCCTATCCACACAGCTTTGAGCATATTTGTTTATGTTTTACAGAAACAAAACTTAAAACCACATGGCTAATTTGCATAAACTGTATGCTCAAGAAACAGCTCGCTATTGTGTGCTGATGCAGTTCAGCTTCTGTCGGACAAAAGGACACGACTCAGTAGAATATGAGTGTTCTTTCTGTGACAGAGGGATGTTCTGCTGATGGTGAGTCTGTTCTGTGCTTCTGTCACGTTGGAGATGGTTCATGTGAAACTTTTCAGAGATTATATGTCTGCAGGTTGTACGCACAGACAGTATATATGAATGGACATATATTCTAGCCTCTTAGCATTTTGGCGGTGACTTACTTTGTGGCGCATAGATCTACATCAGCGTATCAGCGTTTTCAGGTGTCCACACGGTGCCGGATCAGATCTGTGCTCAGATGAATTTGTGGGAGCTGGCAGCACCAGATTGTTCCGTCTCTGGAGCCGTTTTCTGTCAGATTAGTGTGGATGAACACTGTATCCACAACAAAAAACACTTGAATACGTACTAGTGTGGACGGGGCCCAAGTTAAGAGCTCTGTAATTCCAGGGCTTAAATGCTTCAAATGATTCTAGTGAAAGTGTATGGAGTGGCGCACTTCATGTATTACCACATGACATCACAATGTGGAACAGAAATGTGCAGGGTTTGTGCGTTAAACATGTGTGAATGAAACAAAACACAACTCCAGGTCTGTTTTTGATGAGGAAACAACATTATGACATAGATCAGAAAATAGTTTCATATATATGAAACTATCTCTTCAGATCTCCTCAGTTTTTTATTTCCAACCCACTGCCTTGCCATCTTAAATACAATAAAGAATAAATCATGGTAAGGCAATTTAAACAATATGTGAAAATGTCATTTCCATAGCCATGTGCTGTACAAATCCTTGCTATTTCCCATAATGCA
This sequence comes from Boleophthalmus pectinirostris, assembly GCF_026225935.1. NCBI lineage: Eukaryota > Metazoa > Chordata > Actinopteri > Gobiiformes > Gobiidae > Boleophthalmus > Boleophthalmus pectinirostris. Next base: position 32,530,774 of record NW_026571207.1, on the reverse strand, counting down.
CCTGTAATGCCTCCATCTCCACACTCTCCATAAACTGTGAAACATGGTCTGATCCTGACAGCAGCTGCTCCTCGCCTCACTGCTCTCATATGATCTGTCATGGTTCACACAGGCCTCTGTACACGGACAGAGGATTCAAGTGCGTCTCGGGTTTGCATGTTCCTCTAATCTGGACTTGGTTTGGATATTAGCTGTGGTTAATATTTTTCGTAGTTCCACATCAATTAAATCGCAGTTTGTGGAAGAAAGTTGAGAAGAAAAGTGCAAAAATACAGGAAGTAGCACAGAGTTGTAAAACAGAATCCCTCTGCCTATGTCATCAACACTGAGAGGCCCGCCACCTATTCCGACATCCCTTCATTACGACATGTTTTTATTTAGACATGATTGTATTACGACGTAGCCTGATTCATCAGCCAGTTTCACTTCGTAGAAACCGTCTGACCTCGCAGCATTAGGATTCATCACTCGACGGTAGGCAGGTACTTTTTATCATTTAACCAATCGCTGCTATTTGGTCGGGACGTATGTAATGTGCCGCTAACAGGGCTAACTGGTATATAAAGTTTTTTTTCCCAAATCCCGTAGGAAGAAGGACAATAACATCTTTCCCCTTGATAAAATTCACCAAACATTCTCTTTGTTCCGGCTTTAATTCCTCAATCTCAGGAATCTTTGACAACACTGAACATATGACTCTTCACTGATTGGCTGGTGCCCGAACTCGCACTTCTGTGGTTTTTGCGAACCGTCGAGTGTATTCTGATTCCTGACCTACTCGCTGGAGAGAAATGAAATTGATCGGAAGCACTAGGTGGCTCCAGCCTGGCTAAATACGCCGTGCCTCTATTTAGACGTGCACATGTTTGTGACACTTTTTAGTCTCGCTATTCCGACACATCATATTGGTTATTCATTTAGTAGGGATGTAACAATATCCAAATCTCTCAGTACGATATTATCACGATATGCATCTCACGGTAAGATATTTATTGCGATACTTTGGAGAGGCTGATATAATTGTAGATAGAAAACTTTTTTGCTTTTAAAATACCTTGACAAACTTTGGTGTGAATTATTTCTGTCATAATCCCAAGAATTCAAGTAAAAACATATTTCTTCATGTTGTCTGCACTGAAATGAATCATGGGATATGTAGTTCCCTATGTCCTTTAGTTGTTGTATTATAAAACTAAGCAATAGAGCAAAGGAACATGTAATTCAATATATTGTGACAGTCCACGATATTATTGTGAGACTTTTGACTATACGATATCTTGATATTTTGGTTATTGTTACATCTCTGTATTTAGGATGTATGGCAGGGGTGTCAAACTCATTTTGGTCCGAGGGCCTTATCCAACCGACTTTGATCCCAAAGGAGCCGGATCAGAAAACTCATGTCATATAAACCCCAAAAATAACAATATGTTCAAATATTTGTGTAGAGAAATGCAAATCTATTACAGAAATCTTTTTTTAATTGATGAACTCTTTCTTGTACAAAATATTATAATATTATGAACAACCTGAAACTAAAAAAAAAAATGCAATTTCAACACAAAGTTTTAACATTAACTTGTATGTAAAAAGGAATAAGTAAATTTTTCTTGTAAAATCCTGCACTTGGCTCCACTTTTCTCATGTTGGACATTTTTCTGATGAGGGTGTCACGGTCAACAGTCAAAACGATCGTCCTTTAAGAGCGTTTGGAAAGAGACAAGTCTTCATTTGTGCTGCTCTGGTGGGAGGGGCCACGCACAGAGACGCTGGAGATGCTGCTGTGCTAAGCACCGCAGAAAATAAACAAGATTTTAAAAGAAAATATAATTCAAATATTTTAGTAGAAAATCAGCCGAGGGCCAGATTAAAGGTCTTGGAGGGCCGGATCTGGCCCCCGGGCCGTATGTTTGACACCTGTGCTGTATGGTGTTCTCCACAGACATCCTACATGACCAAATGAATGAAGCACAAAAGGCCCACGCAGCCTCCGTTTTAGATGAGATATTTTCCCGAAGGCTGGCCTATGCTCTTTTTTAAAATGCATGACTGTTTCCCACTGCGATCAGTTAGGACATTTTCCCACTGTCTGATATCCTCTGTGGCCCATGTATTCTCTGATTGCTTTGCACCAGCCCAAGCATCTTATGATATATGGGAGCACAAAGTATAATATGCTATCACATTAATATTATTCAGTAATGTATAAAGCAAAGTGCAATGTATTACCTGTAAGTATTCAAAGACTGTTTGAGACCAGAATGAGCCACTACAATTTAAAAGGAACCTACATGTTTTAAAAAACCCACATACAGAACCAAGGTTATGGAGCGAAGCGTCACTGTGAAAGGAGTTCATTTATGGAATAGTCTTGACAAAGATATAAAAGAATCAAGTACAATGATGACATTAAAAAACACATCAAATCCAATGCAATGTGTATGTATGAAAAAGGAAACTAAGTTGTTGTGCATAACAGTGAAGATTTCTGTTTGCAATTGATGTGATTGATTGTGACTGAAGTGAGATGTACTGATATGAAATGTTTTATGTGACTATCAGTGTTGATGTTTTGTCTTGAAAAGGGAAAAGGGGGCAGATAACATAAGATGACTCTTCTTTCTGCTCCTTTTCTTTTCTTTTCTTGTATGTTTGATGTTGTAACACTCTTAATGTCTTTTTATACTTTATGAATTAAATAAAAATAAATAATTAAAATTCATGTAGGAAAAGCTGAATGTTTGAAAAATAGTATAGTGCCACTACTCTGACAATGAAAATGTTTAAATAGTGGGACACTTGAAATAATGTTTATGCCACTACTTCGACAAATAGACGTGAATGTCTAAATAACTGCACATTGGAATAGCAGCACGTAACTGACACAGAAAACTCCTTCCAAAATGCAAAGAGTTTTAACATGAATGTACAAATAAAGGTGTTGTCATTTATTTTTATTTGGCTAAATGTAACTTTTATGCAGTTTAGAAAAGTTCTGGTCCTTGTTTATGTTGAACCCCCGAAATGAACAACAAGACTCGTGTTCATTTTAGCTTTGTGGCAACTTTTAATTTCAGATCTTGGTTCGTGTGTTAACAGGTATTTTTCGTCTTTCTGCCTCTTTTACAACAGCCACACACAAAAAAAAAGTGCTTTTCCCATAAGCTTTTGAGTCTCACATTCATAAAGCAACAGTAAAGTAAAAACCCCGTTATTATATAGGTAGAATGAAATTATAAAATAAAGAATATTATCAATAGAAACACAAAGTCAGCAGTCACCTCCAGTCTCTCTCTCTAAAACCTTTAAATCAGGCAAGAAATCTTGGGGTAATAATGGACTCAGACTTGAACTTTAACAGCCACATCAAATCAATAACATCTGCAGTGTTTTACCATCTAAAAAACAGAGCAAAAATCAAAGGTTTACTGTCTAAATCAGACTTGGAGAAACTTATCCATGTGTTTGTCTCCAGTAGGTTAGATACTGTAATGTCCTGCTCACTGGTCTCTCCAAACGAGCTGTGAGACACTGCAGAACATCCAGAACATCCACAACGCTGCAGCTCGGGTCCTGACTCCAACTAGGAAGTACGAGCACATGCGTCCTGTGCTCAGGTCTCTGCACTGGCTCCTGTGGCTCAGAGAATAGACTTTAAAGCAGCTCTACTTGTGTACAAGTCTCTCCATGGCCGAGCACCAAAGTCCATCTGTGACATGTTAGTTTCATATGAACCATCTCACACTCTGAGGAGCTCAGGGACTGACCTCCTGCTGGTGCCCAGAGTCAGAACTAAACAAGGGGAGTCAGCGTTTCAGGTTCACGCAGCTAAAACCTGGAACAGTCTGAACATGTGAGACAGACTCTACTTTGACTCTGTTTAAATCCAGACTCTAAACGGTCCTGTTTAACTGTGCATATAACTGAAAGGTTTTCATTCTGCACTCTTCTCTCTAATTTATCTTCTCTCTCATTTATGTCTCTTTTTTATTTTAATCTTTATGATTATTTATGGTTTGATTTGTTTTTATTGTGATTTTAATGTATTTCTTATTCTGTAAAGCACTTTGAATTACTTTGTGTATGAATTGTGCTCTACAAATAAACTTGCCTTGCCTATATTTATATCAAATGAAAAAGAGTTTAACTGTTTAAATGAAACATGCGTTTAGTCTTATGAATTTTATAACAGAAATATTGCATTTTAATTTTCAGTGCACTACATTTACAGTATGGTTGCTAGGTAACATTTATGGAATTACCTCCACATGTGTAATTTCTGCTATCTGTTTCCAACCAGGAAGTGAACTTATTGCCTGGGATCCTAAATACACACTTCACCAATACATTACAAACGGTCATCGCTATTGCTTCGGATGGGTGTGATTGACAGGTGGATTAGCCTATCAGGTGCACACATGGTCCGTCTAGAACTGTAATGGCTGCTCAAGAGGGAAAAAGGAAGGAACAAAATATCACAGTGGACTGAAAACCATAGAGGATTTCTGCAGAATCAATGAGTGAAGCACTAAACTGTTCATTGGAGGAAAGAGAAAAGTGATTTTGTTTGTAAATGATGGTGACCAATGAGTTCCTTCGTTTCACATGCATCACCTAAGTAAACAAAACTGATTGAACGCTCACGCTCTGTCTCGAGGCGCGGCAAAGGGAGCACAGACTGATATCCCTCTGCGCATCAGCTCAGATTTGCAATGAAATTATAAACATCACAAAAAAGTAGTGATGGGCGAATGGAGCCTGGTGAAGCATTGACACCTCAGTCGCAATATTGTCTCAAATGGTTCAACATGTCTGAGGCCTCGGAGAAACACTGACCTCTAGTGGACAAATTTAACCATTGGCACGCAGGTGTCTCAGCATCGATGAAGTATTGTTAGTGCAAGACAACACTAATAATGATGTAAAGAGCAACATAAATAACATGCTGTAAATAAGAAAATACGTGTGACTTTGTGAGGCGGAATTAGATCAAAGTGATCCGGATCGCTTTTTTCCACTTGTAGATGCCATCGAAAAGCAAATGCCAAAAGTCGCCAAAATCACCACTAACGTCACACAATACTCCTCACGTCATCTTTACTACAAAAAAGAAGTGCAACACTCTGAAAAGAAAAGTGCTTTCGATACAATGAAGCGATTGACATGAAGCAGTCTTCCACACTTTGGTCACGTGAGCTAACGAGCTCCGGAGCTATGATTTAGAAAGATCTGATGCTAATTATGATTTAGAGATCAGTAGTAGGTGCAGTGTTCCAGTCCAAATGAAGGTGACGCTGTGTTATCGCTTTGATCGTTTTAATGGGATTCGTGGCTTTAAACGCACGTCAAGGACAAAGACGGAGCCGCCGCGTTTGAATAAGTGAATGTGAGGTTTGCGATTTGCATCTAAAGAGACAGATGTGTTTTCTGAGCTGGAACAGTGTGTGTGTGTGTGTGTGTGTGTGTGTGTGTGTGTGCGTGTTTGTGCGGAGGATTTGAGGAGGATTATGAGATGATTCGATAACATACGGTTTGGACATAAAACGTAAACAATGTATAAACCGATATGGATCTATTCACAGCTCAACAGATAACGGTGAAAATGGCCGGAGCGCTTTTATTACACGAGTATTAAAGATGCGTCAACGTGACTTTAGATGTGCTTGGTTGTTCCGTAGTGTGGCATTAGACTTATCAATCTCCATGGAGACAAGCAGGTGGCATAGCCCAGATAACAGAGGTCACATGGGATCTTATGGCTCAGTTCATATTGGAAACGTATAAAAATTGGCTGCTGTACAATGGATATAAAATGGCAGTCCTGTCCTTATTTTAAAGCTCAAGTATGTAACTTTCTGGAAGTAGCGCGTTACCTGCACGATTCTACGCAAATAGAAAGTTAAAGACATACTTTGGAACATGCTCTGTGGAAATAGATATGGTTTATGCCACCATATCTAAACCAGAATTAAAATTAGGACTAAATCAGCTCTAAACCAGGATTAAAATCAGGACTAAACCAGGACTAAAATCAGGACTAAACCAGGAATAAACCATGACTAAAACCTAAACCAGGACTAAACCAGGGGACTAAACCAGCTAAACCAGGAAAACCAGAACTAAACCAGAAACTAAACCAGCTAAACTAGGACTAAAACCAGGTCTAAATCAGGAATAAATCTAGGTCTAAACCAGGATTAAAACCAGGTCCAAACCAGGACAAAAACTAGGTCTAAACCAGGATTAAAATCAGGTCCAAACCAAGTCTAAACCAGGACTAAAACTAGGTCTAAACCAGGACTAAAATTAGGTCCAAACTTGGATTAAAACCAGGTCCAAACCAGGTCTAAACCAGGTCTAAACCAGGACTAAATCTAGGTCTAAACCAGGATTAAAATCAGGTGAACTGAATAAGACAAGAAAACATTTATTTGTTCCAGAATGGGGAAATTCCAGTGTTGCCATAACCTTAAGTATATGCAGCAAATATCAAGATCATTAACAAATAGAAACAGACCTGAACCAAACCATTTCACCATTAGAAAATAAAAAAAAACATTAAGACATCCTTTGAATAGAGTTAAGATTAAAAAAAAAAAGAACCTTAATATGACTGTATCTGCCGTCTTCTCTCTCACTCTCTCCACTTTCAAACCTTCTTTACCCTCTCTCCTCTCTCCTTTCACTTTCACTCGCTCCCCCTCTCCCCCTCTCCTCTTTCCCCCTCTCCTCCTCTCTCCCCGCCTCCTCCGGCCTGTACCTGATGGATGTCCGCTCCAGTATGGCCCCTGTCTCTCTCTGCTCGCAAATCAATGGCGTTGGACTGCAGCCTCCGCAATGCAGCTCCTCTGTGCAGCTCCTGTCCTGCACACAGACACAGGGGGCGCTAGAGAGAAACATGAAACCACCCGATAAACCATGAACCGTAAATAGCCGCCGAAGTGGTGAGTACCTTCAACAACCTCGCTCCTGATTGGCTCTTTGGCTGTGCGACACAGTTTTCCAAATCTGAAGCTCGGTCACCAATTAGCTGCTGTGACCACAGTTGGGCAAGTGACTTTAAAACTGTAATGTGTTATTTATGACTTGTTACTGTCATTTCAAAGTCATTTGTTACATTACAATATTACTGTATTTAAAATGTAAAACTTTACACGACTATTACAGCACTTTTAAGATACTCTCACCTAAATAAGTGAAGATGCTGAACTTTTGCGCCGTATATGGACTCAACCAGGACTAAACCAGAACTGAACCAGAACTGAACCAGGACTAAACCAGGTCTGAACCATGACTAAACCAGAACTGAACCAGAACTGAACCAGGACTAAACCAGGTCTGAACCAGGACTAAACCAGAACTGAACCAGGACTAAACCAAAACTGAACCAGGTCTAAACCAGGTGTAAACCAGGACTAATCTTGGACTAGAAATTGGAATCTAGTTCCCCTAATTTGCCCCTGAGAGAACCCTGAATCCGTGGAGCAGGATGTCTGCAAAACGCGATCGTCAGCTGCGTTGTGGACCGTGGAGTTCTGTGCCGGTCCTTTCACCCGCGGTCACCTGACAGTCTACATGGGCACGTCTCTGGTGTTTCACCGCTGCAAATATCGCGGTTATTTTAGCAAATTTGTATGAACAAAAACCCACCACTTCAATCCAGGTTAAAAAAGCACTGTAACGCGCTTTACTGACGTTTGTAAAATATTACATTTTTTCCCCCTGTAATACCATATTACTGCGTTACAGCAAAAAGGAATGCATCTTTGTAACACACCTTTGTCGAAGTGTTCACTGCAGACATGAGCATTTGCGAATTCTGCTCCTCCCGACCGCAGACAGGTTTGTAATCCACTTTTTACGGCGTTGTTCTGTCAGCTTTTCCCATTTCTGACCTTTGTGGACGACTATCTTCGGTACTCTAAAAAAATTGCTTTTCCTTCTCTCGGTTAGAACGATTGGCACAGCCATAAACTACACAACACAAAGGCATTTTCCTCCAGTCAGTTCACTTCCTGCCCTCTATCTGATTTTGCGTGCTGACAAACGTAGCCCTGTGACGTCACGTGAAACCCAGATATTGTTTTGTATTTTAGCTGAACAATATTGGGAGTTCTTGTGAATGAGCTGAATAAAGATTGACTTATCTGACTGTTTTGTTTCACTTAATGTGCCTTATAATCTGGTGCAGCTTATGTATGAAAATAGACAAGAGAATTCAACATTATTGATATTGCATTTTATTGTCCGGGGGCCTTATAATCCAAAAAACATGGTACATGTAGAACACCCCTGGCGTGATGTCACTGTATCCATATTTCTCTGACGCTGGTCTCCCCTGAGCAGCTCCCACAGCACAAACACACTCCGCGGTAGAGCTATGGCTGAAAGAACCCAGTCCTTTCTCCATCAGTCTGTCTCCAGTCCCATTCAGACCAGTTTAAACTCTATCCACACGCACCAGAGCAGCAGCACAGCGCAGGGAATGGACAGATAATAGAAGACTCTGGTACTGGGAGATTAATCGTGAATGAATTCAGACTGCAGTGGAACAGTTGCATTTATCAAATCGCAAAGGCGGCAGATCTTTGGGTAATATAAAGTCCTCTGCAGAGAGCTCACTGCCCTGTGTCTCTATGGGCTCTTATTCTGTATAAAAGCTGCTAACCCTGTGAATCTCTACAAACATGTTTTGAAATGTGTGTCAGATGCCCTCCATGTGTCTCCGTGGGGTCCTGTTTTGATGGTAGATTATTGAAATATCGTGGGGGAGCAGTGGAGGAGCAGCATCTTTACTCTTCCTCCTGTGTGCCTGAGTTCCTCACCCTGTTTCTGAGGGAGCGCCCAGCCACCCTGCAGAGGAAACTCATTTGGACCTCTTGCGTCCATCTTTAACGGGCGCCTTATCGTTGTGGCAGAGTTTGCGTACCTGAATGATTCTAGGAGCTGTTGCCAGGAGTATTATGTCCCTGGTGGGGTCTCTCATGGCAACAGGTCCTGGGTGATGAGTCAGCCTAAGAGTTCACACATCTCCTGTGGACAGTGATACAAGAGACAGAGGACCACACAACTCATACGGTGTTAAAAGCCAGAGAATAAAAGTGGGTTTAAGACGAGACTTAAAACACTTCACTGTGGGGGCTGTTTGGACATGGTTCTGGGGGACCCAAATTCCCCAAGGTATACAGGAACCTCACTGTGTTACACCACATTTGGTGTAATGCCAGTCTACGGCGGGTCTACATTTCCTTACAACATTAGCATACAAAAAATAAATAAATAAATACCTTAATTACCTTCACTGGGCAGTACTTCTCTCCTCAATTTAATATATCCAATAGCAGAAATTTGGTTCCGTAGAACAACAGGTTTTCTGCTTACCTCTTAAAAGTGGCGGCCGCTCTTGGAGAGAAATCCCGTCAAGTGGAGGGTGCGGAGTCCTACTTCCCTACCTCTTGCGCAATCATTTCATGGGACTCTAACCCAATGGGACTCTAACCCAAAATTATTTTAAAATGGGACTCTAACCCAACTTTATAATATTAACTTAAAAATCACGTCAGGGTCACCAATAAACTGTTAGGCGTGTTCTATCAAAAATCACAACTGGAATCGATCGATTAAAAGTAAAAAGAATTTATTTATTTTGTGGCCAGTCCATCCAAAGCTTTAACAACAAGAAAGAGACAAACATTAAATCTTAAAGGGCCCATCTCATGTAAAATCAACTTTTCAGAGCATTTCTCATTACAGCTTCTAAGAGTGATGTGTGGGCCTTGTATATTTCGCCGAAGTGGTTTTTAGATTGATTCAGCGTTTTTTTTTAAACAAATTGTAGCATATTTCTGCCACCCTCCCACGTGACAACGAATTAAAGCTGCTACAACGATGACGTGGCAGATACACCTATGACACGTTTGACGTTTAACAGAAAGCGCTTCACACCCTCCCCCACTCCACCACCTCCACCTCATCTCCACCCCGCATCGACTGATAATTCCCACATGAACACCTAAACAAAAGCAACAGCATAAGCTCATTGTTCTACACTGCAGTGAACATGATATAATAAGTTTATCTACTAGTGTTTATTAATACTTTACCAATCAGTAATGTTCAGCTGATGTGGACGCGGTGCTTGAGTTTCGTGCACCTCAAAGTCCTCGTCCGATTCCGGGTCCAACACATGCGGCTGAACGCGCTGTATCTCCATGATGAATAAAAGTTTATTCCTACCACTGTCAGGGTGCACGCCTGTCTCCCCCTCCCTCCCTGAGATGGGCGGAGGAAGGGCGGCTCACTCAGAGCCTACGTCACGTTTGGAGAGCGGAGCCTGTGTTTTCTCAGGACGGGCGGGTGGATGAACAATAGTCGGTCTTTCATAGTTCCTGGTCTGTGACTGTCTCCAACAAATCAGTAAGATTTCATAACTATTGTGTAATGGATGTTCCAAAACCTAAATTGTGCTTGTTTATGTGCAGAAGATACAATGTGAAAAGAGATATTTTACATGAGATGGGCCTTTTAAAATCGATTAGAAAATTTACAGGAAAACCAGTGCAAAAACACAAGGATTGGGGTTATGTGCTCTCTTCTTTTGGTTCCTGTTAAAGTCGTGTAGCAGAGTTTTGGACTAACCGTAGTTGGTAAAGTGCAAGTGGAATGACACAACTGGGGCCCGACCCTGGAGCCTTCCTGTGGACTCACCATCTGCAGAGGGGTCCATGGGGGACAGGCGCATTGTGGATCAGGCAGCAGTCAAAGGCAGGGTCCTCCACACCCCGCCCCATGGACAGGGTATTATCTGGACATGGAATTTGTCTGATTTTTATTTATTTTTTTCTTTCAGTATTACATGCATGATTGAGAATAGAGTGGTGAGTGTCTGGCTTGCGTTCTGTGACAGATGCATACTTCCCCCACTGCACCACTGCTATTCCCTGATGTTACTGTGAAAGGCTCTTACTGTAGAGAAAGCCAGAAAAATAGAGTCAAAGTAAAGTTTTGCAGCAGTACCTTGTGTTGTTGTTCATTTGTATCACTCTCTAACCCTCTGCAGTCGACTTACTTGACTCCTCCCTCTTCAACAACTCCAAATGTCAGAGCACTTCCTCCTCTTTATCTGTCTCTGCTTCTGTGCTCCTGACTCACTCCTTTATAACTGTGGAGACATCTACCACACTTAAGCTGTCTGCTCCGAGTGTGGGGCCAGAGAGTTCAGCCGAGGAAATGAACACCAAGCAAACTGTCCACTAAATACTACTGTAATTTACCTCTGCTCCTGTCTGCTCCTGTCTGCTCCTGTCTGCCCCGCTGGCTCTGCTTCTGTCTGCTCTCTAGTGCCGCACCTGTCTGCTCCTCCGGCTCTGCACCTGTCTGCTCCTCTGGTTATGCACCTGTCTGCTCCTCTGGTTATGCACCTGTCTGCTCCTCTGGTTATGCACCTGTCTGCTCCTCTGGTTATGCACCTGTCTGCTCCTCTGGTTATGCGCCTGTCTGCTCCTGTCTGCTCCTCTGGTTATGCACCTGTCTGCTCCTCTGGTTATGCACCTGTCTGCTCCTCTGGTTATGCACCTGTCTGCTCCTCTGGTTATGCACCTGTCTGCTCCTCTGGTTATGCACCTGTCTGCTCCTCTGGTTATGCACCTGTCTGCTCCTCTGGTTATGCACCTGTCTGCTCCTCTGGTTATGCACCTGTCTGCTCTCTGGTTATGCACCTGTCTGCTCCTCTGGTTATGCACCTGTCTGCTCCTCTGGTTATGCACCTGTCTGCTCCTCTGGTTATGCTCCTGTCTGCTCCTCTGGTTATGCACCTGTCTGCTCCTCTGGTTATGCACCTGTCTGCTCCTCTGGTTATGCACCTGTCTGCTTCTCAAGCTCCGCACCTGTCTGCTCCTGTCTGCTCCTCAAGCTCCGCACCTGTCTGCTCCCGTCTGCTCCTCGAGCTCCGCACCTGTCTGCTCCTGTCTGCTCCTCTGGTTATGCACCTGTCTGCTCCTCCGGCTCTGCTCCTGTCTGCTCCTCTGGTTATGCACCTGTCTGCTCCTCTGGTTATGCACCTGTCTGCTCCTCTGGTTATGCTCCTGTCTGCTCCTCTGGTTAAGCGCCTGTCTGCTCCTGTCTGCTCCTCTGGTTATGCTCCTGTCTGCTCCTCTGGTTATGCACCTGTCTGCTCCTCTGGTTATGCACCTGTCTGCTCCTCTGGTTATGCACCTGTCTGCTCCTCTGGTTATGCACCTGTCTGCTCCTCTGGCTCTGCTCCTGTCTGCTCCTCTGGCTCTTCTCTTGTCTGCACCTGTCTCTGCTCCTGTCTGCAGAGGAAACTAAACGTGGAGGTGTCAGGATACATCAGAAAGTGTGTGTTTTATTTTTTTTTCCACTAACTTTAATGAAAGCTCAGTGCAGTGAACAGAGAATTAAAAGTCAAATAAAGAGAGAAGAGAGACGCTTTAGGCAAATACTGTCAGGACCATGTTTGAGCAGTACTGCAAATATTAGCCCTGTACTATTATAGACTATTGTAGACTTTGCCCCCTGCATCTGACCCATCCTTTAGTGTCTCTGGGTTAAACCTGCATTTGACCCATCCTTCAGTGTCTAGGTTCCCACTTTCTAGCCTTAGCTCCCAATCCTTTGGCAAAAATAGTCCTGTATAGTCAGTGTTGGGAAAGTTACTTTTAAAATGTATTCCCCTACAGATTACAGATTACACACCCCAAAATGTAGTTTGTAACAGAATCCATTAAATTACTTAAAGTGAGTAACGTAATCTGAATACTTTGGATTAGCTGATTTGCTGTAGAGAAGGAAAGACCAGGAAATCTTCACTTAAGATGTTTTGTTTGCTAAAAGAAAATAAAAAGCCCAGACTTTACTTAACCGTATTCAAAATATTATTGATAGTTTAGTCCAGTTAAATCCTGGTTTAGTCCTGTTTTAGTCCTGTTTGAGACCTGTTTTAGATCTGGTTTAGATCTAATTTAGACCTGGTTTTAGTCCTGGTTTAGACCTGGTTTAGACCTGGTTTAGACCTGGTTTAGTTTCGGCAATGAGTGCAATTACTGAGAAAAAAGAGGGGGGGTTTAGCCCAAAATGTGAAAACAGTAAAATACCGCCGTGTAATCCATTTATTTCAACAAAGTAATTGTTATCCAATTACCATCGAGACACTCAAAGTTTCATCAAGGTATTTGCTATTTAAATTGTTGTTTCTTGTGTGTTAAATTGTGCTTCTCTCATTAAATAAGCTATGAAACAATTTAAATAGCAAATATCTTGATGAAAGTGACGTGAGTGTGTCTTGATGGTACCATAGGAAATCTCTTTGCGGTTTATGTTCTCTGGCCATAATCCGCATCTTTTTTTCAATAATTCCCTTGTTTGAGCTCCTGATGAGTAATTTCCAGAGGAACAGTGAAGAAACAAATCATTTTATCCCTTTCAGAGCGTCTAGCTCAGGGGTGCTCAATACATCGATCGCGATCTACCAGTCGATCTCCAAGGTCGTGTGGGTAGATCGCCGTGTCTTGTCTCGGACTCGCGTTTGGACTCGGTCTTGTCTCTCACTCAAGCTCTGACACTCAACAAGTGCGATCATATTTCATTACGGCCGCTGCTGTTGGTAATAAACTTGTAGCGGGTGCAGGAGCGTGTGGGGCGTCTCAGTGCAGCCTGTGCGCTCATTTGAAACCCGCGGAGACTCTACGGCACATCACAAACACACACGCTCCCTATGCACGGCTCGTCTGCAACAGCGTGTGCCCTCGTGTACCAGCGTGCATCACAGGGCAGGTTCAACTTCCTAAACATCCTACCTGTCCATCTGCCTCACGTCAGCACGCCGCCCCTCGCCTTTTCACGCTCTCGCTCCTTCCTGCGTACAGCGAACACAAGCCCCTCCCACAGTGCGGCTGATTAGAAGAGCAAGACCAAACGTGAAGCAAAAACCAGTCTAAATTTGTGTTCCAGTGTTGGCACAAAGCAGGTCTACAGCATAGAGCGGATCTACAGAACAGACCTACTGCCACATTTGGCTGAAGTTTGTCTAACAAAAGTGCACAAATGCATCTGTGTTTGTCACGATGTGAGTTTGGTTTGGTAAATGTGCAGAGGCTGGTAAATATCACTGCAAAACCAGAAAAGAATGTAACTCCAGTTTGGAACTTTAAAAAACAGGTTTAAAAATCTTCCTTCACTTTTTCCACAGTTTTGTGTAAAGTGCCAGAGGAAGTTCTCTTAAAGAAGAGGTTCTCAAACTGTGGGTGAGGGTCCAAAAAAGGGGCGCAGAGTGTTTCAGTGCAGTTTGCTTGACTTTGTATGAGGTAGATCATTTTGACTTGGTCATTTTGTAAGTAGCTCACATGCTGAAAAAGTGTGAACACCCCTGATCTAGAACAACCAAATACACAACAAAACCTGCCCATGTTTCTCCGATGCTACTGAAGTCAATGACACAGTGTGCCCGGTGTCATGGCAGTGTAGTTACCGTTGCCATGGGGAACACGTGATGGTGCAAAGCCTCTATAGGATATTTTAGTGGACAGACTAGCAAAAAATAAAACCCACCAGATCATGTCGACCAAAACGACGAGGCTGACAGCAGCAAGTACAGAGAGAGGGGCTACAATGTTCCAAAGTCAGAAGGCGCCAGAAAGAGTCTACGGTGCAAACATTATGACGTATTCTTCTTAAAACCTATTTGTATTCTGCGTGTTCTTTTTTTTTTTTTTCCTTCTTCCCGGTTAAAGGACGAGAACTTTTCTATAAACAAAAATCTGAAGCCGAGAGAGCTCGTTTAGGCCAGGCCCAAAATGTTTCTGACAGGATAAATTCTCTTGTCTCGCCACACCGCCCTGCACCTGCCCGCACCTGCCCGCACCTGCCCGCACCTGCCCGCTCCTGTCTGCTCCTGCGGCCCACAGCCTCCGTACTGAGAGGAGGATTCTTATTGATTTCTTGTTTATTTCTGTGACAAAGTGTTGGTTCTCCGTGAGCCTGAGGAGAGACACGGCTAAATGAGAAGAGATGGATCATTTTACACTCTCTCGCTCCCCTCTTTTTTTTTTTCTTCACTTTCTTCACTCTCTCGCTTTCTCTGTCTGTCCAATTATCTTTCTATCTCTCTCCCTGTGTTTTTATCTCTCTTTCTCTCTCTTTCTGATCCATCTTTACTATCCAGATCTCTTCCTCTCTAACCGTCTCTTCCTCCTTCCTTCCCTCCTTCTGTTCCTTTGTCTTCTTCTACTCTCCCTTTCTGACCCCGATTATACAATTTTCTCTCTCTCCTCCCTCCCCCGTCTCCTTCTTTCTCTAACAATCTCTTCTCTGTCACGTCTGTCTGTCCCTCTCTCATTACTTTTCTCTATCTTCCTTTCTCTCCTTCTTGCTCTCTCACCCCTCCTTCCTCCTCCCTTCCTCCTCTCCTCTGTGTCCGCTGTTCACTCGTCTGTTCAGATCTCCTCTCTCTCCTCTCCCTTTTTTCTCCTAGCCTCCTCTGTTCATTCTAACATTCCTGCATTCGTCTATTCAGATACTCCTTTCCTCCTCTGCTCACATCTATCGTTCCTTCACTCGTCTGTTCAGATCTCCTCTCTCTTTCCCTCCCTCCTCCTTCTCTCCTCCTCTCCTCCTCCTCCTCCAGCGTTCCTTCACTCATCTGTGTAGATCTCCTCTCTCTCTTTCTCTCCCTCCCTCCTTCTCTCCTCTTCTGTTCACTCTAGCGTTCTTTCACTCGTCTGTTCAGATCTCTTCTCTCCCTCTCTCTTTCTCCCTTCTCCTGTCCTCTCCTCTGTTCACTCTCGCGTTCCCTTCACTCATCTGTGTAGATCTCCTCTCTCCCTCCCTCCTCCTCTCCTCTCTTCCTCTCTTCACTCCAGCATTCCTTCACTCGTCTGTTCAGATCTCTCTCTCCCTCCCTCCCATCTTCTCCTCTTCTCCTCCTCTGTTCAGTCTCGCGATCCATCACTCATCTGTTCAGATCTCTTCTCTCTCTCCTCTCCTCCTCTGTTCACTAGTGTTCCTTCACTCATCTGTGTAGATCTCTCTCTTTCACTCTCTCCCTCCCTCCTTCTCGTCTCCTCCTCTCTTCGCGCTAGCGTTCAGATCTCCTCTCTCTCTATCTATCTATCTCTTTATCTATCTCTGTCTCTCTCCCTCCCTCCTTCTCTCCTCCTCTCTTCACTCTAGCGTTCCTTCACTCATCTGTTCCGATCTCTTCTCTCTCCCTCCTTCTTCCCTCTCTCCTCTCCTCCTCTCTTCGCTCTAGCGTTCCTTCACTCATCTGTTCCGATCTCTTCTCTTTCACTCTCTCCCTCCCCCCTTCTCCTCTCCTCCTCTTTTCAGTCTTGCAATCCATCACTGGTCTGTGTAGATCTCCCCTCTCTCTCTTTCACTCTCCCTTCCTCCTTCTCCTCTCCTCTGTTCCTCTGTTCACTCTAGTGTTCCTTCACTCATCTGTTCAGATCCCCCTCTCTCTCTCTATCTATCTATTTATCTGTCTGTCTATCTATCTATCCCTCCTCCTCTTTTCCTCCCCTGTTCATTCACTCGTCTGTTCAGATCTCTTCTCTCCCTCTCTCTTTCTCTCTCTTCTCCTCTCCTCCTCTGTTCACTGTAGCACTTTTTCACTCGTCTGTGTAGATCTCTCTCTTCTTCCCTCTCTCTCTCCTCCTCTGTTCGCTCTAGCGTTCTTTCACTCGTCCTTTGGGGTTTGGGGGAGAGTCAGATGAGAAATCACAAACATTTCTTTTCGCCTCCGGCCGGAGCTTCATAACAACACATTATTACTCTGATCGTCTGGAGACATCAGCCCTCCTCCTCCTCCTCTATCCTCTCATCCTCTCTTTCCTCCTCTCTCTCTCTTTCCTTCCTCTCTCTCCTCCTTCTCACTCTCCAAATCTCTTTCCGCTCACCTCACATCTCTCTACTCTCTCTTAATTCCATCATCTTCTCTCTTCCTCTATTCTCTTTCTTTTCTCTCTCCTCTTCTTCTCCTTCTTATCTTATCTTCTCATCCTCCCGTCTTTAAAGTTTCAAATGTGGCAAAAGTGGGATTGTTTATGATGCAGTGATGCAAAAAACTGGAAATAACGGTTAGAAACTCTCTTCGTTTTGTTCTGAGCTCCTGATGTGCTGCAGGACACAGGGACAGCGGCTCTGCACGTGGTTTAGAGGTTAGAACGTTTGCCTCGCAGTGAGAAAGAAGCGGGTTTAATCCTCAGATCACGAGGGGATTTTGTTCTAAACGATGAATGACCAATGAGCTCCTCCGATTCACATGTGTCACGGAAATAATCAAATCTGATTGGACGAGAACAGGGGGACAGAGAATGTGAATGAACATTTAGAGCCAGACGGAGCTGGGGACAGAGGTGGGGACGGAGCTGAGGACGGAGCTGGAGACAGAGGGGGGGCAGAGGTGGGGACAGAGGGACAGAGCTGGAGACAGAGGTAAGGACAGAGCTGGGGACAGAGATGAGGACAGAGATGAGGACAGTGGGGGACAGAGCTGGGGACAGGGGAGGACAGAGGTGGGGACAGAGCTGAGGACAGAGGGGGGGCAGAGGTGGGGACAGAGGGACAGAGCTGGGGACAGAGCTGAGGACAGAGATGGGGACAGAGGGAACAGAGCTGGGGACAGAGCTGAGGACAGAGATGGGGACAGAGGGAACAGAGGTGGGGACAGAGATGAGGACAGAGGGGGGGCAGAGGTGGGGACAGAGGGACAGAGCTGGGGACAGAGCTGAGGACAGAGGGGGGGCAGAGGTGGGGACAGAGGGACAGAGGGGGGCAGAACTGGGGACGGGGGGGGGCAGAGGTGGGGACAGAGGGACAGAGGGGGACAGAACTGGGGACAGGGGGGGGGCAGAGCTTGGGACAGAAGGGGACAGAGCTGAGGACAGAAGGGGACAGAGCTGGGGACAGATTGGGTCAGTGAGGGTTAGTGGGACAGCAAGGGACAATTGGAGAGAGCTGGGGACAGAGGGGGGCAGTTGGACAGGGGGACAGTGTTTGACAGAGGGTGAGAGAGAAACAGAGGGAAAGAGGGGGACATTTGGACAGAGCTGGGGTCAGTGGAGGACAGTGGGGGTCAGTAGGGGACATTGGGGGTCAGTCGGAGACATTGGGGGTCAGTCGGAGACATTGGGGGTCAGTGGGGGACATTTGGACAGAGCTGGGGTCAGTGGAGGACAGTGGGAGACAGAGGGACAGAGGGACAGTGGGGGGGACAGTTCCACACGAGGACATTTCCAGAGCACTAAAGTGTTTTGGAGCAGGGGACCAGATGCCCGGGACAGAGCGATGAGGTCTGTGAGTGGAGCTGACAGCAGACAACGGGCGTTTCACTCGAGGTCAAACCAAGGAAAACTGTGCATCAACACCAAGAACGAACAGAACAAGAAGTGGAGCAGGTTTGGATCATGTGACACGTTGACATGAGAGCTTTAATTCTGAATAAAAATGAATTCCATTTTAAAAAAGAGCATGTAAACACTTAATTCCTAATGAAAATGATTATTCGGAATTAAACTTAATTCCGAACTAAGTGGGTGGTTTATTCCGATTTTAAAGGTGAATAGGAGGGTTTCAGTCATGTGATCACGATGACGCGCGAATTTCAGGTGGAGGGCAGGAAGTGAAACACGACAAACACGGCTCTGGAGAACACAAATATGGAGAAGAGTTCTTATTGTAAGGATTTAAAGCCAGTAGCAAGACAAAATTACAAGCAGTTAGTCGACAAATATATTGGACGTGACACTGATCTTATTGAAAATGAGAGAATTTTCGACTGAAGTAAAAGATTTGCCGACTATCGAGGCAGAGGAGATCACGAACTAGTTCTCCAGACATCGTTCTACACCAGACCAAAAGTTTGGAGGAATATAACTTTTTTTGTCAGTGGATGGGTCCTCAACCTTGGTGCAAACGCCTAAATGATGATTATCGTTTGGTCTTCGCCGGGGTGAGTGTTTCTCTTATTTTATGTGTATAGACTGTTGGAAAAAACTGCAGTGTATCAGCAGTAACCTCTATCTGAACTATTTAATGTCAACAAACGTCGTTAGTCGTTAATGATTTGTTTATGTTTAGGTAAACCACAGAAAACAATTTATCTTTGTAACAAACCTTCGTCGAAGTGTTCACTGCAGACACGAGCATTTGCAGATTCTGCTTCTCCCGGCTGCAAACGTTTGTAATCCACTTTTTACGGCGTTGTTCTGTCAGCTTTTCCCATTTCTGACCTTTGTGAACGACTATATTCGGTACTCTAAAAAATCACTTTTCCTTCTCTCAGTTAGAACGATTGGCCCAGCCGTAAACTACACAACACATCGGCATTTTCCTTCAGTTCCTTCAGTTCACTTCCTGCCCTCCATCTGATTTTGCGTGCTGACAAACGTAGCTCTGTGACGTCACGTGAAGCCCAGATATTAATTTATTCCTCGATCATGTAAACGTTTATTCTTCTTAAATATAACTCCGGTCGTTCAGTGCATGCTCGTTGTTTCGCCCTTCTGACACGATCCGGCTCCTCCAGTCTTGGCTTCGGACTTTCATCCACGTCTCTTTGGATTTGTGAGCGGGATGTGGGAGTGGACTGAGGTAGAGCAGCCTCACACTCAGTTTGTCTTCTTCCTCCTTCTCCGACGCTCTTCCCTTGGTGTGAATTAAGATGCACTTAAAGGTTGTATGGAGGATTTTTTTTGTTTCAAATTGTCAATGATAGCATTATAGAGATGCAGTAGCCTTGTAATTATGATGACCAAAAAAAAGAGAATAAAAATTCATCAACTCTGGACGTGGTGGGGCTAAACATTTGCCAATAGATAACGACACTGACTCGTTATCTGTTAGCTGACAGGCTGTCAATCAATCTCCCTACGTTTCTAGCGTAACTGACTTGCCTGCGCGCCGCCGGTACGTGGTTTACGTACCGCCTGTCACGCAGTCCACAGACGCAGGACGCACAGACGCTGTTTACTCCACCAACGCAACAGTTCTTAGCAGCTTTTTTTTACCTATATCTTCCTCGCAGTTCGCACAAAGTTTGTTGCAATGGCGACAAGAATCCAGGAGCAGTTCGCCGCAAAAGAAAGTCCGTTTTTGAGGTCACTGAAAGAAGAAGACAAGGGGAAAAGCAGCGAAGCCAAACTAAGGTGATTCTTGGAGATTCATTCCAGCGATGGCGCGACTGAAGCAGACGCAGGGTCTAAAGACTGACGCACTGGTCCACAAATTACTCCTGGACAGGTCACTTCTGCTTATTATGAAAACGTACTTTATTTCCAAGAGCGAGACAAACATTTTTCAGGACACGAAAGCGATATCCTATGTCTGAAAACGTAATTTTCAAGGCAAAGAAAGAGTCCGCTTGCTGCTGCGTGTTGTAGCTAGTTCATTCGCACTGAATCTCCGCGCAACCTTCTCTGCACCCCTTTCCTGCTCCTGTCCCCGCTGCCAGTTCCACTCTTCTCCCTGCTCCTCACTTCTCCGGGCACGGAATCTCCGCGCACCGCTCCCCTCTCCTCTCCCTGCTCCCTGCTCCCTGCTCCCTGCTCCGCTCTTCCCCCTGCTCCTCACTTCTCGTCCGCGCACGACATGTCTGCGCCCCCCCTCCCCCGCTCCTCACTTCTCCGTCTTGCCTAACCAACACTGTAGTTAGTTGTTTACAAGTCATGTGCAGCGCACCGGCTGTAAACAAACCTGTTTCTGGCGTAAAGAGGAGGCGTTTCTACGTAGGAGCTGTAGGGGAGGGGGGGTGGTTTCACGCATGCGCAACATTTGAAAAAGGACAAACAGTCACTGGATTTCTCGTTTCTTGGAAAATCCTCTATACAACCTTTAAGTGAAGTTTTTTCGACTGAGCCATCATTTCTTTACATTTATTTTGGACAAACCCGTGACACCTTGTTTCATTGAATTGTTCAGTTCTTGTTCTTTGATACAGTTGACACATTTCTTTGTGTGTCCATCAAGGGCTGTTCTGTCATGGCCCAGACCATCATTTCTGTGTGATTTCCCATTTTTCAAGCTTTAGTTGTTTCTCTTATTTCTGTTTTTGTTCTTGGTTGTTCACGGCGCTATTAAAAACTGTCCGATATACTGTAGGGGAAATGTGTTTTTTGATTGATTCAGTGAAAGCCTCAGACTAGAATTGTAGAATCTCTCGACATACTTACACATTTCTTCTGGGTTTGAACGTTTTTGATCACCTTCCTTTAAAATGGTTCTATTATTTAGTTTTTATTCCTTTTTTCAAGAGCATGTATGTATGAGAGACATGTTTCATCACCTCTTTCTGGTCAGATTGTGTTCAAATAAAACTGAGATTCAGTTCAAACAGAAAGACGCCCACAGTTAATGATCAATAGTGCTTATGTCAGACCTCTAAACATGGGAGTATTCGTCATCGTCATCGTGCGGGGACTTCGTGAGTGCATTAGATCGCCGTGGTGACAGTCGTGAGCGCGTGACGTCAGCGTGACTCACGATGTTTTTATGACTCACACACACACGTACACACATACACACACACACACACACACACACACGTATACGGCTGCTATCTGTGCTGTGTGGGGAAAACTATTCTCCTAAAGTGAATAATAAGAAAGAATAAGATGTGGATTTATGGGACTTGAGATAAGATTTATTTGTCCAATAATGAGGAAATTCCATACAATACTTGAGGCAAACTGATATTTTTGATGCAGATATCTTGTCTTGGTTTGTTAAAGCAGACTGGTTCAGCAGAGTTTTTAGCCATGTTCTATTAGTTTAGGTGCCCTTCTATTTCAATGAATAGCTCAATAAAACACATAAAATGACCAAGGCCACAGGTAAGTATGTTAAATAAAAAAGACAGAGATGTGACTTAAAATGTATAATTAAAATTTAAAAGACTAAAAGAGGGGCAAGTAGAAATATAAAATAATTTATTCTATAAAATATTCATAAAATGTACTAAAATAAAAGCTCTGAAAATAAGCTCTGAAAAGTTGATTTTGCATGAGATGGACCCTTTAACCAAACAAGGACAGACGTCCCTGTCTTCACCGTCACCATACGTCCTCATAAGGCTCTGTCTAATTTTATTTTCTTCATCCATGGTATGTGAAGGATTTGGTCGCATAGTCATTTTGGTACAAATGAAAAGTACAAATGAAGAAGTAGTGAAGTATATAGCACTTTTGTAAGCACTCAAAGATGCTTTCCAAAAAAATCCATACATTTTTCCATTCTCATTGTGGTTCATTTTGTACAATTAATAACAATAAACTTTTGTGATACAGACCAGATGTATTTGTGCTTGGAACAAAACTGAAACTGGTCCATGAAGTGAAGTATCTGGGAGTCACACTGGACCCACAACTATCCTTCAAACAACACGTCAAACGAACTGTGAATAAAATCAAATAAAATTTATCAAATTTTCCTCATATAAGAAATAATCTAACAACAAACTTGGCAATTATGTATTTAAATTCAATGATTTTGCTACACCTAAATTATCGCATTACTAGTTGGACTCTGACAAACTAAAGTACTCTAAAAAAAACTCTATAAAAACACTTAAAGTATTAGACAAAAAGGCCACAAATTATCACTATTGCAGAATACTTGACAAATACAAATTTCTAACACAATCAAATATGCAGATTTAATTTTGGTACACAAAGTTTTTAATCATCTTGCTCCACCTCCTCTAAAGGAGTTTGTGAAAAGAAATTCAAATCACACAGCAAGAGCAGCTCTAGAGGCGACTGCTCTGTGGCGTTCAGAAAAAGTGCTTTTGGACAACTCTCTTTTGCTTATCGAGCAGCTCAAACATGGAACACAGTGCCTGCTCATATACGAGAGCTTTCAACATTGGCAGCATTTTCTAAAGCTTTAAAACAGTGGTTGTTCAATGGTCAAATATGTCTCCATGTTTAAACCAATTTACATTTTCTTTATTTTCAGGGGCTGTTGGTTTAACTCTTGGTTTACCTCTTAAACTCTTGACTTTGAACTTCAAATGGACTGTTTGAAACTAACTGTGTGTATAGTGAGTGTGTTGTGTGTATAGTGAGTGTGTTGTGTGTATAGTGAGTGTGTTGTGTATAGTGATGTGTGTGTGTAGTGTGTGTGTGTGTATAGTGAGTGTGTTGTGTGTATAGTGAGTGTGTTGTGCGTATAGTGAGTGTGTTGTGCGTATAGTGAGTGTGTTGTGCGTATAGTGAGTGTGTTGTGTGTATAGTGAGTGTGTTGTGCGTATAGTGAGTGTGTTGTGTGTATAGTGAGTGTGTTGTGTGTATAGTGAGTGTGTTGTGCGTATAGTGAGTGTGTTGTGCGTATAGTGAGTGTGTTGTGTGTACAGTGAGTGTGTTGTGCGTATAGTGAGTGTGTTGTGTGTATAGTGAGTGTGTTGTGCGTATAGTGAGTGTGTTGCGTATAGTGAGTGTGTTGTGCGTATAGTGAGTGTGTTTGTGCGTATAGTGAGTGTGTTGTGCGTATAGTGAGTGTGTTGTGTTGTATAGTGAGTGTGTTGTGCGTATAGTGAGTGTGTTGTGCGTATAGTGAGTGTGTGTTGTGTGTGTAGTGAGTGTGTTGTGCGTATAGTGAGTGTGTTGTGCGTATAGTGAGTGTGTTGTGTGTATAGTGAGTGTGTTGTGCGTATAGTGAGTGTGTTGTGCGTATAGTGAGTGTGTTGTGCGTATAGTGAGTGTGTTGTGCGTATAGTGAGTGTGTTGTGTGTATAGTGAGTGTGTTGTGTGTATAGTGAGTGTGTTGTGTGTACAGTGAGTGTGTTGTGTGTATAGTGAGTGTGTTGTGTGTACAGTGAGTGTGTTGTGTGTAGTGAGTGTGTTGTGTGTATAGTGAGTGTGTTGTGTGTACAGTGAGTGTGTTGTGTGTGTATAGTGAGTGTGTTGTGTGTGTATAGTGAGTGTGTTGTGTGTATAGTGAGTGTGTTGTGTGTATAGTGAGTGTGTTTGTGTGTATAGTGAGTGTGTTGTGTGTACAGTGAGTGTGTGTGTGTAGTGAGTGTGTTGTGTGTATAGTGAGTGTGTTGTGTGTATAGTGAGTGTGTTGTGTGTATAGTGAGTGTGTTGTGTGTATAGTGAGTGTGTGTGTGTATAGTGTGTGTGTTGTGTGTATAGTGTGTGTGTTGTGTGTATAGTGAGTGTGTTGTGTGTATAGTGAGTTGTGTGTGTATAGTGTGTGTGTTGTGTGTACAGTGTGTGTGTTGTGTGTATAGTGAGTGTGTTGTGTGTATAGTGAGTGTGTTGTGCGTATAGTGAGTGTTTGTGTGTATAGTGAGTGTGTTGTGTGTATAGTGTGTGATGTGTGTTGTGCGTATAGTGAGTGTGTTGTGCGTATAGTGAGTGTGTTGTGCGTATAGTGAGTGTGTTGTGCGTATAGTGAGTGTGTGTTGTGTGTATAGTGAGTGTGTTGTGTGTATAGTGAGTGTGTTGTGCGTATAGTGAGTGTGTTTGTGCGTATAGTGAGTGTGTTGTGTGTATAGTGAGTGTGTGTTTGTGTGTACGTATAGTGAGTGTGTTGTGCGTATAGTGAGTGTGTTGTGCGTGTAGTGAGTGTGTTGTGCGTATAGTGAGTGTGTTGTGTGCGTATAGTGTGTGTGTTGTGTGTATAGTGAGTGTGTTGTGTGTACAGTGAGTGTGTTGTGTGTATAGTGTGTGTTGTGTGTATAGTGAGTGTGTTGTGTGTATAGTGAGTGTGTTGTGTGTGTGTATAGTGAGTGTGTTGTGTGTATAGTGAGTGTGTTGTGTGTATAGTGAGTGTGTTGTGTGTATAGTGAGTGTGTTGTGTGTATAGTGAGTGTGTTGTGTGTATAGTGAGTGTGTTGTGTATAGTGAGTGTGTTGTGTGTATAGTGAGTGTGTTGTGTGTATAGTGAGTGTGTTGTGTGTATAGTGAGTGTGCTGGTGTTGTGTACTTTTGTGTGATTGTTGCTGTACTTTTCTCTGTCCTGTAGATGATTTTACATCAACCTGCCAAGGGACTGAAGATGGAAATTAGCCACGCTGCTATAATCTTTACATATTTATATTTTTATTGTTCATTAATATGTACTGTCCCTTTACAAATAAATACATAAGAATAAGAATGTTTTGAAGATATAGTGCTCTGGGTAAGTCGTAAGTGAATTTGGAAATGCAAATTTGCTGTTCATACGCTGCTTTTTTTTTTTTTTTTTTTTTTTTTTGGAAGTTTGTCATTGTTTAACAGGGTTTGGCATTAGAAGTACTTTTTACTTTAGCCTAAAACCTTTCAGTCGTGATCCATGGGGTTGTAGTCTATGTTTTGTTTTATTTTGTAGTGCTGCAAAATGCCTGAATAAACTCCTTCTACTAAACTACTACTACCCTCCTGTCGCACCTGATGTTCCCTGTGGGCTCCCCTCAAAGTACTAACCAGGCCCAGCCCTGCTTAGCTCCTGAGATCTGACGGGATCAGCCTCTGAAAAGGAGTTTTGGCCATGTTTGGGGACATAAATGGTATAAAACTCGACTGGCTCAGATTTGTCCTAGAGCAGGAAAAGAGAGGAGAGAAGAACGGGAGATGAGAGGGAGAGAAGAGGAAGAGGAGAGCCATGTGGTTTGTAAAACACAGCTCACTCTACACTGGAAAGGAGAAGAGGGAAACAAGTGTTTGGGAAGAAAAACACTAACTACTCCAGAGCAACACAAGTATGCTTATTATTTTTGAAGATGCACTACATAACTTTTCTGGTTTTCTGGGTCTGCCACCTGCTCGTCACCGTACAGATCTGGAGATATTATGTTCTACAGTATGTCATTCAACTTTTCTATCATTTATATCAGTGTTCCTGTTCAGCTCCTAATCATGAGCAGTGTTGGGGAGTAACAGATTACATGTACTGGAGTTACATAATCAGAGTACAAATTATGAGTAACTGTATTCAGTTACAGTTACTGTTTCAGTGAGTGGTAATTGGATTACAGTTACTTTGTTGAAATAAGTGGATTACACTATTTTATTGTTTTTACATTTTGGGCTATATCCCCCCTTTTTTTTTCCATAATTCCAATATTGCCGAACCCTAAACCAGGTCTAAACCAGGTCTAAAACCAGGACTAAAACCAGGTCTAAAACCAGGTCTAAAACCAGGTCTAAAACCAGGTCTAAACCAGGTCTAAAACCAGGTCTAAACCAAGTCTAAAACCAGGACTAAAACCAGGACTAAAACCAGGTCTAAACTAGGACTAAAACCAGGACTAAACCAGGTCTAAACCAGATCTAAACCAGGTCTAAACTAGGACTAAACCAGGACTAAACCAGGACTAAAACCAGGACTAAAACCAGGTCTAAACCAGGTCTAAACCAGGACTAAAACCAGGACTAAACCAGGTCAAAACCAGGTCTAAACCAGGATTTAACAGGACTAACAGGACTGCACGGACCATGTCTCCTCCTCTTCTATCAATAATATTTTTAATTTGGTTAAGTAAAGACTCGTCCTTTCATTCTTTTAGCAGACAAAACTTCTTATGTGAAGATTTCCTCGTCTTTGCTTCTCTACAGCAAATCAAGTAATCCAAAGTATTCAGATTACATTACTCACTTTAAGTAATTTAATGGATTCTGTTACAAACTACATTTTGGGGTATGTAATCTGTAATCTGTAGGGGAATACATTTTAAAAGTCACCTTCCCAACACTGATCATGCGGCTGTCATTCTGGGCTTTACAAAAATACACTGAACTGAATTATGTTGCATACACAGCCCAGCATTTATAAGCAGCGATGATCAATGCATCAAAGGCCAGAGTTAAAAAATAAATCTGAGAGAGAGTGAGAGAAAGAGAGATACTTTATTGATCTCGAGGGAACTTCAAGTTCTGCTGCTGCCACATTTGCAACGCGCGCCTCAGTGACTTTTGTGTCTCCGTCAAAGGTCTCGGGTCACGTTAACAAGACAACTCTCCTCTGTGTCCTGCAGCGTCACAGCAGCCTCCAGGGGGCGCCAGGTGAACACAACAGGAAAGGCCTCACTCTTACTCTGCTCTGATGTTTCAGTTGGTGATCAAATGGCTCTGGATTATAAGACGCACTGTCATTAAATGGTCTATTTTCTTTTTTTTTTTCACAGATGAACCGCACCAGACTTTAAAGGAAACACAACAGTTGGATGGGTGAGTGGTTTTGTTTGTTTGACCGCGTTCACGGTGACTCTGGGCTTTGTTCAGTTGTGGCGTGTAGGGAGGGTGCTGTCTGGGATCCGCTGGATTGTCGGCGTGTTCGCAGTGACTCAGTTGTTCAGTCGTGTCTAGAAGTGGCACATTGCACTCGCTTTTTCGGTTCGTTCCTCCGTTCCGTTCCTCGTCGGCGTGGAGTGATGAGTGTGTCTGTGGGTGTTTGTCGCCCCGCGGTCTCTGTCTGCTCCATGTGTGTTTGCGGCTTTGTAGTTTACTGAAGTCGTGCTGGGACACTTGAGGGGAGTCGTTTTTTTGATGGGGTTGGAGGCTTAAGAGCGCGTCTAATAGCCCAGAAAATACAATAACTTGTTCATGTCCTGGTTCCTGATTCGCTGTTTTTGTTTTTTAGCTCTTTTTGTTTTGTTGAAAGAACAGAGAATGTGTGTAGATATCCAAAATGGCCTTTCAGTAGGGTGTAACTATTCCATACATGGCTGGTGTTTAGGAAAAAAACTACAGAGGATGTTCAAACATGAACCTAAAACCTGCAAGACAGAAACTGGTCAGAACCGAAGAATCTAGTGATGGGCGAACGGAGCCTGGTGAAGCATTGACACCTCAGTCGCAATATTGTCTCAAATGGTTCGACGTGTCTGAGGCCTCGGAGAAACACTGACCTCTAGTGGACAAATTTAACAATAAGACAATACTTGTGTGCAGAGCAACACCGTACCTAACAACAACAATAATGATGATGATTTAAAATAATATGTAAAGAGCAAAATAAATAACATGCTGTAAATAAGAAAATAGGTGACCTTGTTAGGTGGAATTACACTACCGTTCAAAAGTTTGGGGTCACTTAGAAATGTCCTTATTTTTGAAAGAAAAGCACTTTTTGTTTTCAATGAAGATAACTTTAAACTAATCAGAAATACACTCTCTACATTGCTAATGTGATAAATGACTATTCTAGCTGCAAATGTCTGGTTTTTGGTGCAATATCTACATAAGTGTATAGAGGCCCATTTCCAGTCACTCCAGTGTTCTAATGGTACAATGTGTTTGTGTTTGTGTTTGTGTTTACGGTACGCAAGAAGTGTCCATCCAGCCAATCCAATTTGTGGGAGGATTCTTGAAGCTTGGGGTGAAATTTCTCCAGATTATCTCAACAAATTAACAGCTGGAATGCCAAAGTTCTGCAATGCTGTAATTGCTGCAAATTGAGAATTCTTTGACAAAAGCAAAGTTTGAAGGAAAAAAAATATTATTTCAAATACAAATCATTATTTCTAACCTTGTCAATGTCTTGACTATATTTTCTATTCATTTTACAACTCATGGTGGTAAAAAAAGTGTGATGTTTTATGGAAAACACAAAATTGTCTGGGTGACCCCAAATTTTTGAACGGTAGTGTAGATCAAAATAATCCCAAACCATGGATCACTTTTTTCCACTTGTAGATGCCATCAAAAATGAAACAAATGCCAGAAGTCTCCAAAATCACCACTAACGTCACACAATACTCCTCACTACCCAACATTTTTAAGAAATATTGGTGCATCTTTTATACTGTAGCAGTTTAGCGCTTGTCAAACCACGGAAGTGCGCTGAACACTCTGAAGCATCTGAACCAATCACAGAGCGGAACATTTGCTGAGCCAATGAAACGCTTCAATTGACACGCAGAGCGAAGCAGCAGGGGGAGGGACCCACACTTCCACACTTTGGTCACGTGAGCGGCTGCTGCGAGACGAGCTCCGAGGCAGTGCTTCAGAGGAATTAGTTTCAGAAAGAACAAGACGTGCTCCAGAGCTCCGACTCATTTGACCATCACTAGAAGAATCAGCTTAGTTGAGCTGCAAACCAAAATCAACTTTTGTCCAGTTGACAGATTGAATTTCTCCGTTTGCCGTGGATTCTACTTGGACGAATGAGGGATTTTACACACATATGGATATAGATATGTTTAATGCCATACTGTGGAACATTAAACACAAAGCAATAACATCTCAATAAAAACAAGAAACCCACCAGCAGAAGAGTTACACGCTTGATCTTTGTTGCAAGAAACCCACCAGACACAGAGAGAACATGCAAACTCCTACTTTACTACTACAACAGAAGAAAAACACTTTTTTGAATACATCTGTAAAACGCTGGTCTATTTCGTTAGCATCTATTATCAATAAAATGGGAATAAAAAGCTTGATTTCCGGAGCGTTCCTGTTCTTTAGTGTGAGCAACCAGAGGGTCTGACTGTTTTTAACCACCTCCAGTGAAAAAGTTCCATTTATTCATCAGACTGAACAGAGCTGAGCCTGGAACAGACCAATGATAATGTGGGATTAATAAAACATGTCTCATTTATAAACCAGGAAAGACAGAAAATGGATGAGGAAATGTAAAACTGCATAGTAACAAGTGTGGCAGAGTGGAGATTAGAGCAGAGATGTAACGATACGGTACGATATTTACTGTTGGGCAAGTGACTTTAAAACTGTAATGTGTTATTTATGACTTGTTACTGTCATTAAAGTCATTAGTTTCATTACAATAAAATGTAAAACATTACACGACTATTACAGCACAAGATACTGTCAACAAAATAACTGTGAAGATGCTGAACTTTTGCATCGTACACGAACTGAAGCTGGACCAAACAAGGACTAAACCAGGTCTAAACCAGGACTAAACCAGAGCTGAACCAGGACTGAACCAGGTCTAAACCAGGACTAAACCAGAGCTGAACCAGGACTAAACCAGAATTGAACCAGGACTAAACCAGAGCTGAACCAGGACTAAACCAGGTCTAAACCAGGACTAAACCAGGTCTAAACCAGGACTAAACCAGAGCTGAACCAGGACTGAACCAGGTCTAAACCAGGACTAAACCAGAACTGAACCAGGACTAAACCAAAACTAAACCAGGACTAAACCAGGTCTAAAACCAGGACTAAACCAGAGCTGAACCAGGACTAAACCAGAGCTGAACCAGGACTGAACCAGGTCTAAACAAGGACTAAACCAGAACTGAACCAGGACTAAACCAAAACTAAACCAGGACTAAACCAGGTCTAAAACCAGGACTAAACCAGAGCTGAACCAGGACTAAACCAGAGCTGAACCAGGACTGAACCAGAATTGAACCAGGACTAAACCACAACTGAACCAGGACTAAACCAGATCTAAACCAGGACTAAGCCAGAACTGAGCCAGGACTAAACCAGAACTAAACCAGGACTAAACTAGGTCTAAACCAGGTCTTAACCAGGTCTAAACCAGGACTAAAACCAGGACTAAACCAGGACTTAAACCAGGTCTAAACCAGAACTGAACCAGGACTAAACCAGGACCAAACCGGGACTAATCTTGGACTAGAACTTGGAATTTAGGATCGCCCCTGAGAGAACCCTGAGGCCGTCCTGGTCCAACCCTGGTTCGGTCCTGTCCAGTCCGTGTTGGGTTCTAGGACAGTTCTTTGTGGGTCTCAGGTTTAACCTTTAAAAATCAAACCAAAATGACGAAACTCTGACTTTTTTACATTTGAATTTCCCATAACACTGAGATCCGTCGTACTAAATGTGACATATCTGTACGTTTTTGCACTTTGAGTCCAGTTTTTTTTACTCACAGCTCTTCCGTTTGATTTGGATCCTGTCTTTGTTTTATCCCTGGCTCTTCTGTCCGCTGCCTCCAACGCTCAGCCCCAAATATCCATCAAATCCGGGCCATAAAAGTGAGAGCGAGCAGCGTGGAGGAGCTATCGGCAGCACCATAACACAGCAGACGATTTATGGACCTCAGAGGCACCCGTACGTGAGGAGGGGAGGGGGGGTTTTACATAGGAGTTTATGATCGCATTTCATATCCACAGACACAGACAGGAAATCTACATTCTGATCAATAAACGAATGATTTGTTCGTAATGATACAGGACAGTGACTCAAACGGAGGAGCGCGCTGGAGTTTGACCGTTTGTGTTGTTTAAAGGCCAGTGTTGGGGAGTAACAGATTACATGTACCAGAGTTAAGTAATCAGAGTACAAATTATGAGTAACTATATTCAGTTACAGTTACTGTTTCAGTGAGTGGTAATTGGATTACAGTTACTTTGTTGAAATAAATGGATTACACAGAGATATTTTCCTATTTTCACATTTTGGGCTAATCCAGGTCTAAACCAGGACTAAAACCAGGACTAAACCAGGACTAAAACCAGGACTAAACCAGGACTAAAACCAGGACTACAACCAGGTCTAAACCAGGACTAAACCAGGACTAAACCAGGACTAAAACCAGGTCTAAACCAGGACTAAACCAGGACTAAACCAGGACTAAAACCAGGACTAAAACCAGGTCTAAAACCAGGACTACAACCAGGTCTAAACCAGGACTAAAACTAGGACTAAAACCACGACTAAACCAGGACTAAAACCAGGACTAAACCAGGACTACAACCAGGTCTAAACCAGGACTAAACCAGGACTAAACCAGGACTAAAACCAGGTCTAAACCAGGACTAAACCAGGACTACAACCAGGTCTAAACCAGGACTAAACCAGGACTAGACCAGGACTAAAACCAGGACTAAACCAGGACTAAACCAGGACTAAAACCAGGTCTAAAACCAGGACTACAACCAGGTCTAAACCAGGACTAAAACTAGGACTAAACCAGGACTAAAACTAGGACTAAAACCAAGTCTAAACCAGAACTAAACCAGGTCTAAACCAGGTCTAAACCAGGTCTAAACCAGAACTAAAACTAGGACTAAACCAGGACTAAAACTAGGACTAAAACCAGGTCTAAACCAGGACTAAACCAGGTCTAAACCAGTCCTGGTTCAGTCCTGGTTTAGTTCTAGTCTAGTCCTGGTTCAGTCCTGGTGTAGTCCTGGTCCAGTCCTGGCCTAGTCTTGGTTTAGTCCTGGTTCAGTCCTGGTCCAGTCCTGATCCAGTCCTGATCTAGTCCTGGTCCAGTTCTGGTCTAGTCCTGGTCCAGTCCTGGTCTAGTCCTGGTTTAGTCCTGGTTCAGTCCTGGTGTAGTCCTGGTTCAGTCCTAGTGTAGTCCTAGTTTAGTCCTGGTTTAGTCCTGGTTCAGTTCTGGTCTAGTCCTGGTCTAGTCCTGGTCTAGTCCTGGTGTAGTCCTGGTGTAGTCCTGGTGTAGTCCTGGTGTAGTCCTGGTGTAGTCCTGGTTTAGTCCTGGTGTAGTCCTGGTTTAGTCCTGGTGTAGTCCTGGTGTAGTCCTGGTTTAGTCCTGGTTTAGTCCTGGTTTAGTCCGTGTTGGGTTTCAGGACAGTTCTTTGTGGGTCTCAGGTTTAATTTCAGGCCCAATCAGCTCCTGAGTGGATTTAGTGCAGAGCCAGCAGCAGCAGCAGCAGCAGCAGCACAAATATACGACTGACACACCGACGCACGGCCACGGAGAGGAGGGGGGAGGAAAGAAGGAGGGAGGGGGAGAGAGAGAGATGAGGAAGAAGAGGAAAGACAGAAAAAGGAAGGGAGTGAGGGAGGAAAGAGGAGGAAAAAGGGGAAACAGGGAGGGAGAGGTGGAGTGGGGGGAGGAAAGAGGGAGGGGGAGAAAAGCGGACGAAGAAGAAATGTGTGGGACATTTCTTTTCACATTGTATCACATAAACAAGCATAAATTGAGTTTTGGAACATCCATTACACAATAGTTCTGAAATCTTACTGATTTGTTGGAGACAGTCACAGACCAGGAACTATGAAAGACCGACTATTGCTCCTCCCCCCGCCCGTCCTGAGAAAGCACAGGCTCCGCCCTCCAAACGTGACGTAGGCTCTGAGTGAGCCGCCCTTCCTCCGCCCATCTCAGGGAGGGAGGGGGAGACAGGCGTGTTCCCTGATAGTGGTAGAAATACGATAAAGCTCATTCAGCCGCATGTGTTGGACCCGGAATCAGACGAGGACTTTGAGGAGCACGAAGCTCAAGCACCGCGTCCACATCAGCTGAACATTACTGATTGGTAAAGTATTAATAAACACTAGTAGATAAATTTATTATATCATGTTCACTGCAGTCGGGGCGGAGGTGGTGGAGCGGGGAGGGGGGCGGGTGTGAAGCACTTTCTGTTACGTCAAACACGTCATAGTTGCATCTGCCACGTCATTGTTGTAGCAGCTTTAGTTCGTTGTCACGTGGGAGGGTGGCAGAAATACGCTGTAATTTGTTTTAAAAAAACACAGAATCAATCTAAAAACCACTTCAGTGACAAATACAAGTCCCACACATCACTCTTAGAAGGTAGAAAAAAGTTGATTTTGCATGAGACGGGCCCAATCCATGTGTCATTCGTTCATTCATTTTTCAATATAAAACCAAAAATAAGAAAACGAAAAAACAACAGTTTTCGTCATTATTTGTCTCCAAAACCAAAATGAAAGAACAGATAATGATTAAATTTTGTGTTTAAATGAAGAATGGAAAAAACTGATAACAGCCTTTTCCCGTTTACGTGACTTCTGTGACTGTGATGTCGGACTTTTGCACCACATACGGACGGGACCAGACCAGAACAAGACCCGGACTGAGACCGGGACTGAGACGGGGGACTGAGACCGGAACCAGACCGGGACCAGACCAGGACCAGAGCGGGACTGAGACCGAGACCAGATTGGGACCAGGCCGGGACCAGACCGAGACTAGACCGGAGGCTCAGAGCCCACGACAGGGCCGGAGCTCGAAGCTGAGGCTCAGACCCTGCGGAGGCTCGGAGTCAAAGCTCGGAGTCCACTCTGGTCCCGGTCTTGGATCAGTCCTGGTCTTGTTCGTATACAGTGCAAAAAAGTCTGGCATCGCAGTAGCGGAAGTCACGTAAACAGGAAACGGCCTTCATCCGTTTTTTTTCATTCTTCATTTAAAAACAAAAACTGAAAAAAATGAACCATTATCTGTTTTTTCAATTTGGTTTTGGAGACAAATAATGAAGAAAACTGTTGTTTTTTCATTTTCTTATTTTTGGTTTTATATTGAAAAACGGATGAACGAATGATACACAGATTGGGCCCTTTAACTGATAAGATATATTGATATTGTGATATTTTTGCACACCCTTCCTGGTCTCTCGAATTATGTAGGAGCTTTAAGAGTTTGTTTGCAAATATTGTCCAGTGTGAAAAATGGGATGTTTTATGGGTTGGTTTTGCTTCGGTGCTTTTGCTCGTGACCCGCTCGTCATAAATGAGCTTCAATAAATAAAAGAAATCAACTTTTTGTGCGTAAGACATGAGCCCAATCAGTGCACTGTGTTGAATAATGAGAGAGATAAAGAGCAGAGACGGGCCCCGTGCACCGGCCGCTCACGGCAGGAGCACGTGAACGCCAACGCCAACGACGCCAACGCCAACGCCACGCCAACGACACAGTGTCATTCTGCTGCTGCTCGGAGCCGGAAATGGAAACCACACATGTGTTTGATTAAAAGTGTGAGAGGAAAAGAGGGAGGAAGAGGAGAGACAGGGGAGGAGAGAAAGAGGAGAGGTGGCGGGAAGGAGGAGAGAGAGGGGAGGATGAGGAAAAAGAGAAAGAGGAAAAAAATTGAGGAGAGAAGGAGGAGGGGAGAGAGAGAGAGGAGAGAATGAGGAGACAGGGAAGAGAGGGAGAGAAAGGAGGAGAGAAGGAGGAGAGAGAGGGGAGGAGGAGAAAAGAAAGAGATGGAGGAAACAAGGGAGGGGTGGAGGGTACAGAGAGGAGGATAGAGAGAGGAGATGAAAGGGGGAGGAGAGAAAGAGAAAGAAAGGAGGGGAGAATGAGAGAAAGAGGAAAGAAAGGAGAGGAGAGGAAATGAAGAGGAGGAAAGAGAGAAAGGGGGAAAAGAGGAAGAGGAGGAGAGAGGAGGAGAGGGAGGATGAGAGACACGGGAGGAGAGGAGCAGGAGAGGATGAGGAAAGAGAGAGATGGAGGAAAGGGGGAGGAGAGAGAGAAAGGAAGAGGGACGGAGATAAGGAGGAGAGGAAAAGGAGAGAGGAAAGGGGACAGGAGGGGACAGAAAGAGGTAGAGGGGAGAAGGTAAGAGAGGATGAAGATGAAGGGAGGACAGGTAGGAAGGGAGAGGGAATGGGGATAGAGAGAGATTGAGATTGGAAGCAGGAAGGAGGGAGCGTGACAGAGAGAGAGACAGAGAGGACGGGTGTGTAAACATGCAGGTATATGAAAGCAGAGTGACAGGACAGGTGCAGCGGACAGAGGCTTTGTTTAAATATTGTCAGACGGATTCTCTGAAGAAGCTGAGCCTGTGTGAGTTTGTGTGGCTCTGCTTTTATCTCGGCTCAAAGAGGATACGTCACTATTTCAAAAACTCCACTGGAGTTACGACGTGGCTTTTGACCGTGTGCTCCACTGAGATCATCATCATCTGGAGTCACACACTTGAAAGCAAAACATGCATCACGAATTTCGGACTTCCGGTCATTGCGCAATGCATACTGGGAAAGATTTTCTGAAAAAGTGAGCATCAAACCACCATGTTTGATTTAAACCAATCTTTTCAAGTCTCTTGAACCATATCGTTTTTGACTGTAAAAGTATCACTCAGGGTCTTACTTTAGATGGTGCCATCTGCCTCTGATTACAAAGCACTGAAGTATGAAGCTCCACAGTGACTGTGCCCACTCTAGTTCCCAAGTACATTTTCTATAAATTTTTCCTATAGACTTATATATA
Source organism: Boleophthalmus pectinirostris (assembly GCF_026225935.1). Taxonomy (NCBI): domain Eukaryota; kingdom Metazoa; phylum Chordata; class Actinopteri; order Gobiiformes; family Gobiidae; genus Boleophthalmus; species Boleophthalmus pectinirostris. Next base: position 32,494,924 of record NW_026571207.1, on the reverse strand, counting down.
TTAAGCCAATGATGTTCATTATGTCTTCTTATATACTTTAACTTCTTAGGTTCTTTTTAAAGACAATGCAGTAAAGTGTATTTACCTTGTTGACATGTTTCGGCTGCTAGCTGCAAGCCATCTTCAGAACTGTCACCGGTGTTGGTGGTGACGTGTCGTATATCAGCTGTTGTTACTTCCTGTAGGCGTGGTCAGCCTGATGGACCTGCAGGTCGCTCAGACTGACCACGCCTCCTGTCGGCCGGTGTTCTCTGGAGGAGGGTGTCCCAGGTGTGTGAAAGGAGGAACGCTCCGTCATCACGGTTAATGCTGTCCGTGCCTCGCTTTCTGATTTCACCGTCCTCCTTGATCCAGCGTTTGAACTTGTTGTTTTCTGATCCAATGACCCGAGCCCCGTCCCAATCCATAATGTGGTTGTTCCTTTTACAGTGTCTGATATGGCGGATTTTAGGTTTTTCCTGTTCTGTTTTGTCTTTTTGTGTTCTGGTGAGTCTCCCTGACGTTTCCTTTTCGCATTCCTTTTGGTGTTCCTTTTTTCGGATGTGAAATGCCCGGCCTGTTTCCCCTATGTATGATTTATTGCATGATTTGCATTGGATTTCGTAGATGGCATTGCATTTTTGTTCTTGTGGGATTTTGTCCTTGGGGTGTACGAGTTGTTGGCGGAGTTTTGTGTCTGGTTTTACTACAGTGCTTATGTTGTGTTTTTTCATGGCTCTCTGGATGGGTTCGGTTATGCCTCTGATGTATGGTAGTGTGACTATGTTCTTGTGGTCCTGCTGCCCTGTGTTGCATTGTTGTGTTTTTCCGGGGTTTGTTGGTTTTATTGATAACTTGTTGTCTGCCTTTGTTTATGGCCCAGCTGGGATACTGACATTGTTTGAGTGCCTGTATGATGTGTCTCTCCTCTTCCTCCCTGTCAGTGTGGTCTGTGATGAGTGTGGCCCGTTCGAATAGTGTTCTTACTACTGAAAGTTTGTGTGCAGTGGGATGTTGGGATGTCCAGAGCAGATATTGGTCAGTGTGTGTAGGTTTCCGGTATACAGTAATTTTGATGCTGCCGTCTGCGATGTGGTGGATTTTAATGTCCAGAAAAGATATGGCTCCGTCTTTCTCCTCCTCGTGTGTGAATTGAATATTACCTGTGTCGTCTTGTGTGTTGAGATGGTCCGTGAGTTCTTGTGTGTGTCCTTGCTGTATTTTTTCCGGGCGACGGGAGGCGTGGTCAGTCTGAGCGACCTGCCAGGTCCATCAGGCTGCACATTTACCACACAAGATTCTGCAAAATGTTTGAATAACTTAACGGTTTATAAAGTTTTAGAAAGAGACTTTAAATACAATTATAGTTCTTGTGGTCATTTGTCACTGCAGAGTTGATTAGCTCTGAGCTCTCAAACTTTTAATATCATTTGGTTTGGAACGTCCATGGGAAAAACTTAATGAGAAATTTATTTACGGAACCAGAGGGTGAGTGGTCACTGTTCCATAGTAAATATTAAATATCAGTAATTATAAAGTAAGTAGTATAAATCATAAACAGGAAGTAAAGCTGGTGTGCAGTTACCATGCTAGTTGCTTTACTGTGACAGTAAAACTTCACTCTGGCCTCTGAAAGTTGTTTATGGTTCTTATAAAGTAATTCAGATGCGTAATTCAGGAATATGCAAAGTAAATAGCTCTACTGATAATTTGCAGGGGGTGTTCTATGTGTATCTCTATGGTGGAGTGTTCAGCAGATGCCATGGTGACACAATGCTCTCATTATCAAACACCGCAAGTTTTAAAATCACCTGAAAACTCAGGAAAAATATAAAATGCGTTTAAACAACACATTTTCAGGAGGCTGTGATTAGTGCGAGTGTTCATGGTTCTGTTTGAGTTTGATTTTTACCAAAAGGTGAGAGGGAGTAAGTGTAAACTGTTGGTTAATGCCAGCTAGCTTGTGACTGTACTGTTCTGTGTGAGAGACTTGTTTAACAGCACAGATCAGGCCTGGACGCCTGGAACATAGAACTAGAATCAAATCTGGAAGGTGAATCCAAGATGGCGTCGTATTGTTTTCAGTGGTCTGTGCTCATTGGCGCATGGACCCAAAAAGTATTTTCACTTCTGCATTTACTTCGTCAGTAGAGGTTGGCTCCTCTGTGACGTCTGTAACGGGCACGGCGTGGAGCGTTCGGACCAATCAGAGCGAAGCTGCTAGAGCGGAGCTAGCACGGGCTCAGAGCAGGGCTGGTTTAACTCTTACAAAGCTACATTTTTTGGCACTTTGTGGATTTTAAACTTTTAAAAAGTTTATGTTGTGAAACTAGAAAAGAATCCCCACAAAATCCGACCTTTGTGAAAGTTGTCGATGCCTGACAACACACGCAGTTTGATTTCACAAAAAATGCATTGTGCTTCTGTGGGAGGATTCTTTCTGAGCCCAAGCTCCCGGGAGCTGCAGTACCTGGAGTGGTTTGGAGTCGGGCAGAGGGGGAATATTGCCTTATCCACTTTTATTAGAGATCCATGTCCTGGAGGCACATGTTGAGAGCGCGGCTTACAGTCGTTACAGTCTATGCTTCCTACATGTGCTTTTACAACCACAGAAGCCAGCCGGTAGATTTAGAGGCTTGCTCGTGCTTACTGAAGACCACAGCCAACTCAAACAGCACGTGTGTGTTACTGTGGGACTATTAAAAAGAAACAGAAAATGCACACCAAGATTCCTGCAGAGGTGCAAATGCAAGGAGCAGCCAGATCAGGGTGAAAAAATGCATAGCACACTCGGTTGGCCGATGTCCAAATACTATTTTATTAACAAAATAACGTTTCGGCAAAAAAAGCCTTCATCAGATACTTTTCTTGTCTTGGACCACAGCACACAAAATGGTTGCCAGCCCAGGTGCCCATATACCCACTCAATGAATGGGAGGTCCCAAAGTGAGGTCACCCAGTGAGTTCAGCCCATTCTACAACAAGAAACAACAGTTTACATAAAAAAACATTTAGTTTTAGTTTTTGTTTTGTTTTTTTAAACAACAGTTTTTATGTAAACTGTTGTTTCTTGTTGTAGAATGGGCTGAACTCACTGGGTGACCTCACTTTGGGCACATCACCACTCACCACTCTTGGCTCCGTCTCCACATCCACACGTTCCTTTCAATGGACGTCGCTGCCACTGCTCCACAAAACACCACGACCAAAAACCTCGTCCTTCTCCTTCTCAATCTCCTCCTTAAAACAAGTAAGTTGTTCATGTTCTGGCTCCGGTACGAGAGGAACTTTAAAATCTCCAGGTGCTCAATGCTGCGTCCATGTTTGGACAACTTCCTTAAACACAGAACACGCTCACTGCGGTTGACGTCATCGTGTCTCCAGTGCACATGCGGGACACTTTCGGGCCGTATTACGTTTACACAGCTGATTACATACAAGTCGCATTTAATTGGAAATGTGAACGACCTCACAAAAACATCGGATTTCACAAAAAAATCGGAATTGAGCGTTAAGCCCTGCAGTCTGAACGCAGCCTAAGGGTGTCCCAGTTTTTTATTTTGAAAATGTGGTCACCCTAAACATCACACCCCCAGGGACATGAGCTGCAGAGTATCAGTGGGTCTATATAGGTCGTCGTCTTTTCCATATTTCTAACCTTGGTAAGGAGGAGCTTGTGCATTATCTACACTGTGCGTTAGGTTGATTTGAAAGGACAATATTAGCCACTCATCCATGAAAACTCCACACAGAAGCACCAAGCTGCAAAGTCAATATTTATCACCCGAGCTCGCTCCAAAACGCAGACACGCACGGCTTCCTCTGATTACATCCTCTCTCTCCTTCATAAATACAAACAATACGACCAGCGCTTCCCACCATCATGTCCGCACGGTCCATCCTAACCAGCAGAGCACGCCGCAGATGATTCACACTAATGACCAGAATCATTTTAAACAAAATGTGGCGGATCGGGGCGTTTTTCATCCTCGGGGCCGTCATCTCCTCTGGCGGTTTTTGTGTGCATGAATTTTTAACTGGTGGTTTTATTACACTTTTATTTGTGCGAGGAAACGTGGGCCCAGGCGTGTCGGGGTTTATGAGCGAATATGAGCGAGAATGAGAATTAGATTTGAGCAGGAGTGGAGGATGGGGTCTGCAGAGGAAAATGGAGGAGAGAAGGAGAGAGGGAGGAAGGGAGGAGAGAGAGAGGGAGGAGGGGGAGAGAGGGAGAGATGGAGGAAGGAATAGAGATAGAGAGAAAGGAGGAGGAGAGATGGAGGGAGGAGTAGAGATGGAGAGAAAGGAGGAGGAGAGATGGAGGGAGGAGTAGAGATGGAGAGAAAGGAGGAGGAGAGATGGAGGGAGGAGTAGAGATGGAGAGAAAGGAGGAGGAGAGATGGAGGGAGGAGTAGAGATGGAGAGACAGGAGTAGGAGAGATGGAGGGAGGAGTAGAGGTGGAGGAAGGAATAGAGATAGAGAGAAAGGAGGAGGAGAGATGGAGGGAGGAGTAGAGATGGAGAGAATGGAGGAGGAGAGGGAGAGATGGAGGGGGGAGTAGAGAATAAAGAGGGAAGAGGAGGAGAGAGGGAGAAATGGGAGGAGAGATGAGGGAGGAGTAGCGATAGAGAGGGAGGAGAGAGGGAGAGATGGAGGAGGAGTAGAGATAGAGAGGGAGGAGGAGGAGAGATGGAGAGGAGAAAGGAGAGAGAGGGAGAGATGGTGTAGGAGATGATGTAGAAGAGAGGGATGGAGGAGGTGGAGGATGGATGGAGAAAAGAGAGAGAGAAGGGAGGAGAGTTGGACAGAGGAGTAAAGATAGAGAGAGAGAAATAAGAGGAGAAGAAGAGGGGAAAATGGAATATAGGAGGAGATGGAAGAGAGAGGGATGGAGGAGGAGGATGGATGGAGAAAAGAGATAAGAGAGGGAGAGATGGAGGAGGAGGGGGGAGGGGATGGATGGAGAACAGAGCGAGAGATGGTGAGATTGAGGAGGAGAAGAGAAAGGAGGTGAGGGGGAGGTGCATGAAGAGGAGGAGAGACAGGAGGACACGGGGAGAGATGGAGGGAGGAGAAGAGATGGAGTGAGGAGTAGTGAGGGTGGAGAGAGGGAGAGATTGGAGAGGAGAAGAGAAAGGAGGAGAAAAAGGAGGAGACGGAGATGGAGAGAAGGGAGGAAAGAGGTGTACAGTGCCAGATATGCAGCTAAAGTAATCATGTAAATTCAAACCAGGTCTAACCACATCCTGATTAAACCAGGTCTAACCAGGTCCTGACTTGGACTAAACCAGGTCTAAAGTCTAAAAGAATGCTCTGTTGTGTTGCTTCAGTCTTCAGGACCTTTCACGCCGACAGCAGTTGGTGCACCAGACGTTCCATTTGAACCAGAAGCTCTTAGTTCGGTTTGTTTTCGTTGGTGTGAAAGCTTCGGTCACACTCGGACCCGCACTAAATCAAACCAAGACCGAGACCGCATCTTTTTTGAGGTCTCGGTCTGCTTGACTCCGCAACAAACGCCAAACTCTGGTGCGGTTCCTCTGGTGTGAACAAGAACTCGGGTCCAAACGGTAGGGGTGGCACAGTTCACAAAATTCACAGTTCAGTTCGTATTGCAGTTTAAGATCATCGTTTTCGGTTTGGTACGGTTCTTGTTGTCATTTTTTCTTTTTAATCTTTAATCTCCAGAAATACACTTCATCATATGCTATGTTAACTTAATTATCCACAATTTAGGATACAGCATTAAAAAAGTAATTAAATTATAGTTAGTAATGTAATCATGCACAAACTGAATTTGACTTGACTTTAACCACATTATTATTGGACTTAGGCAGCTGTTGTTCTTTGGTGAACAAATGTTACCCCTTCCTAATCCTCCTCAGGAGTCGGGATACTTGGTTTAGGCCTTGGCTGCAAGGTTAAGGGTCTGGCTCCACTGCACGTGTCAGTGTTTATGTGCGTAACCTTGCGAAACCAAATTTTAAAGCCTATATTAACAGTCAAGGAATACTTTGAGGATCTCCTCAATCCCACCGTCACGTCTTCCGAGGAGGAAGCCAAGGCTGGGGACTTGGAGGCGGACTCATCCATCACCCTGGCTGAAGTCACTGAGGTGGTTGGCAAGCTCCTTGGTGGCAAGGCTCCGGGGGTGGATGAGATCCGTCCTGAGTACCTGAAGTCTCTGGATGTTGTGGGGCTGTCTTGGCTGACACGCCTCTTCAACATCGCGTGGCGGTCGGGGACAGTACCTCTGGACTGGCAAACCGGGGTGGTGGTCCCTCTGTATAAGAAGGGGGACCGGAGGGTGTGTTCCAACTATAGGGGGATCACACTTCTCAGCCTTCCCAGTAAGGTCTATGCCAGGGTACTGGAGAGGAGAATCCGGCCGATAGTCGAACCTCGGATTCAGGAGGAGCAGTGTGGTTTTCGTCCTGGCCGTGGAACACTGGACCAGCTCTACACTCTCCATCAGGTGCTCGAGGGTTCATGGGAGTTTGCCCAACCAGTCCACATGTGCTTTGTGGACTTGGAGAAGGCATTCGACCGTGTCCCTCGTGGTGTCCTGTGGGGGGTGCTCTGGGAGTATGGGGTCCGGGGCCCTTTGCTAAGGGCTGTCCGGTCCCTGTATGACCGGAGCAGGAGCTGTGTTCGCATTGCCGGCAGTAAGTCAGACCTGTTCCCGGTGCATGTTGGACTCCGCCAGGGCTGCCCTTTGTCACCGGTTCTGTTCATTGTATTTATGGACAGAATTTCTAGGCGCAGTCAGGGGCCGGAGGGGGGCCGGTTTGGGGACCACAGGATCTCATCTCTGCTGTTTGCAGACGATGTTGTCCTGTTGGCTTCATCGAACCAGGACCTGCAATGTGCACTGGGGCGGTTTGCAGCCGAGTGTGAAGTGGCTGGGATGAGAATCAGCTCTTCTAAGTCCGAGGCCATGGTTCTCAACTTATAATCATTGTCAAAACCTCCCCTTCTCTCTCTCTCTCTCTTTTTATCGCTCTTTCCTCCTCTGCTTTCTGTCTTCTTGCTCACATATTGTTCTCTCCTCTTCTCTCTCATTTCCTCTCCTGTCTCTCTCTTTCTGTCTCTCTCCTCCTCTCTCTCTCTCTCTCTCTCTCACACATATCTCTATCTCTTTCCTCCTCCTCTGGTTTTCTTTCTTTCTTCTCTCTCTCATATATTACTCTCCTCTTCTCTCTCTGTTCCTCTTTCTCGCCTCCTCTCTCCTCTTCTCTTCTCTCTCACATCTCTCTCTCTCTTTCTGCGTCTCTTTCTGGATCTTTCTGTTCTCACGTTTATTTATTCTCGGAGGTACATTGAGCGGGAGATGTCCACGACTTCAAACCACCATTCAATTACTGCACCGGCCGTCTCCCCGGAGAGCACCGCCGCTGCTTCTATTATAAAGTACACACAAATACACAAAGTACGCACAAATACACAAGTACTCACCAATACACAAGTACACAAAGTACACACCCAGGTACACAGAGTTAAACAGTAACATAATACAGTCGAGTGGAGCAGGGAGGAGGAGAGAGAGAGATGGAGAAATGGAGGAGGAGAGAGAGATGGAGAGAGAGATGGAGGAGAGAGCGATGGAGAAATGGAGGAGGAGAGAGAGATGGAGAGAGAGATGGAGAGAGAGGAGGAGGAGAGAGATGGAGAGAGAGATGAGAGAGAGAGATGGAGAAATGGAGGAGGAGAGAGAGATGGAGAGGAGAGAGCGATGGAGAGATGGAGAGAGATGAGAGGAGGAGAGAGAGCGATGGAGAGATGGAGAGAGAGAGGAGAATGGAGGAGGAGAAAGAGATGGAGAGATGGAGAGGAGAGAGATGGAGAGATGGAGGAGAGAGCGATGGAGAAATGGAGGAGGAGAGAGAGATGGAGAGATGGAGGAGAGAGAGATGGAGAGATGGAGGAGGAGAAAGAGATGGAGAGATGGAGGAGAGAGAGATGGAGGAGAGAGAGCGAGGAGGAGAGATGGAGAAATGGAGGAGGAGAGAGAGCGATGAGAGATGGAGGAGAGAGAGAGATGGAGAAATTGAGAGAGAGAGAGAGAGAGAGATGGAGGAGGAGAGAGAGATGGAGAGAAGGAGGAGATGGAGAGAGAGAGGAGAGGAGGAGAGAGCGATGGAGAGATGGAGGAGGAGAGAGCGATGGAGATGAGGAGAGAGATGGAGAAATGGAGGAGGAGAGAGAGATGGAGAGATGGAGGAGAGAGCGATGGAGAAATGGAGGAGGAGAGAGCGATGGAAAGATGGAGGAGAAGAGAGCGATGGAGAGATGGAGGAGGAGAAAGAGATGGAGAGATGAGGAGAGAGCGATGGAGAAATGGAGGAGGAGAGAGCGATGGAGAGATGGAGGAGGAGAGAGAGATGGAGAAATTGAGGAGGAGAGAGAGATGGAGGAGAGAGAGATGGAGAGAGAGAGAGAGATGGAGAGATGGAGGAGAAGAGAGAGATGAAGGAGGAGAGAGAGATGGCGAGATGAAGGATTGAGGGATGGAGGAAGACGAGAGAAAGGAGGACAGAGAAGAGAAGGAGAAGAGAAGGCAGGAGAGAGATGGAGAGATGGAAGAAGAGGAGAGAAAGGGGGACAGAGGAGAAGAGAAGGGAGGAGCGAGAGAGATGGAGAAGGAGACAGGGATGAAGGATGGACAAATGAAAGAAGAGGAGAGAAAGGAGGACAGAGGAAAAGAGAAGGGAGGAAGAGGAGAGAAAGGAGGACAGAGGAGGAGAGGAGAAGGCAGGAGAGAGGGAGACAGAGGATGGAGTGATGGTGGAGGAAAGAAAGGAGGAGCGATGGAGCGATAAAGGACCAGGAGGAAAGATATACAGTATACACACCAATACACATTTACACACAACAGGTACACAGTTATAAAGTTGTACATTAATTACTACAACACAGAGATGGAGGAGAGATGGAGAGAGGAGAGAGAAGAGGAGAAGGGAGGAGAAGACTGAGAGATCGGGGGATGGAGAGATAGGGGACGAGGAGAAGAGATACAGGCCACTACACAAGTACACACAGGTACACAGTGACGCGGGGAGCAGGTAGAGCCGAGTGGAGAGGTTCCTTTCCCCTCCGATCTGCTCCACAACTGGAAGCACAGGCAGCAGACACAAAATGGCCGGCGCACAGAGCAGTATCGAGCGGCCGCATCGATCTTCATTGTACCTGCAGAGAAACGGGGGGCACATGGGCCGGTGTCACATCACACTGCACAATGGAGGGGGTCACTGTGAGACTGGACCTCAGCTTCTTCCCTTTGGTCATGTAACAGAGAAGGTTTAGTACTTTATATATTCAAAGGTCATCAGGCAAAATTCACTCTGGTGAGCTTTAAGCCATGTTATAAATAACTAGTAAATAAATAATTAAGTCATTTCGCTTATAGATCAATAAAATGTATCTAAAGGTCGCCACACACTAGAGGTCTATGCGGGACGGAATTTTCAGACCCGCTCCAGGCTGCATCTGCGATATTTTGTCCCACAAATCCCGCAAACTGGTGACGTTCGCTTTCTTAAGCTCTACCAGACACAGAGAAGCAGAAAGGAATTGTCTAAAATGTGCGCGAGATTAGACCACGTCCATGTGTTTTTATTGAAATGTTTTTATTAAAGGTTGTATAGAGGATTTTTTAAGGGAAGAGAAATACAGCGACAGTCCTTCTGCATGCATGACACTCCCCCTCTCCTCCACAGCTCCCTCAGTAGAAACACCTCCTCTCGCCTCTTTTCTCTAGAAATCACACTTGTTTACAGCCAGTGCGCTTCAGAATTACTGTTGAAGTGACCTGTCTAGAAGTAATTTAGCGACCGACGCATCAGTTTTTAGACCCTTTGTCTGCTTCAGTCACGCAACCGTTGGAAGGAATCTCCTAGAACCACCTCAGTTTGGCTTTGCTTCTTTTCCACTTCTCTTCTTCTTTCGGCCTCCTCAAAACCGGACTTTCTTTGGCTGCGAACTGGTCGTGGATTCTCGTCCGCCATCGCAGCAAACTTTGTGCGAAATGCGAGGAAGCTACAGTTTAAAAAAGCGTCTAAGAACCGCTGCATAAACCACATAATCCCCGCGCGCTGGCGAGTCAGTTACACTAGGGAGTTTGATTGACAACCTAACAGCCAATAGAAAATGAGGTAGCCTCGTTATCTATTGGCTGATGTTTATCTGGCCTCACTATGTCTTAAGTTGATAGATTTTCATTCTTTTTATTTTGGTCATCATAATTACAAAGCTGCTCCGTCTCTGTAATGGTATTTAAAACTTTCAGTGACAATTTGAAACAAAAAAAAAAATCCTCCATACAACCTTTAATGTCAAATAAAATATCAAGCACAAATGATGTATGATAGGCAAACATGAATCATTTGTATATTTTACTTTACACTCATATGTAGTTTGCGGAACTGCAGTTTATCATCCCACCCACCCGCTCCCGTGTTGTGCAGTCCCGCTCCCGCCTACGCCCTCAGTGAGCTTTCAAAAAGTGTCCCGCGCAGCACTGTTTTGCGTCGGGACCTGCGGGTTAGTTAGTGCTGGGCTCTACCACACACTACAGGATTATTAAACGTGTGACAATAAATGCACACCACAGACACAAGGAGAATCTGATGAGATTTTAAATCTCCGATTGCAAAGACTGTAGCAGGATATGTCTGCGAACCACAGGTTACAAGATTGTAAGCGCGATCACGTCTGTTGTTTCTTGTAAAACCACTCGCTTTGAGACTCTAAAGCAGGAGTGGGCAATACTTTTTTCCATGGGGCCAGATGAGAAACAGAAAATATTGTGGAGGGTTGGTCCAAAATGCTTAACTCAATTCTGCATAATATGAATTGTATTTCTTTATTTAAAAAAAGCAGTAAATATCATTGTTTTGACGAGCTGGTCTGTAGGAGCCATTCGTGGGTTTTCTATTGGTTTCCTCATTTGACTAATGTGCACGCGCTTTAACTCTTTGCACTACACTGCGGTGGCTGGAGGTGGCACGGTGGGTGTAGCCTATATGTGACTGCGCTCACCTGCTGAGTGTAAGGCCTTGGATCATGGCGGTGGGGTGACCACAGGGAGCAACTTTCTGTGGACCGTATTTTAACAGGAAAGATTTGCACATAGAAGGAATGGGTGCATGGCTACGGATGGCAGCAGCTTTAAAGTAAACACGTATCCCTACCATTACAAACAATTACCGTCTATGTGCATTTGTTCCGAACTGGATTAACTGGATTAATAACACTGTTTTGTGGACTGGGGTCATTAGACAGAAGACAAATTCTATGGATAATGTGGATGAGATGCTGCAGTTTACGTTTACAACATGAGTAATAATTATTTTCACTTTTTACTGAGTTTCTTGCACCTGTGTGCCCATCACTCCTCTGCCCCTGACGCTCTGTTTTATTGGCTGTTGCCTTAGCATTGCTGATGTTTGGTGGTTATGATCTGACAGAGCAGCTCAGAGTCACACTGACACCACAAACACATAAAGAGCACAGCGGTTTCAAAATCACACACGAAGACACAAAGTCGGGTCACACCTCCCTGAACTCTGGGAGAAGCAACCCGCAGCCAAAATCAGGCAAATTCTCTTATAGTGTGTGACGGCCTTATTTCTGTGCTGTATGTATTGTTGTTACCTCATCAAAAACAGAGAGTTGTGTTTTGTTTCATCATGAAGCGGTACTTTTCAAGTTAACACCCACTTTTTACCTTTTGTTCAGTAGAGTTTGACAGTTCCAGGGCTGAAATTATCCAAATGATTCTAGTGAAGGCGTATGGAGTTTAAGAACACAGTGCAGCACTTCCTGTATAACCACGTGACATCACAAGGTGGAACAGAGTGTTTTCTGTTTGAGAGAAGAACTCAAACTAAATCTGCAGGGCAAAACGCAACTCCAGGTCTGTTTGAGATGAGGAAACATTAGAACGTAGATGAGAAAATAGTAGTGGCGGGCAAATGAGACAGAGCTCTGGAGCACGTCTCGTTCTTTCTGAAACAAATTGCTTCGAAGCGCTGCCTCGGAGCTCGTCTCGCAGCAGCCGCTCACGTGACCAAAGTGTGGAAGTGTCGGTCCCTCCCCCTACTGCTTCACTCTGCGTGTCAGATCGCTTCAGTGTATCGAAGCGTTTCATTGGCTCGGCGATTGTTCCGCTCTGTGATTGGTTCAGAGTGCTTCAGAGTGTTCAGCGCACTTCTGTGGTTTGACAAGCGCTAAACTGCTACAGTATAAAAGATGCACCAATATTTCTTAAAAATGTTGGGTAGTGAGGAGTATTGTGTGACGTTAGTGGTGATTTTGGCGACTTTTGGCATTTGTTTCATTTTTGATGTCATCTACAAGTGGAAAAAAGTGATCCATGGTTTGGGATCACTTTGATCTAATTCCACCAAACAAGGAAACACCTGTTTTCTTATTTACAGCATGTTATTTATGTTGCTCTTTACATATTATTTTAAAGCGTCATCATTATTGTTGTTGTTAGGTACGGTGTTGCTCTGCACACAAGTATTGTCTTATTGTTAAATTTGTCCACTAGAGGTCAGTGTTTGTCCAAGGCCTCAGACACGTCGAACCATTTGAGACAATATTGCGACTGAGGTGTCAATGCTTCACCAGGCTCCGTTCGCCCATCACTACAAAATTGTGTAATATGACCCATTTTAAAGCTTTTCACAACTGTCAGAGGGCAAAGAAAAGCTGCACTTCCTGATTCTCGGACAATAAAAAGCTTATAATTGGATGCAGACAGTACACAGTGGATTTATTTTGACCTCAACAGCTACTTCTACAACATATCTGTACTGGGGCAAGACACATTCTGCTCAGATACATGGGGAAGAATCAGGAAGAGGCCCTTTAAAGTTCTACTGCAGCACTTATAACGTGTGTAATGGGCAATGCTACACGAGTCCCCTCCGTGTGAAGTCGTCCTGGGTGCTGCGTGTGTTGTCATAGCGACTGGCGTGTGATTTTTGGACAGCTCGGAGATGATTGTGTTTACAGCGGCGTCTCTGAGATCAAAGGTCGCGTGTGATGTGAACGCTGTGACAGGGTCGTGTGAGAATCACGATGTCACCTTCTCCCTTCAGCTGTGGTGTCTGTCCATCACAATCACTGAACAACGGAGAGGAGAGGGCAGCGCGACGGCAGAATGCACTGTAAAACTGCACCTCTTTAGTCATGTTGAATGGATAGTTCATTAGTTTATATTTTTAAGCTCCTATATCATGCAAAATGGATTCTCCTGGGGTTTAAAGTAGTGATGGGCGAACGGAGCCTGGTGAAGCATTGACACCTCAGTCGCAATATTGTCTCAAATGGTTCGACGTGTCTGAGGCCTTGGACAAACACTGACCTCTAGTGGACAAATTTAACAATAAGACAATACTTGTGTGCAGAGCAACACCGTACCTAACAACAACAATAATGATGATGATTTAAAATAATATGTAAAGAGCAACATAAATAATATGCTGTAAATAAGAAAATACGTTAGGTGGAATTAGATCAAAGTGATTCCAAACCATGGATCGCTTTTTTCCACTTGCAGATGCCATCGAAAATGAAACAAATGCCAGAAGTCGCCAAAATCACCACTAACGTCACACAATACTCCTCACTACCCAACATTTTTAAGAAATATTGGTGCATCTTTTATACTGTAGCAGTTTAGCGCTTGTCAAACCACGGAAGTGCGCTGAACACTCTGAAGCACTCTGAACCAATCACAGAGTGGAACATTCGCCGAGCCAATGAAACGCTTCGATACACTGAAGTGACTGACACGCAGAGTGAAGCAGTTGGGGGAGGGACCGACACTTCCACACTTTGGTCACGTGAGCGGCTGTTTAAAAACATAATGGAGCACTTCCCGTATTACTACATGACATCACAAGGTGGTACAGAGTGTTTTCCATTTGAAAGAAGAACTCAGCCTAAATATTAGTGTTGTAGTACTCAAGACCATTTTTTTTTGGGCTTGTCTCAGACTTGACCGCGTCACAACTCAGCCTTGTTTCGGTCTTGAAGGCGCTTGGAGTCAGTATTGTCTCGGATTCGAGGTCTGACACTTGACGAGTGATAAAATGGAGATAGATTTATAAAAACACTGATATACAGTATATAGGCCAAAATAACTCTAAAATACAAATAAATGTTGAAAATTACACAGATGGGCTCGATTTGGTCTGGATGGGTCATGGTCTCCATCTTGTCTCGGTCTTGGCCTTTAAAACTCTGGGTCTTGTCTCCGTCTCGGGATCCTGTGGTCTCGGACAGGTCTTGGTCTCGGAATTCTGTGGTCTCGGACAGGTCTTGGTCTCGGGATCCTGTGGTCTCGGACAGGTCTTGGTCTCGGGATCCTGTGGTCTCGGACAGGTCTTGGTCTCGGAATCCTGTGGTCTCGGACAGGTCTTGGTCTCGGGATCCTGTGGTCTCGGACAGGTCTTGGTCTCGATTAGTGCGGTCTTGACTACAACACTACTAAATGTGCAGGGTTTGTGAGTTAAACATGTGTGAATGAAACAAAACACAACTCCAGGTCTGTTTGTGATGAGGAAACTACATCATAAAACATAAAATTGTGTAATATGGGCCTTTAAACCTGTACCAGACGTGTGTACACTCTGTGTGCTTGTTTTGGTGCTCTTGACTTTTCATTTTTAGTTTGGGGGATTTCTATTTGTGTTCAGCCAAAAGCACAAGCTCTGACAAAGACTTTACAAAAGCATGTGGGTCTGGACCTGAGTCCTGTCTCCACAATTTCACATGTTCACATTGTCAAAACAAATGGTCACATTTTTCTATAGCGCTTTTCCACCTTCAAGGCACTCAAACCGCTTGAAAAAAAAAAACTCACGACTAAGAAATAAAGATTCCCAAAAGAAATAAATAGAGATTTCTGTACAATCAAAATGTGATGCACTAAGCTCTTCTATGTCATGATTTCAAGGTTCGACATGGGCTCAGATAGGTGAGGGTTTAGGTCAGGAGTGGGCAATTCTTTTTTCCATGGGGTCACATGAGAAACAGAAAATATTGTGGAGGGCCGGGCCAAAATGTGTAAGTAATTTCAGCATAATATGAACAGCATTTCTTTATATAAAAAAAATAATAATAATAAAAAAAGCAGTAAATAGCATTGTTTTGACGAGCTGGTAAGAGTTTATGTTATGACTAAACAATGAAAAAATGAGGTTGCCTTACAATAACTGTCATAAAAAACACATCTAAAATAAATGCAATACAGCTTTAGACAATGTATGAGATAAAATTATGAAAGATTTTTATTTTATAATTCCAAACAGTGTTGGGAGTAACGTGTTATAAAAGTAACGAATTACTGTAATGCATTCCTTTTTGCTGTAACACAGTAATGTGGTATTACAGGGAAAATATAGTAATATTTTACTCAGTACAAATGTCAGTAACGTGCATTACAATATTTTTTTAAACGGGATTGAAATGGTGGATTTTTCTTCATATAAATTCACTAAAATCACCGTGATATCGGCAGCGGTGAAACGCCGGAGACGTGCCCGCGTAGACCGTCAGGTGACCGTGGGCAAAAGGACCGGAGCAGAGCTCCACGCTCCACAGAGTCCAAGTCCTAGTCCAACATTAGTCCTGGTGTGGTCCTTGTTTAGACCTGGTTTAAATGGTAAATGGTCACATTTTTCTATAGCGCTTTTCCACCTTCAAGGCACTCAAAGCACTTTACAACAAGGAACCACTCACCCATTCACACACACATTCATACACCAGTGTATGCAGACACTGTGGGCAAGGTGGGTTAAGTGTCTTGCCCAAGGACACAACAGCAGCATTCATCTGTGGGAGCTGGAATCACACCAGCCAACCTGTGGGTCAGTGGGTCTGACCACTCAACCTGTGATGTTTATGTCGAGAGCTGGATTCAAATCGCCAACCTTCAGATCAGTAGGCGAATGCTCTACCAACTGAGCTACTGCCGCCCTGGTTTAGTCCTGGTTTAGATCTGGTTTAGTCCTGGTTCAGTTCTGGTTTAGTCCTGGTTTAGTTCTGGTTTAGTCCTGGTTCAGTACTGGTTCAGTCCTGGTTTAGTCCATATACGGCGCAAAAGTTCAGCATCTTCGCAGTTATTTTGTTGACAGTATCTTAAAAGTGCTGTAATACTCGTGTAATGTTTTGCATTTTAAATACAGTAATATTGTTATGAAACTAATGACTTTGAAATGACAGTAACAAGTCATAAATAACACATTACAATTTTGAAATAACTTGCCCAACAGTGATTCCAAATGACCTTAAAGGGGCCTTATGTGGTCAACCAAAGTGCCGTATGTGACCCAGGAGATGTAGAATGCTCAGGTCTGGTTTGGGTTTATGTTAATGTTAGCCAAGTAGTGACTATGGTAAAGGTTAGGATTAGTCTCCAAGAAATTAATGTAATGACCCCAAGAAGCATGAAAACCTGAGTCTACAGCCTGTCCATGTAGCGTGTTCACATCAGTCACAGGAGAGACTTAATATACTGTACTTTATTTCAAAATACTCTCTGTTGTTAAGCCACACAGTAAACAACCATTCTTATTTGTTTACGTATTGGAAAGCGCCTCAGTGCATGGCCATACTTTTACATGATGCTGTAAACATGTTGTGCCATGGGCTCCATCCACTGTCCTACATTCACTCTCACTCACGCTCACTCACACACCAGTGCACTTCAACACCGGAGGGAAGGTGGGTGAAGTGTCTTGCCCAAGGACACAACTACAGTATATGCAATCTAACCACTTAACCACTGCTGCCCCACTGTAGCCCCAGGTATTCTGAGCTTAGCTTCAGAGATCAGACTTATAGAGTTTGTTCATGTGTTTTTATATTTGGCAACATTGAGATTTTGAATAATTTAAAGCGGACATATTGTACTTGTGTCTGCTGTATAGTTATACTCTGCAACTAGGGGTGTCAAATTATCGCGTTAATTGCGATTAATTAATTACAGTCATATTTAGCGTGTTATGTTTTTTAATCATGTTAATCTTATTTTTAATCTCTAACTTTACTGTTTCTGTATGCAAGTTGCCTTATTATAAATCTGTTTTTATGTGTTGTTAGGACACAGTCCTGAAACTCTGCGGTCCTGCTCTGCTCGCTCCCGCAAAGAATTGTAATTTTCATTCCCGTTCTCGCTGCATCTGCGATAAACCTGTCCATGTCTGATCTCCGAAAATATCATGACACAGACACAGAACAGACTCACCTTCACCATCAACATCCTCTGTCACAGAAAGAACATCTATATTCCACTGAGTCGTGTCCTTTAGTAGAAGCTGAACCACATCAGCACAAGAGTGTTTCTTTTTTTTTTTTTTTTTTTTTTTTCGCTTAGTTTATGCAAATTAGCCATGTGGTTTTAAGTTTTGTTTCTGTGAGACTTGTGCAAAGCTGCATTAAACACATTCTAATGTGAAACGGGCTGATGTGACTCTAGAGTGGTGATGGTTTATATGTTGTAAAGTTCAGTTTATTTATGCAGATTAGTAACAATAATCATAGTGATATTTATATAAAACATTAATGATAGTATGAAAATAATGTAATAATAAATTCAAATGAAACTACCTCAAGTTGAAGGATTTTCTCAGCAATTTTTAGGTGAGATTAAAAAAGAGATTAATTAGATTAATTAATTACAGATCATAATTAATTAATCTCAGTTTTTTTAATCGCTTGACAGCACTATCCAGCATACCTGTTATCATTTTTATATGTCTTTTAAAACAACTTGGCAAGTGTGCGCTGACTTCCGTGTTAGAAAACTGTGGTGCCCAATGGGAGCTGACGTCGCCGTAAATGTCAACACAACAAAGTCTCTTATGGATGCGCTCCTCCTATGGAACACTGCACATCACACTAGAGAAATTTATTTTATTTTTTTACATTTGGACCTAATTGACTATGCGACACTGGCCAGTCCTACGTGTATCACTGATTAAGACAATAAAACTAGAGAAGGAAGTGCGTACGTCACAGAGAGCGTGTACCAGCGTGAGTCGAAAACGGGTTGAGCGGTAAAATGACGTCTTGAAAATAAGTGATTAAAGATTCACAGATTTTAAAGAATCACTCCAAATACAACTTAAGGTGAGTAAATGGTGAAGAGAAACAACTATAATATGGGTAAAATGTCAGAAAAGTTGCAGAATAGGTCTGCTTTACTGTTTGAAAATATAGCAGTAGTATCTATTGTACTGGTATAGTAGTAGTCAGTGTTGGGAAGGTGACTTTTAAAATGTATTCCCATACAGATTACTTCATTTGCTGTAGAGAAGCAAAGACGAGGAAATCTTCACATAAGATGTTTTGTCTGTTAAAAAAAATGAAAAGCCCAGACTTTACTCAACCAAATTAAAAATATTATTGATAAAAGAGGAGGAGACACATCCACACAGCATGATTTAGTCCTGTTAAATCCTGGTTTAGTCCTGGTTTAGTCATGGTTTTAGACTGGTTTTAGACCTGGTTTAGATCTCGTTTAGATCTAGTTTAGACCTGCTTTATGTCCTGTTTTAGTCCTGTTTTAGTCCTGTTTTAGACCTGGTTTTAGTCCTGTTTTAGACCTGGTTTTAGTCCTGGTTTTAGACCTGGTTTAGACCTGGTTTAGTTTCCGGGAATGAGTGGAATTATCAGGGAAAAAAAAAAAAAAAAAAAGGGATATAGCTCAAAATGTGAAAACAGGAAAATACCTCTGTGTAATCCATTTATTTCAACAAAGTAACTGTAATTCAATTACCACTCATTGAAACTGTAACTGTAACTGAATACAGTTACTCAAAATTTGTACTCTGATTATGTAACTCTGGTACATGTAATCTGTTACTCCCCAACACTAGTAGTAGTATATATTGCATTTATTGTAGAAGCAGTGGTATTAGCAGTAACAGAAGTAACGCCCCAGCTGTCGCTTTCCAAAAAGGAGCTTCTCTCCGTTAAAAAAGTCCTATTCATAATGTAGAGCCAGACTGGGTGACGTCTATGGAGTAAGAAAGCTGTCAAAAATATTTGTGCACACAAAATAGAAATCTGTGCGTATTTGGGAAATCCGTGCATATTTGGCTGTAGTTGCGCATAAAATAAATATTTGTAAACTCTCAAATGAGTCCAGTCGTACATAAAATATATTGTGTGTATTTTATCCATCAGAATACGAATTGAAAAGTTACGACGTCATGAATTACAATCACGAAATGAAAATTTACGATTACGCTTTCATCAGTACGAATACGAATTCACAGACGGAACTTTACTGTCAAAAATACGTCATCACTTCATAGACATTATTCATCGAGCAGAAGAAACATCGATCAAGATCAAGACTGCACATGCTCAAGTTTGTAGCAGAGGGTAAAATCAGAGTAATAGCACAAGAAGCTACAACAGCGACCAACAAGTGGGTTCATTAAAATCTATTGTAAAAATGTCTTGAATTCGGGAACCGAACGCTGCTGTATAATATT
The DNA here is from genome assembly GCF_026225935.1 of Boleophthalmus pectinirostris. Taxonomy (NCBI): domain Eukaryota; kingdom Metazoa; phylum Chordata; class Actinopteri; order Gobiiformes; family Gobiidae; genus Boleophthalmus; species Boleophthalmus pectinirostris. The sequence goes on along the minus strand of NW_026571207.1, from coordinate 32,475,430 downwards.
GTGTAGAAACACCTCCTTTGAACGGGAAATTGCACCTATATGTTAGATAACATAGTGGAGCCAGTTGGCCAACATCAGACGTAACGTTATCCCAGGGCTAATTAGCAAATATCAGGTTCTCTGTAGGTTTAGATTCAAACATTCACGACTACAGCCACAGCGAGCATCAGTCAGTCTTCACTTCAGCTGCATTTCTCGCATGAAATGTGACCAAAAGTTCCTCGGGACGCTGAAATGTCCCAGTTTACACCAAACACTACCAAACTGTCCTGGTTACAGACGTCACAGCCAATGAAATGTTACACATTACAGTTTAATGCAGCTTCCAGCAACAATTAATGTTCGTGTTTACAGGCAACACCTTGGTATGTTTACAGTATTTACCGGTAAGTTTAATGTCACCATGACGTGGATGGATTTGCTCATTATAACCCATTATAACTCATGTATAACCCATTGTCTGAAATGCAGCTCAAGTGAAGACTGACTGATGTTCGCTGTGGCTGGAGCCGTGAATGTTTTAATCTAAACATACAAAGAACCTGATATTTGCTAATTAGCCCTGGGATAATATAATAATAATAATAATAATAATAATAATAATAATAATAATAATAATAATAATACATCGGATGTTAGCCAACTGGCTACCACTATGTTATCTAACATATAGGTGCAATTTCCCGTTCAAAGGAGGTGTTTCTACACAATATTATACAGCAGCGTTCGGTTCCCGAATTCAAGACATTTTTACAATAGATTTTAATGAACCCACTTGTTGGTCGCTGTTGTAGCTTTTTGTGCTTTTACTCTGTTTTTACTCTGCTACAAACTTGAGCTGCACAGTCTTGATCTTGATCGATGTTTCTTCTGCTCGATGGATAATGTCTGTGAAGTGATGACGTATTTTTGACAGTAAAGTCCCGTCTGTGAATTCGTATTCGTATTCGTACTGATGAAAGCGTAATCGTAAATTTTCATTTCGTTATTGTAATTCATGACGTCGTAATTTTTCAATTCATATTCTGATGGATAAAATACACACAATATATTTTATGTACGACTGGACTCATTTGAGAGTTTACAAATATTTATTTTATGCGCAACTACAGCCAAATATGCACGGATTTCCCAAATACGCACGGATTTCTATTTTATGCGCACAAATATTTTTGACAGCTTTCTTACTCCATAGACGTCACACTCACTTAGTCCACTTCTTTATACAGTCTATGGTTGTAGCTGGTTTAATGTGATCAGCTCCACTGCAGTAACGTCTCAGCCCCCATCCGTCCAAGTAAGTGTGTGTCTATGTGTGTGTGTGTGTCTGTATGTGTAAGTGTGTGTGTGTGTGTGTGTCTGTGCGTGTGGGTGTCTGTGTGTGTGTGTGTCTGTGTGCGTGTGTGTGTTTGTGTGCGTGTGTGTGTGTAAATGTTTAAAATAATCATATTTTCTGTGTGTGCATCTTGCTGTCAGTTACATCATTTTTCAAAAACATCAAAAGTGTCGGTGCAGCTCTTCAGTTTTCAATACTGGTTTATACATTTGAAGACGTGCTTGCCTTTTCAAGATAAAATAATCCTGGTTAATTTTGGTTTAGTTCTGGTTTAGTTCTGTTTGGTCTGTTTAGTCCAAATAGTGCAGTCATGGGCAGCTTAAAATGTGGTCTAAAGCAAGTACAGCCTGCATTTTCTGGTTCAGCCCTGGTGTAGTACAACGGCGGACTGATATATGGGAAAATAGTCATTCAACATACGACGATTCATGCGATGGTTAGTTTTATTTCACTTTTCTATCAACACAGACATTCACATGGACAGTCTGGTGTAATAATAGATTTGCTTCGGGTGTTTTGTGGAGTGGGTAAGACTGTTTTTAATGGCAGGATAACTATGACCATTGACATGCACTAGTCTAGCACCAGTGACCTCTGCAAATACAAGGACTGGATGGAATATTTTAAAATGTGTCTCCACACGTCTCCAACACTGTGGTTCACGAGGAAATGAGGCCCTATGTCCAAAATTCCAGGCTGTCCCTTTAAAACAGGGGTGTCAAACATACGACCCGGGGGTCAGATCCGGCCCTCCAAGACCTTTAATGTGGCTCTCAGCTTTTCTACTAAAATATTTTTATTATATTTTCTATTAAAATATTGGTAATTTTCTTAGCAGAGCAGCGTCTCCAGCATCTCTGTGTGTGGCCCCTCCCACCAGAGCACCACAAATGAAGACTTGTCTCTTTCCAAACGCTCTTAAAGGACAATGACTGTTTGACTGTTGACCGTGACACCCTCATCAGAAAAATGTCCAAAATGAGAAAAGTGGAGCCGAGTGCAGGATTTTCCAAGAAAAATTGACTTATTCCTATTTACATACAAGTTCATGTTAAAACATTGTGTTGAAATAGCATTTTTCTTAAAGTTTCAGGTTGTTCATAATATTATAATATTTTGTAAAAGAAAGAGTTCATCAATTAAAAAAAGATTTCTGTAATAGATTTGTGTTTCTCTGCATTTGAAATTATTATTTTTAGAGTAGAATTTTCTGATCCAGCCCCTTTGGGATCAAAGTAGGTTGGATACGACCCCCGGACCAAAATGACTTTGACACCCCTGCTTTAAAATCAGCTCCTGCATGTTCTTAATTTTTTTTTTTCAGACCAAGAGTTTGTTTTCATACCTGACAGTTTGGACTGCTCCCTGCACTTTTCCTCAGAGTGATCACGTGATGTTGCTGTGATGAGTCGGGTCAGCAGATTTTTACAGGTTTTGGTGCTGTCTTCCAGTCCGACTTCCTCAGAACAGAATCCCAGGTGTGTGAGAGTAAAAAAGCCCCCTCGTTCCGGTTTATCGTGGGCACATTTACATATTTCGATTGCCTCTTTAATCCAGCGATGATGTTTGTTTTCCTCTGTCCCAGTGATGTTTGCTCCGTCCTAGTCCAGAATGTGCTTCTCTCTTTTACAGTGGTCACAAAAGGCAGATTCGAGTTGTGCCTGTTCTGCTTTGTGTTTTGCTTTCGCCTTCGCTGTTTCCTTCTCGCATTCTGTCCTGTGTTACTTTTTTCGTGTTCTCCCTGTTTTCCCGATGGACATGAGGGATATTTCGTATTTTCGGACATTACATTTAAGCTCCGGTTCCGTTTTATCTTTTGAGTGGACGAGGAGTTTGTACGCTTTCACTGGTGCGTTCATATTGTGTTTCCACTTTGCCCTCTGCGCTTTTTTGATGCGATTAATGTAAAGTATTGTTACCATGCCTGCGCTCGTTTTTCAGTTTTATTTTTGTGTTTCTTGTTCTGTTTTTCTTTCTCTCTGACCTGTTGTTTTCCTTTGTTTATTGCCTATTTTGGATATTGTGTCTGTCTTCCTCCTGTTTGTCTTGTTCATTTGTTATAATGTTGGTTCTGTCAAATAATATTCTTAGGCCAAAACCTGCATAAGGCTGCGTTCACACTGCAGCCTGAAGTGACCCAAAACTGATTTTTTGGCCCCTATGTGACCTGTATCTGGTCTTTTAATGACAGTCTGAACCACACAGATCCGATTTTTTCAAATGCGACCCAGGCCACTTGGATATGTGCTCCTGAAACCGATACACAGTGTTGGGGAGTAACGGATTACATGTACCGCCGTTACATAATCAGAGTACAAATTATGAGTAACTGTATTCCGTTACAGTTACTGTTTCAATGAGTGGTAATTGGATTACAGTTACTTTGCTGAAATAAGTGGATTACAAGGTGGTATTTTTCTGTTTTCACATTTTGTGCTACATCCCATTTATTTATTTTTTTATTTCGGTAATTTCACTCATTGCCTGAAGCCCAAACAGAACGCGACAATAAGAGCGATGGAAACGTCATGTTAAAGTTGGCGGTGTCAGTCACACAGTGGAAGCAGCAGTGCATTGGTAAAAACGCATTTGTGTCTTGGAAATTCTTCTCCCGATGTGAGATATATATATAAAAAAACAAATATAAAATCGCCTACAACTTAAATGTGAAACCGGAGCTACTGGCACTGGTGAAAACAACCTGCATAGACTCATAATATCTGCACTACTGTTCCTATAGTGACCTGCCACATGAGGGACACACACACACACACACAAACACAAACACACACAAACACAAACAAACACCTTCATCATCGTCATCAACCTGAGAACCCGCGGACCACATCTCCTTTCGTAGTTACAGCGCGGACACCGCCGTCTCGTGCGCCGCGTGTGGACCGTGTTTTCTCGCGTAAACCGCACTTCCTCCTGTGCGCCTCTAAACCAGAACTAACACCAGGACTAAACCAGGACTAATACAGGACTAAACCAGGACTAACCCAGGACTGAACCAGGTTTAAACTAGGACTAAACCACGACTAAACCAGAACTAAAGACCTGGTCTAGACCAGGTCTAAAAATCAGGACTAAACCAGGACTAAACCAGGTCTAAACAACATGACACCTAACAGTAGGTTGACATAATTTAAGGTGATCTCATATAATTTCTCTATCAATAATATTTTTTAATCTGGTGAAGGAAAGGCTTATCTTGTTTCTGTCTTTTAACAGACAAAATCTCTTATATTAAGATATCGTGGTCTTTGTTTCTCTACAGCAAACAGTTGTTTATTCATGGAGACTTGGGCTCAGACAATTTGAAGACAACAAACAAGAATTTTGAGGATGTGGTTGCTACATTCATGTCGTTTAAAAAAACATGACCATATCAAGTAATCCAAAGTAATCAGATTACGTTACTCACTTTAAGTAATTTAATGGATTACGTTACAAATTACATTTTGGGGTGTGTAATCTGTAATCTGTAGGGGATTACATTTTAAAAGTAACCTTCCCAACACTGCCGATACATATCCGATTTTTGACATGTGACTTCAGTCTGAACTGACAAAGTGCATTCATTCGATCTACACGTTATCAACAAGCCACAAACGTCACTATTCTGCGCTGAAGTAGGTGAAAATTGTTAATGAACTCCATGTCACTGAAGCGAAGCACATCACCACTCACCACTCTTGGCTCCGTCTCCACATCCACATGTTCCTTTCAACGGACGTCGCTGCCACTGCCCCACAAAACACCACGACCAAAAACCTCGTCCTTCTCCGTCTCAATCTCCTCCTTAAAACAAGTAAGTTGTTCATGTTCTGGCTCCGGTACGAGAGGAACTTTAAAATCTCCAGGTGCTCAATGGTTGACATCGTCGTGTCCTCCAGTGTGGGACACTTTCGGGCCGTTTAATGTTCACACTGAAGATCACATACAAGCCGCATTTAATTGGAAATGTGAACAACCTCGCAAAAACATCAGATTTCACAAAAAAATCTGAATTGAGCATTAAGCCCTGCAGTCTGAATGCAGCCTAAATCAGCTGATCGGAAAAACAAACTCTCGGTGTGAAAAAAGAACCTAAGAACATAAATTATCGGAGGACCAAATGAAGCTCATTGGACCATCACTCGTGCGGTTCTGAAAATGATGTGAGGACAGCGGTGCAGCGTTCGTGGCAGTTTGTAGGACAGAGGTGCTTAAATCCGATATAACAAATTCTTCTCATGTCGGCGCCATCTGCTCCCATAAACATAAAGCAGACGAGGAGCGCTTCATTTCTCCACAGTGACACCTACATCTGCAGACGAACGGCCAAGTTTAGGTGTTCTACAAAACAACAAACCCACAGCACCGAGGTCAGAGGAACGATACACAAAAGTCTTCTGTAAGTAATCTGTACTCTGATGGACAGAGAGAGAGAGAACGGGAGGGGAGAGGGAGGGAGAGACAGACAGAGGGGGTAGAAAGATGAGATGAGGAGAGAGAGGGATGTTGAGAAAGAGAGAGGGAGGGAGGAGAGAAAGATGAGATGAGAGATAAGGATGGGAGAAAGAGAGAGACAGAGAGGGAGGGAGAAAGAGAGAGTAGACCGGGAGGGGGGAAGAGAAAGAGAGAGGGAGGATAGAAAGACGAGGGATGAGAGAGAGAGGTAGAGAGACAGAGAGAGGGAGGGAGAAAGAGGGGAGAGAGAGACAGGGAGAGGGAGGGAGGGGGGTAGAAAAAGAGAGAGGGAGGATAGAAAGATGAGGGATGAGAGAGGGGGGGAGAAAGAGGGGATAGAGATGGAGAGAGACAGGGAGAGTGAGGGAGAAAGAGGTGAGAGAGAAGGAGTGGGAGGGTGAAAGAGAGAGTAGACCGGGAGGGGGGTAGAGAAAGGGAGAGGGAGGATAGAAAGACAAGGAATGAGAGAGAGAGAGGTAGAGAGACAGAGAGAGGGAGAGAGAAAGAGAGTTGGACAGGGAGGGGGTAGAGAAAGAGAGATGGAGGATAAAAAGACGAGGGATGAGGGAGAGAGACAGAAGAGACTGATAGAGGGGGGGGGGGAAGGATAGAGAGAGAGAGGGAGGGGAAGGGATAAAGAGAGGGAGGATTTAAAGACGAGGGATGAGAGGGAGAGAGAGACATGGGGGGTATATATATATATATAATATATATATATATATATAGAGAGAGAGAGAGAGAGAGAGAGAGAGAGAGAGAGAGAGAGAGAGAGAGAGAGAGAGAGAGGAGAATGAGGGGGGAGAAAGAGAGAGTAGACCAGGAGGGGAGTAGAGAAAGAGAGAGGGAGGATAGAAAGACGAGGGATGAGAGAGAGAGAGAGAGAGACAGAAAGAGGGGAGAGAGACAGAGAGAGGGAGGGAGAAAGAGAGGGTAGTGAGGAAGGAGGGTAGAAAAAGAGAGAGGGAGGATAGAAAGACGAGGGATGAGAGAGACAGACAGAGAAAGAGGAGGAGAAAGAGAGGATAGACAGAGAAGGGGGTAGAGAAAGAGATTGGGAGGATAGAAAGACAAGGGATGAGAGAGAGGGAAAGAGACAGCAGAGACAGATAGAGAGAGAGACAGGGAGGGGGAGGGAGAAAGAGAGGGAGGATAGAAAGATGAGGGATGAGAGAAAGGGACAGAGGAGGATAAAGAAATAGAAGAAGATGGAAAGAGAGGAGAGGAGAGGAGAGGAGAGAAAGAAAGATGGTGGAAGAAAGAGGAGGCGAGAGAAAGGAGGGGTAGAGAGAAGAGAGAGAAGGAGGGACAGGAAGGATGAAAGATGAGATAAGGACAAAAATGTATTGTGATGCAAAAACAGCTTTGAAAAGACAGAATACAAAGTGTGATGTAGAGTTCCCTCACATACCAACACTAAAACCACACACACACACACACACACACACACACAGAAAATACGGTTAAAACGCAGAGGAGACATTTTACAAGGGTAATAAAATTTGATATTTTTACAGCTTGTCTTTCAATACCTAATTTTAAAGATGAAGGTGAGCTGATTTACACATACAGACGAGGAGAGTGAATATATGGTACAGACGAGGGGGAAAGAGAAGAAGATAGAACATAAATAGAAAATACCGTACATTCTCTGTTGTCCTTGAATGCACCTAAAAGTAAATAAACATATGGGCTCATTCATGTGAAAAAAACACCACAGTCACACAGTCGGCTAATTATCTGACAGCGGATCCGCCTGGAGGTGCAGAGTGCAGCCCTGAGTTTGGACTGACAGGAAATATAACACAGATGAATAGCTAGATAGAATGGACTGTATATAGAAGTGGACTGAGGGAGAGCGACGTCACCCACGGTATTCAGCTCCAGTCAAATGAAGCTCAATGAGGCTTGCAGTTCTGAGGGTGAATTTGGAGCCAGGTCCATATTAGGAATAGGAATTTATTTACAAACAAAATAGTGAAATAAAAACACCAGAATCACTTAGAGAGGGTTAATACAAACATTTTAAGACCATAATGATGAGGCTCACAGTAGCAGTTACAGAGAGAGGGGGTGCAATATTTCAGTACAAAGTGATGCCCAGTAGACTGTGTCAATAAGTGGACTAACTGAGTGTGACGTCACCGACAGTGTCCAGCTCCACCCAAATGAAGCCCAGTTACAGTAGCAAATTTGGAGTCATGCTTTATTATTATGAACAACCCCGAGATACTTCGTCCACTTGAGGCATGGACTCTCCACCCAAATGCAGAGGGCAAGCCACCTTTTTCAGGTCGAGCAGTATGGACTAGGATTTAGAGGAGCTGATCTTCATCCCAGCCAATTCACACTCGGCTGCAAACCTCCCCAGTGCACATTGCAGGTCCTAGTCTGATGAAGTCATAAGGACAATCATCTGCGAACAGCACAGATGAGATCCTGTGGTCTCCAAACCAGACCTCCTCCGGCCTCTGACTGCACCTACAAATTCTGTCCATAAATACAATGAACAGAACTGGTGAAAAAGGGCAGCCCTGGGGGAGTCCAACATGCACCAGGAACAGGTCTGACTTACTGCCGGCAATGCGAACACAAGGGCTGTGCCCAAACACTCAATATCAAGCACCCACCCCAGGCCCAGCTCCATGGTGGGACCCCAGTAACGCCAATCTGGATGACGTAACGGGTCTTACTCATCATAAGGGCTTCTGAACCGCTCATAGCCTGACCTGTTCCCCAGAACCTGTTTGCCTTGAGTGACCCTACCAGGGGCATGACAAAATAGCTCCTGGGAAAGGCAACATTTTTTCAGTAGACTTTAGCCAGAGGTGCTGGAGCCAGATCATGCCTATGTTCACTTCCTATTGGAATGCGGTAGCTAGTGGGTTGCCACATCCATTTCCACACAGTGTGTGGGGAAAGCCTGGAGCTGCAGTGCATCCCTGAGTTTTGACTGACAGGACATTAGCGCTGTGGCCTCGGGGCAGATCAGCTGAAGGATGCAGAGGTTGCTTAGTTATTTAAAATCTGTCCATTTGAGTAACAGTGAACACAGCACAAGTGTGTATATGTGTATGTCACATGACCAGCACTAACACATGTGTGTATATGTGTATGTCACATGACCAGCACTAACACATGTGTGTATGTGTATGTCACATGACCAGCACTAACACATGTGTGTATATGTGTATGTCACATGACCAGCACTAACACATGTGTGTATATGTGTATGTCACATGACCAGCACTAACACATGTGTGTATATGTGTATGTCACATGATCAACACTGACACGTGTGTATATGTGTATGTCACATGACCAATATTAACACGTGTGTATCTGTGTATGTCACCTGACTCATGAACAACATAATGTTATTTGTTATACACTTAGACAAACTTTATTGATCCACAAGGGAAATTATTTGGACACAGTAGCTCACATGTCACAATATACTATAATAACAAAGAGCAAAAATATAAATGGTAATAATACATTCTAAATAAGTAGCAAAATAGCAAGACACTGGTTTCAAATAAGACGTGTACAGTTGTAGGGAGTATTATCTGTTACATAAGGGTGAGTTGTTGTACAGTTGTAGGGAGTATTATTCGTTACATAAGTGTGAGTTGTTGTACGTTTGTATGGAGTATGGCATAAATAGTCCTTTTCATGTTGGGTGTCTGCCATGTTGACTTCTCCATTCACAGATCTCACTCGTAAATTGGCCTGGTGGCATCTCCTGCTTCTCTCTATGGAAATTGATAAGTTTAATGGCATACTTTGGAACTTTGCAGGCAACGCAATAACATTTCCATGGAAACAAGCAACTGGCAAGCCCTCTATGAGAAAAGTGACAATAAAAATTAGGTACACTCTCAATGTTGAGCTCCGTAATACGAAAGCCAAGAGGGGTCACAACAAACGCAAACGCCGCAACAAATACAAATGCGACAACAAACCAAAAAGCCACAACACACCAAAAAAAGCCCCAACGGAAATGACCGTGGGACTCTATTTTAATGCAAACGCCGCAACAAATACAAACGCCACAACACAAATGCAAAAGCCACAACACATTAAAAAGCCACAATGGAAGTGACCGCGGGACTCTATTTTCCGACGGACCGATCAAGCGGCAAGTGAAGAAGAAGAACTACAACGTGAAAAGTAAAGGAACGGAGAAGTTGGAAACGTATGTAAAAGTAATTTATTGTTTTATCATTATTCGTTTCACGTTGTAGTTCTTCTTCTTCACTTGCCACTTGATCGGTCCATCGGAAAATACAGTCCCACGGTCACTTCCGTTGTGGCTTTTTGATGTGTTGTGGCGTTTTAATGTGTCGTGGCTTTTTAATGTGTTGCGGCATTTGCATTTGTGTTGTGACGTTTGTATTTGTTGCGGAGTTTGCATTAAAATAGAGTCCAGCGGTAATTTCCGTTGTGGCTTTTTTTGGTGTGTTGTGGCTTTTTGTTGTGTTGTCGCATTTGTATTTGTTGCGGCGTTTGCGTTTGTTGTGACACCTCTCGGCTTCTGTACTATAACACTGGGGATTACATCAGTTATACGACAAAGATGTATAGACATGTAGTGCCTTCAGCCACTGTGTAATAATAAACAGATCGTGGTGAGCCTATGGGGTTCAGAGAGCAGAGGAAGTATGCAGTCACACTAATAATCCTAAATACACTTCTGCAGATTTAAAACCAAGTCAGCCAAGCGTACGTCTCATTTTACATAATCATATATTTCCCCATAGAGCTGCAGTTACACCTGTGAACACTGCCCCCCAGAGGCCTTGGGGGGTCAAAGGTCAAAGGTCGCAGAGCGGGAAGTCCGAGTCTCCCAGAGCCTCCACTGAGTCATTGCGAACAGGAAGCGGAGAGGAGGACCAACCAGGAACATGTCAACAGAAAGTACTGCATGAATATACGGTACAGAGGATGGACAAAGTGAAATACAAACCAGGTCTAAATCAGGACTAAACCAGGTCTAACGAAGGATTAAACCAGGACTAACCAAGGACTAAACCAGAACTAACCAAGGACTAAACCAGAACTAACCAAGGACTAAACGAGGACCGGCCAAGGACCAAACCAGGATTAAACCAGGACTAACCAAGGACTAAACCAGGGCTGGCCAAGGACTAAACCAGGATTAAACCAGGACCAACCAAGGATTAAACCAGAATTAAACCAGGACTAACCAAGGACTAAACCAGGATTAAACCAGGACTAATCAAAGACTAAACCAAGGCAGGTCAAGGACTAAACCAGGACTAACCAAGGACTAAACCAGGACTAACCAAGGACTAAACCAGGACTAATCAAGGACTAAACCAAGATTAAACCAGAACTAACCAAGAACTAAACTTGGATTAAACCAGGACTAACCAAGGACTAAACCAGGACTAAACCAGGACTAAACCAAGGACTAAACCAGGACTAACCAAGGACTAAACCAGGATTAAACCAGGACTAACCAAGGACTAAACCAGGACTAAACCAAGACTAAAACAGGACTAAACCAGGATTAAACCAGGACTAACCAAGGACTAAACCAGGATTAAACCAGGACTAACCATGGACTAAATCAGGATTAATCAAGGACTAAACCAGGATTAAATCAGGACTAACCAAGGACTAAACCAGGACTAATCAAGGATTAAACCAGGATTATACCAGGACTAACCAAGGACTAAACCAGGACTAACAGGATTAACCAGGACTAACAGGACTAACAAGGACTAAACCAGGACTAATCAAGGACTAAACCAGGACTAATCAAGGATTAAACCAGGATTATACCAGGACTAACCAAGGACTAAACCAGGACTAATCAAGGACTAAACCAGGATTATACCAGGACTAACCAAGGACTAAATCAGGACTAACCAAGGACTAAACCAGGACTAACCAAGGACTAAACCAGGATTAAATCAGGAGTAACCAAGGACTAAATCAGGACTAATCAAGGACTAAACTAGGACTAAACCAGGTCTAAACCAGGACTAAACCCATTCTAATATTCTGATGATAAACCTAGTGATGCTTGACAAAAGCTGCCCGTCAGAGTGCGTCCCCGGCTCAGGGGGACGTGAGTCTGGGATCGCCTTCAGATACAAGAACAGTGTCATTTGGACTGAGTCTTTGACAGGAAGTGAAGGCTTTTGACAGCCCTGGTATTTAAAGGTGCACTGCACATCTTCTCTGGATGAGGTTACACTACTGCATGTTATTACTGGGCCTAGGTTAGGATTGCCAGGAATGTTCCACGCTATGGCATTAAACTTATCTATCAACTATTTATTCAATTACATGTGCTCTCATTGTTCGAAAATACACTGAGAAAGGGCTGGTTTGCCTCTTGACAGATCTGACCCGTGACTTGGCCTGGTGGCATGACAGAAAATTTGAATGCTGTGGAATACATTTTATTTATATTGCACTTTACATAAAATAATCTCCAAGTGCTACAGGTAAAAAACAGTGAATAAAAGTGCATCAGCATAAAAGTGCATCAAGATAAAACTATTGCAGTGCAGGCTTTGGTAAAAAGATATGTGTTAAGAATTTGTTTAAAACAGAAATAGAGTGTGGGGCTCTCAGGTGGTCGGGGAGTGCATTCCAGAGCCTTGGAGTTCAGAGTTCTGCACCGGGTCGTGTACCTGCCAATGGTACCTGCCAAATAGTTGCTGAAACGGGCGGGTTTTAACGTTCTGGAATTTTACGGGCTGGTATGTTGTGCCCCTGTAACTGGGGTATGCTGTATTGTACCTCTGAAAACAAAAGAACCACTTGAGTGATTTCTCACTGCTTCCTTCATGCAGAAGTTTAATACGATCAAACATAAACACCATCAACAGCACTTCACATGTGGCTCACAAACCTGTGTGGATGCAAGATGGCGGGCACGAGTTCACAATGTTAAAAAAAACAGCTATTCTTATTGATATTAAAACAAAGCAATAGAACATTTTCTTAGCAATAAAACATTCTTCTATTTCAACAGATAATCGCTTTAACAATATACATACAGTAAACACAAAACATTCGGCAAACCCCACCTGAAAACAGAAGAACCACTTGAGTGATTTCTCACTGCTTCCTTCTTGCAGAAGTTTAATACAATGAAAAGGAAGAGCACGAAATCCATCAAGTGGTGGGCGAAGGCATTACCAATCACCAAATTAACGGATCCAAGGCTAAGCAGTCGATCACAGATGTGATGAATGTTACTGAAAAACAAACTGAAATAAACATTTTAACAATTTTTAACCATTTTTAAGGCTTATTTAAAATTAATATGTATTAATATTTATTGCAAACCTTTTACTGTTTTTAACTTATTAGTAATGAATCTCATATGAACTACATTACTGCAACTAGGCACAGAGCATAGATATTATGAGCATATAATACCATTCCAACCTATCACACAGGCGAGTAGTGATTACACAGGGCGGGTCAGGACTACATCAGGACTAAACCAGGACTACACCAGAACTAATCTTGGTCTTAATAGAGAGAGAACCCTGAGCCCGTGGAGTAGGGTGTCCGGCAAAGCGCGATCGAGCGACAGCTGCGCTTACCTCCGTGCGGTGCGGAGCTCTGCGCCGGTCTACGAGGGCGCACCTCTGAGCCCGTCCCAACAGTGAGTCCTGATTCAGTTCTGGTTTAGTTCTGGTTTAGTCCTGGTTTAGTCCTGGTTTAGTCCTGGTTTAGTTCTTCTCTGGATGAGGTTGCACTACTGCATGAACCATATATTCACAAACACAAAGAGGGGCTGTGTCATCGGAGCGCTCAGGGCTAAAGGGGGTGAGCGTGTTAGCTTTGTTTACATTCAGCCTGACACTTCATAAAAAACAGCGGTAATGTGCAGATCAGTTCAATGAGGAGGAAGTCACGAAAGGTAAACAACTTATAGCCCATGTGTAGCATTGAACATATAGAATCTATGCAGTGGGAGAACACGCCTTTGTCATTAAAAATAGACCTCGAGTTGTTTTTAGGTTTTATTCACACGTTTAACACACAAACCCTGGAGATTTAGGTTGAGTTCTTGGATACAGATTAATAACAAAGGATTACTCAGAGCTGTGTGAATTAAACAGAACACAACTCTTTAACTAATGCAGATGTTTTGACCTGATTTATCAAGAGTAACAAAATGAATAGATTATTTTAAATTAGGCATATCAGAATGATCGAAAATCAGATAATAATCGATACTAAAACTAATAGCAAAACTAGATACTACAGGACTAAACCAGTTCTAACCAAGGACTAAACCAGGACTAAACCAGTTCTAACCAAGGACTAAACCAGGACTAAACCAGGATTTAACCAGGTCTAAACTAAGACTAAACCAGGATTAAACCAGTTCTAACCAAGGATTAAACCAGGACTAAACCAGGATTAAACCAGTTCTAACCAAGGACTAAACCAGGATTTAACCAGGTCTAAACCAAGACTAAACCAGTTCTAAACTAAGACTAAACCAGGACATACCAGGTCTAACCAAGGACTAATCCAGGACTAAACCAGGACTAAACTATGACTAAACCTGGACATACCAGTTCTAACCAAGGACTAAACCAGGACATACCAGGTCTTACCAAGGACTAATCCAGGACTAAACGAGGACTAAACTAAGACTAAACCAGGACTAAACCAGTTCTAAACTACGACTAAACCAGGACATACCAGTTCTAACCAAGGACTAAAGCAGGACTAAATCAGGACACACCACTTTTAACCAAGGACTAAACCAGGACTAAAGCATCTCTGAGGTACTGATGGCCTATAATGTTTTTTAGTTTTTTTGAGTTTGTGTGTGGGAGCTGACAGAGGGCGTGGCCAGAGGGGATTTACACTCTCACCTTTGACATTGCATGACCTCTGAATGACCTCTGATGACCCTGAGTTCTGAGGGTCAGGAGGAGTTGCAGTTGGAGCTCTGTCCGTGGGCCTAGAAGAATACAAGAGACATGGCCTTTTTATTTAATCTAATGTGTTTGAGATTATACAGTTCGACACACATTTTTGTCACCTTGTTGTTCTACACAGAGGTGAATTGCGTAGTGCTGGTTTGGTCCTGGTTTGGTCCTGGTTTGGTCCTGGTTTGGTCTTGGTTTGGTCTTGATTTGGTTCTGGATTGGTCCTGATTTGGTCCTGGTTTGGTTCTGGTTTAGTTCTGGGTTAATCCTGATTTGGTCCTGGTTTGGTCCTGGTATAGTCACAATTTTAGTCCAGGTTTATTCTGGGCTTGGTCCTGGTTTAGTCCTGGTTTAGTCACGGTTTATTCTGGGCTTGGTCCTGGTTTAGTCCTGGTTTAGTCCAGGTTTAGTCCTGGTTTGGACACAAGACTATAGAACATTGCTCCAGATTGCAACTTTGACACTGAAACCGTTTTTTGTTTATTTGTTTTCAACATAAAAAAGAGACAAAATAAACAAAATGAACACAATAAACATTAGTGGTCTTTTACTGCCCTCCAGTGTCAGGCAGTGGTACATACAGCTCAGTCGACCCTTTTTAACCCTATAACATTATTATTATTATTATTATTATTATTATTATTATTATTATTATTATTATTATTATTATTATTATTATTATTTATTGATAATTATAATAATAATAATAATATTCTTAAGAAGTTTTGTAAGACCTTAATCATTTCAAAACTGGCTGCATTTGATGTTGTTTATCCGGCGCCTGCTCGTCAGATCATGCAAGTCCACCACGGTGGTCCTTCAGCGAGGGGGGCAGCTCTCCCCCCTCTTCTTCCTTCCTCTTCCTCTCTGGTAGGCCTGCTCACGTCTGCACTTTTCTCTTTTTACAGTGTTGTTGTAAAGACATTTGGGTTAACCTGTGTGTTTGTGATGTTCCAACTCCAGAGAGAGGACAGCCCAGAGCCCTCCACCGCTGAGACACCCGCCGCTCCTCAGCAGGGAAGACTCACACACTTGTTTCTACTAAAACCTAAAAGTCTCTTGGTGGTTTAGATTGTTTGTTGGAGTTTTACATGTTTTAGACCTTTTTCATTTTTTTCTTCCTTTTAACCAAAATTGTACTTTTGTATGCTGCCAGCAGCAGAAGTCTTCTGCCTTGGCAGACTGCTCCTTCTGCTCATGCGCCAGTGAGTTTAACCTTAAATATTCAGTGACACAACTGTATGAAATGTCAGTGTCACTTAACTGTATGAAATGTCAAATTGGTTATGGCTTTTTTTCCCCATCTGTTGCGAGCTGCAGCCCTGGGCCCTCCCCCTCTGACTCCTCCCTCTCTGTGCCCCCTGGCTCTGCGGCACAGGTAAGTCTCTCTATGTTTCTCTGAACGTGCTATATTTGATTGTTCAAGTCTTAAATTCAAGCAAACCTTTTCTGTTTTCAAACGTCCTCCAGGAGCCACCGCTCTCGGCCCCCCACTAAAGGGTCCCGGGACCAGCGTGACCTGGTGAGTGTCCTCACTTCCCTATGGCAGTGTAGTGTGCTTTGTGTTTAATATGTGTGCGTATGATGTTGGAGCAGCCTGAAGGCTGGCAGCTGTTTTCCCCTCTCTGGCTCCGTGTGAGGGACGAGCCTCAGTTCTTGGAGATACACAGCACCCTACTGTTGCTCACATGTCAAATGGACACACAGTACTGTAAGGTGACTGTGCTCTCTTTCATCTCCTTAGGTCTATGATTCCCAACCTGCACCACATGGAGCAGGAGATTTGGAGGTTCAGACGCCATGCAAGAGGTTTGTCATTTCGAGTTCAAGGTTTGTAACACAGCAAGAGGATGCAACACTCTATTCCACACTGCTGCCCAGTCGTTGGATCCAATGACCTTTTAAGATGATTCTGACTTCTGTCTCATGGGATTGTGAAGCGCTGGGATGCCATAGTTTACAGAATCCATTCATTCACAACATGCAGATGTTACAGCGCACTAAATGGATGATCAATGGAAAAAGGAGACCAGATTCATGCATGCAGAAAGTCTAGAGGGAGAGATGATGTTTTGTCAACATTAGGGTGACCATATTTCCGTTTGTGAAAACCCGGACACCTTACCGGGGGTGGGGGGTGGAGCCTCGACATTGAGCTAGTCTCACCTCACAACCTGTACACATGGCCTTCCACTTGTTCTGACCGGGATGGAGAATTTCTTGTACAAATCATTGTTAAATGAACATTTGTGGTTTGACATGTTGCAGGCTGACCGACTGTTTGTGTCTGCTCCCTCCTTCTGAGTTACAGAGAGCTACGAGAGCCACTCAGTTTAATGGCCCAATGAAAGGTAATGAAAACCCAGACATTTCCACCACTTTAAAAAAAAAAATCCCGGAGGTCCAGGACAGGACGCAAAAAACAGACATGTCCGTGGGAAAACGGACATTTGGTCACCCTAGTTAACACCCATCAGGACCACCCAGCCCTGCCTCTCTCGTCCTCAGTCCACGAGTATACAAGTGGACTGTACTGCCACCTGCTGGAGGTGCCCATGTAGCTAAAACAGGATGAATATGATGAACCTAACTGTTGTCATCATGATGCTCGTGCTGGAACTGTCAGATGTCTGGTAGGTTTAGTGGCAGTTCCCCAATATTAGCTGTTCTCTCTTTCATTTTGTAGTCTTTAAAAAAGAATCAACGCTGCATTTTTGTATTTACATTTGTGCAGTAATCTGTAATTGATAGTGTTTTAAAATGATTCATATTCATAGTGTTTTGCTGCAGTATAATTTTTGCTGATTTTAGCAAACAATATAGATAAGAGATGTCTTACTGACTGAGACTGGGAAGACGCCACCTAAAGACTGTCTGAAGTTACTGCAGAAACATGCCAAGGTAATACATCATCATCTTATCTATATTGTCTAATATACATTGACAACTACTACTAATTATACATCAAAAACTACTTATACCCATATTAATAATGTTAGTTTGAGGTTTGTTTGTTGTTGTTGTTTTTTAGTTTTGTTTTAAGCACACTTTAATCAATTATTGTGTTTTGTTTGTTTTTCAGCATGGATGGCAAAGCAAGTTGACCGTGGTGAAGAGAAGATCTTTATGACAGCCAGGTGGATAAAATGCACTGGAGTGGTATTATAAGACCAGCAAATAAAGCAGATACTGTCAAACTTAAATTAGACTGAGGATGGTTATGGACAGAAGAGTAAGATGCCTCTATAACAAAGACCTCATGTTTGTTGAAACTCTTAATATGATCTAACTTGTGTTAATTCCAAACAGATTCAAACTGAATTCCTGTTCATAGATTCATAAACCAGAACCGTGCTGTCATCATAAGAGAAGAAATGAGAAAAACACATTGGACTCGATCTTGCCTCCAGTCTCAGCACTTAGTGCAAGTGTGGGGAGTGGAGTTCTAAACAGTCGTGTGTCGTGTCTGAACATCAGGTGGAGTGGAGCAGACTGAGAGCAGGTGTGACATGTTCACTGAATTTCCAGGATTGTAAAAATAAATATAAAACAAGTTCACTGAAAAACAACATGTAACATGCTCAAGGCTTCTTTTATTTAGAAATATATTAGGATGATAAACGCTTAACATTCATGACATGTTCGGGTGCTGTGCAGGAGTTATCCTGATGCCGTCCCGCAGCAGAGCACAGCCCCTCACTCGCTCCCTGTATCAGCTCAGCTCTGCTCTATAGTTTGGTTTGATCTGGATCTGGACAAAAGCTGCTCATTCACATGAGGCCGTTTGCAGCGCTGTCCTAAAGTCTGTTTTCTTACTCTGTCTGTGTCCTAATGCTGCAATGTCCTCACATTCTCATGGCCGGACTCTGCGCGTGCATTCACTGACAGCTCGGGGCTGTGACAGCGGAGCAGACGCACTTATCATTTCTGTGCACAAAGCTGTATTTATATGTTTATATGAGAATAAACCTATTCCATAATCCACGAGACTTCCACCTGTGTGGGACCAAATGCAGTGGACCCGAGAGATGAGAGTGTGACCGGTCAGCAGCAGCAGAGGTGGACACTCGTACCTCAGGTGAGTCCGTGGGAGTAGACTCCAGGACAGACGTGAGCGGGAGCGAAAAAACAGCGGGTCTGCTGTGGGATGCATGATGCGCATGAGAGACATTGGTCTTAAACAAACGCAGAGGAAACTATAAAAGGTTGACGTGTGCGCGTGCACAGGCTTACAGCGGGGCGCAAACCCAGTCATTTCTGTCATGGCCCACACAAAATTCTATATTCGTGGTGGCTCTGCTGGTGTGGACTTGCATCGTGGGGCTCTGGATCTGTTTTATTGTCACATATAGAACTTTTCCCCACACTCCGCTGTCCTGCCTGATAATGAGGCAAAGTTTACAGACATTACCCACACGGGCAGTGCTTTTAAATGCCACAGTGGTCACAGATTGGTTCAGATGCCGTCACCATATATGTACTTGTACCGTCCCACTCCAGCCTCCAGCAGTGAAGTACAGCCCCACCTGGACACGCCCCCTCCTTAACGCTAATGCTAGTGCTAAGATTGGTGGCAAGATCGGGCCCATTGTGCCCTCTGCTGTCTTCCAAGTATAGTGCAGAGGATGCTCCTTACAGAAAAGTGAAAAAGAAAGGTGAAATATTCATAATTGCTTGTAAAGGTCAACAATATTTTCAAATCTAAAATCATGTCTTGTTTTTCCAGCTCCTTCTGGCAAGAACCAACTTGGAAGAAATAAAAAGACAACTAGAGTAAAAAGGCTCATGGATGAATTTCAGGGAGGGCTGCGCTGAGGAGAGGCAGCAACACGAGAGGCATTTTAAGAGCAGGTTAAAGGGCCGATCTCATGCAAAATCAACTTTTCAGAGCTTTCTACCTTCTAAGAGTGATGTGTGGGCCTTGTATATGTTGCCGAAGTGGTTTTTAGATTGATTCAGTGTTTTTTTTTAACAAATTGCAGTGTATTTCTGCCACCCTCCCACGGGACAACGAACTAAAACTGCTACAACGATGACGCAGCAGATACTCTTATGACACGTTTGACGTAGCAGAAAGAGCTTTGCGCTTAGTTCGTGATCTGTGATGCTTCCAAGAAATCAGTAAGATTTCAGAACTATTGTGCAATGGATGTTCCAAAACCCAAATTGTGCTTGTTTATGTGCAGAAGATACAATGTGAAAAGAGTTATTTTACATGAGACGGGCCCTTTAACACGGCCACAAACCTTAGGCATTCTGGGAGGGCATCAGGGCCATCACAGACTATAAGAGGAAATCACCACCTCCCTCAGCTGATTTTTTGTAGTAACTTTTACTACTTCTAAGAATGTTCATCATAGATACAAAAATATAAAGAGGCTTAATTGACAATACAGTAAAGCAGATTTATTTTATAGCTCCCAAATCCCAGTCTAACTGATTGGATTAGTCTAGCATTAGCAATATATTTGTTGGGAGAAACACATCCTGAATGTAGTGTAAAAACTTTATTATAAATATTTCTTCATCAATGTTTTAATTTGAAACTTAACAAAATAACATTAACAGAAAAAAATGTGTTGTTGCTGTTTTTGTGTTTGAATGTTTTTGATATTTTCACATATCATAGTTCTATTTATCTGATGCGCTCTCTCCAAACCAGCAAACTAAAAAGAAAAAAATATATATGAATCTGTTAAATACACTTTAATGAATTAATACCAGCACAAACTTGAGTTCTTCGTGCATAATGTCCTGACAGGTTACACCACTCATTTTACCAAAACACATTTAAGATCATTATGAAGTAGCTAAAATTTTTTTAAATTTGTTTGTTGGTTTGGCAATATTTTTAGGTTTCAAATTTTACTTCCTGTTTGTAAATTGTGACATCTGTAATGGAAAATAAAATAGTGTTGTTGTTGGGTTTTTTTGTTTGTCGTTGTTGTTTTTTAAATCTGTTGTGAAATTTTTAGACTGCAAACCTCAAAGAATAAAAAGAACTGAACAGTTGTCTTGAATCAAGGAGTCTGATATATTGAAGCACTTGTTCACACAATCACAAAACGACAGAGCGCCGTCTGTCCCTAAACTGTGACATTACAATACATACAGAGATTTTACACAAGCGAGGATGAATATAAATATATGAGGAGCACAAGTTCAGAGTGCTCTTTCACATGATAAGAGCTCTGATTAGAGCGAGCTACAAGAAACTATGAAAGCTACGGTGTAGAGCCCTTAACAGCACACATCTGCTGTACCATTTATGATCAGCCTAAACCCAGTAAAAGATTACTCATGTGAAGTTTTCCAGAACAATTCCCCCCTTTTGATAATAATGAAATTATTTATGCTTAATCAACCAAAAAACAGTTCTAACATACAGAAATAGACGCTGCTGTTTTTGTGGGTGTCAGCACCCGATGATGGAGCTGAAGCTAAAGGCTAGAAACAACACTGATTGCAAATATAACACATTTCAAATAAAATCAAAACAACTTAAAACGATCAGTGCACGAATCAATTGGGAGCTCAGTCACAAAGTGCTTCTTGATTTGTGTAAAATTATAATTTATATTTATAACAGATATTATCCCACTAAATGAAGTCAACATTAGAAAATAATAAACCTGTCACAGGCACGTTATGTTGACTTTGGGAAGTAGAACTCTTTGGTCAGCAGGGACGTGATGCAGGGGATTTCTTTGTTGTTGCCTACAGACGCTTGGAAGTGATAGGCCACTCTTCTGTTCACTCTGGTCAGAATGTGCATCAGCTCCAGGTCCCTGTATTTCTTGATCATCTCACACAGACTCTGAATGAACCAGGAGCCCTCACTGTCATTCCTCCAGGCGTAGTATCCTGCAGCCAAAAGAGGGTTCAGTTTGAAATTGTTTATTAAAGGGGGAGTATTTTACTTCTGTGGGGTAATAGCTGCTAACACATAACATATTACAGACCACCATGTTACCTTTTATTATTTTGAAAATGCTAAATTTGTCAGAAACAGCATATTAACATGTATTATAAGTTTCACTTTTGATTTTAACTCTCTGAGTCCCCACTCCTTTTGCTCCCTGCGTTAAGCTACCCCCCCTTCAGAGCATTATCACAACACAATCAGTGAGCATCCCACCAATGAAATTGCTGCACACTGCATTAGGTTTTTGAAGCTGGTGTGTACAGTTTTGTGTCATGTTTTAGTACATTTATGTTGAATACACGCATCAAGAATCTCAAACTTCTGGTCATTGAGCAATTCATACTGGGAAGGATTTTCCAAAAAAGTGAGCAAACTGCCATGTTTGTTTTCCCAGTGGGATGCGTCTATTGACAAAGTTGATCTTTTCTAGTCTTTTAAACCATATCACTTTTGTTTCTGGTTCTGATATTGTCATATTTTAGTTTTGGGATTCTGATATTGAATATCGTTAATTGTGTGGTTGTTGGATGTCCTAACAGTGGAAAACAGCTCGAGAAATTTGTTTGCATTTGCAACATTTTGTATGTGGAGCACCATCAAAGCAAAATCCCAATCCCTCACTCAACCTTGGTTACAAATTTAAAAAGTCAACGCCAAAGCGAAAGGCACCAGCTGTTCACCAAGAAACACCTTCCACTGCAAAGAGACCAAGACGTGATGTGGCTGTAAAACCAAAAGAACAAGAAAGTGCAGCTCAGGCTGTTTGTCTTCTGCACCTCTCACTTAACAAACGGGATCCTGCTTTGATGGCTCCACAAACAAAATGTTCGCTGCAAACTCGGTATGATTTAGGCAGTCAAAGGTTTCCTTTTTCGTCCTTCCTGTGGATCAATTCTGCCCATCGCCTTCACTGTTCACTATTTTTCAATTCAGTTGGGAAGGGAAACAGTTTGAACAGAGGTTTACAGTCACACTCATCTGATTCCCTTTTGCATCTATGGAGTTCTCAAACAAATTTCTCGAGCCGTTTTCTGCTGTTAGGATCCAACAACGACACAATTAACAATGTCTGAATCCCAAAACTAAAATATGACAATATCAGAATCAGAAATAAAAGTGATATGGTTCAAAAGACTTGAAAAAATCGGCTTTGTCAATAGACTCATCCCACTGGGAAATCAAACATGGCAGTTTGATGCTCACTTTTTCAGAAAATCCTTCCCAGTATGCATTGCACAATGACCAGAAGTCCGAGATTCTTGATGCATGAATTGTCTTGTGGGAGCGTGGGTGACTTAGGCTTGAGGGCGGAGCCTTGTACACAATCTTACAGCTAACCGTGAGAAGTGTTTTTTGAAGTGATCATTTATGTTTTGATTTGTTTGTATTGTGATCTTAAAGGTGTAACTTTTTGGTTACAATAACATTTCCATGGAGAAAAGCAGGTGACGGACCCCTACCAGAAATGTTGTGCAATGCACCTTTAAAATGCACCAGAGTTTGTTACGTGCATTAGTGTCCAGATTGTCGTACCAGGATATTATTCACTCAAGTATGACCTGCTAAACTAATGGATGAGTGTTGTAGTGATGTGTTACCTTTCGCTGTGGCGTAGGCGTACAGACAGTCCGCCTCCACTGGAACTGTTGTTAGCTCATTCACTGAAAAAGCATCCACACCATCCTGGTTTGGCCTCACAACTCCAGGATCACGCTTAATTCCACGACATGCCTTTGAAGAAAAAAAAAACTAGCATTAAACCTTTTTATCTTCATGGAGACCAAACCAGACCCAGTAACAGGTCAGATCTGTGGAGAGGTGACCCCACTCAAAAGCTCATCATGTGCATTAATTAAAAAGTGGGAATGAAGTAAATAGCACAAGAGAGAGAGAGAGAGAGAGAAGGATGCACAGAGGGTCAGGCAGGTAGAGGAGTGAACGCTTTGAAAAGGACTGACCTGAATAAAGAAGAGCTTGGGTTTCTCTCTGAGGCTCTTGCATCTGTCTCCTTTAAAACATCTAGTGAGTTTGTCCAGTTCAATATAGTCGTCTGTTCCATAGATCTTGTCCTCTTTTCCATGGCTCAAAATGACACAAACGAAGGATGCGTTTTGACTGTGGTCCTCTTTAGCCACTGAGAAATGTAATGTAAAGCACAGAGACAGAGTGAGACTGGCACTGAACTCACCACAAATATGTGTTTCCAGTTATTTTTATGTGAAGCAGTAAGTTCAACATGGCTGCATTTGTATTAGTAATAATAATAATAATTCATCAGTTTTATATAGGTCTTTTTTGGACACTCAGACGCTTTACAGTGCATTATTCATTCACTCCACACTCTGTGGTGTTAAGCGAGGCTGCCAATCTGCACCACCGGCCTCTCCGACCACCACCCTCACTAAGCCAAAGACGTTCATTTGTCTTCTTATATACTTTAACTTCTTGGGTTCTTTTTAAAGACAATACAGTAAAGTGTATTTACCTTGTTGACATGTTTCAGCTGCTAGCTGCAAGCCATCTTCAGAACTGTCCTGTCCCAGCCCTGGACAGTTCTGAAGATGACTTGCAGGTAGCACCTGCTTAACATTATAATTATAATGTTCATTCTAATGTTCTGTCTAATTATCATCCAGCTATAGTGTATAGTTTTTTCTCAGTTTAATTTATAAAATAAAAGCTACATATACAGCTCTATGGCAATGCTTTCTAATCATGATGCATCTAGAGTCCCACAATAAATTACAGCTGTTAAATATGAATGACAATAATATTAATCAAATATGTACCTTTGTTTTAATAATAAAACATGGTCAATCTCCTTATTGCTTTAGTGACTACTAAAACCTGCTGACACAAAACTTCAATACTAAACTGTAAAAAAGGTCATTCTTGAAATGTAACTTCATTATATATATATTTAAAAAAAATGTTATCAGAATATAAGTGAATATTCGTAGTGTTTTTTTAAATAGTGCATCAAGTTACCTTTCACCATCTCCTGCTTCATCTCTAACTCAGTGAGGTCCTTGTGCATAATGACTTTGTATCCTAATTCTTTAAATGTCTTCTCCAGGGCAGCTGCGTCCACATCTGTGCCAAGTCTACACCCCATTCCTGAAAAAAACACAAATCATTAATGAGGGCCTATTACTCTATTTTCTGATCTATGTTATAATATTTCCTTTTATAATGTTTCCTCACTACAAACATACTCAGAGTTGTGTTTTGTTTCATTCACACGTTTAACACACAAACATGCTGCAAACTGCATATTTACACTGTTTTCTTCTCTCAAACAGAAAACACTCTGTCCCACCTTGTGATGTTATATCACAGGAAGTGCTCCACTGTGTTTTTAAACTCAATACACATTCACTAGAATCATTTGGATGATTTCAGAACTGGAATTGCCCATTTCTACTGAACGAAACATAAAACGTAGCTGTTAACTTGAAAAAAAAAACGCTTCTTGACATCACAAGGTGGAACAGAGCATTTTGAGCTTGGGATGTAGACTAAGATGGACCCTTTAAGACAGGGGTGTCAAACTCATTTTGGTCCGGGGGCCGTATCCAACCTACTTTGATCCCAAAGGGGCTGGATCAGAAAACTCATGTCATATAAACCCCAAAAATAACAATAAGTTCAAATATTTGTGCAGAGAAACACAAATCTATTACAGACATCTTTTTAATTGATGAACTCTTTCTTTTACAAAATATTATAATATTATGAACAACCTGAAACTTTAAGAAAAATGCAATTTCAACACAATGTTTCAACATGAACTTGTATGTAAATAGGAATAAGTAAATTTTTGTTGGAAAATCCTGCACTCGGCTCCACTTTTCTCATGTTGGACATTTTTCTGATGAGGGTGTCACGGTCAACAGTCAAAACGATTGGAAAGAGACAAGTCTTCATTTGTGCTGCTCTGGTGGGAGGGGCCACGTACAGAGACGCTGGAGACACTGCTATGCTCAGCACCGCAGAAAATAAACTATATTTTAATAGAAAATATAATTAAAATATTTTAATACAAAATCACCCAAGGGTCACATTAAAGGTCTTGGGGGGCCGGATCTGGACCCTGGGCCTTATGTTTGACACCTGTGCTTTAAGATATAAACATTAATAACAGACCAAACAGGCGCCGTCTTTGCTCTTCGGTTGCTATACTCCTACTTACTATATTTCTATTTTTTATTTTACTTGTTAAGTACAATTATATAATTCTGCTTTATTTTACAATGGTCTCTTGCTATTTCTGCTACTTATTTAGAATGTATGCCTTTGTTATTCCTCTATATTGTGATGTGTGAGCTGCTGTGTCCAAATAATTCCCCTTGTGGATCAATAAAGTTGGTCTGAGTCCAAGTCTATTTACATGGTCTATGTTCTCAAGTGTCTGGTGGATGTAGACCTGACCTGTGCTTCTCTTGAAGTTCTCGTTGTTGAAGATGACGCAGATTCCCACACAGGGGAAGTCCGTCTTGTATCTGTGCATATCCTCCTCATTCTCCTTTGAACTAGGAACACAAAACGTAGACACCACTGGGTGATATTTCTGGGTAAAAGTTGTTTAACATCTTAAATCATAAACTGATAAGATTTGTCAGTTATTAGCTGATGACTTTAAAGGTGCATTGTGTAACTGTAATTGAAATGACAGTAATAGGTAATAAATAACGCATTACAGTTTCAAAGTAACTTGCCCAACAGTGCTTGGTAAATGATTAATAAAGCATAATCTGTCTTCAATTTAGAAAAACTCTCAAAAAGACTTAACTAACAGATAACAGCAGCCTGAATGATCATTGCATTACATTATTAGTAAATCATTCTCTCATATCTTACTAATGATTAATAAATGCTCAAATGGTTAATTCATGAGTAATTAAGTATGAAATAATTATGAGTAACTACAGCACAGGCAAATTA
Organism: Boleophthalmus pectinirostris; assembly: GCF_026225935.1. Taxonomy (NCBI): domain Eukaryota; kingdom Metazoa; phylum Chordata; class Actinopteri; order Gobiiformes; family Gobiidae; genus Boleophthalmus; species Boleophthalmus pectinirostris. Next base: position 32,448,831 of record NW_026571207.1, on the reverse strand, counting down.
AGTGCAAGTGCTAATTAAGGTAGTAATTAAGTAGTTACTAAGTGTGAATCATTAGTAATTATGTCTTTGTTCATTATTAATTAAGCCTTTGTTCATGCTTTATTAAGGCTAAATAAGGTGTAGTTATTATAAAGTGTTACCCAAACTTTTAAATCTTCTGACTGATTGTACTGTAGATGTATTGTGTAGAATGTAAATGTGTTGTGTGTGACTTATGACTTTGGTCTTGATGGTCATGTTGTTGATGAATTGTATTTTAGAGAATAATAATACTGATGAATTTGGTAAATGTACATTTTAGAGGATATTGATCACAGTTAAATTGATCATGATGAATTTGAAATCTTGTATTTATCGGAACCACAATGAATGAATTTGGATTGTTTGAAATGTTTAATGATGAATTTGATCATGGTTATGTTAAGGAGACACTGTTACTGATGAAATGTTATTATAGTTGGTCTTATGTAAATAGTTTCTTTAATGTACCTGATGGAAAGGAGCTCGTAGCTAAATCTGCCCCACATCTTTTCTCTCTGAGTTTAATGTTTTCTGTGCATGGTCCTTATCTTAAATAAATAAAACAGGCAGTGTGATTCCAGCTCTCACAGATGAATGCTGGTATTGTGTCTTTAGGCAAGAGGCTTAACCCACCTTGCCCCTAGTGTCTGCATATACTGATTGTTCCTTAATGTAACGGGCTTTGAGAGTCTTGAAGGTGGAAAAGCGCTGTATAAAAAATGTAACCATTTAGCAGAGGTGGGACCAAGTGGTTTTTTTTCAAGTCTCAAGTAAGTTTCAAGTCTTTGACCACAAGTCCGAATCAAGTCCCAAGTCAAATACAGGCAAGTCCAAGTTGAGTCTCGAGTCACTGGCCCGTAAGTCCAAGTAAAGTCCAAGTCATTTGCTTTGAGCTTCAAGTCATTTCAAGTCTTTAAACCATCTTAGATTTTTGCAATTTATGTGAATTTCAAACTAAATTATACTTACAATGTCATGTTATATTTATATAAGAGTTGTAGAAATGCCTTTTTAAATGTCTTGACATGATCTTAGCGTGAATCATTACGGTCAGAGGAGAAAGAATTAAAATTTAAAAGTGCTTAATAACAGTTATTTTGTCATTTAGTTCTCTGTAGTTCCTTCTGTTTTACTGTATTCTACTGTATATTACTGCACAGTACTGTGTATTACTGTAGTACATTTGAGGATCACATTGCATCGCCACATTTATCAACTGTAAAGAGAAAAGTATTTTCTAAAAACATATATTTTTTAGGAGAAGCATCGAGTCTTCTCAAGTCACAGGGCTCAAGTCCAAGTCGAGTCCCAAGTCTTAGTCCATTTTATACTGTAACAACGACCGAAATATCGTGATATTGTATCGTCAAAATAATATCGTGGGCCATCACAATATATCGGATTACAAGTCTCTTTCTTAAATTAAGAGTTATGGTGCAGCAATAGCTAAAAAAAAAAAAGACAGAGGGAACTACATAGACCATGATCCTTTGCTCCGTTTCAGTGCAGACTACAAGAAGAAATAACAGTTCTAAGCACTTTTAAGTCTTAGTTCTTTGGATTAAGTCTTGTCAAGGCATTTTAAGGAGAAAAAGTAGCATATTTACAGTTTTAGCTGTTTTGCTTCCACAAAATATTGCAATAAATATCGTACGGTGAGATGTATATCGTGAAAATATCGTACCAAAAGATCTGGATATTGTTACATCTCTAATCATGAGCCTCCCCACCATCTCAGGAGCTTTCCCAACAAATATAGTACCATGAGGTTCATACCGTCACGATATCGCATCATGAGACTTGGATATCGTTACACCCCTACCATTTTATCAAGTCAAGTCTCAAGTCCTAAAAATATTGACTCAAGTCTGACTCAAGTCCAAGTCACAACTTGCAAGTCCCCACCTTTTCCATTCACCATTTAAAAAGTCATGAATAGATCCCAGTACTCACATCTGTGCTCCAGCTGTGTCTGCCGGGATTCTGAAAGAGTTTTGAAAGTGATAATTAAATATGTCTTTGAGATTATTTTGGGTTCATTCTTCTATTAAAACAGAAAAAGCACTACAGTAAAAAGTCATGAGTAAGTCCCAGTACTTACATCGCTGCGTCAACTGTGTCTCCACTGCGCTGTGGTGTATCTGCCGGGATTCTGAAAGAGTTTTGACAGTGATTATTAAATATGTCTTTGGGATTATTTTGGGTTCATTCTTATATTAAACTAGTTGGGGAATAGAAAAGCACTACAGTAAAAAATCATGAGTAGATCCCAGTACTTACATTGCTGCGTCAACTGTGTCTCCACTGCGCTGAGCTGTATCTGCCATGATTCTGGAAGAGTTTTGAAAGTGATTATTAAATACGGCAATAATTATCGGTTATCGGAATATTGTGAATAAAAAATAATGAAATGTCTGATCTCATTGCTTTGTCTGGAATGTTTCACAGTATGGCATTAAACCTTTTTATCTTCGTGGAGACCAAACCAGGTCAAGATAAAGGTCAGATCTGTGGAGAGGTGTCCCCGATCACAGTCAGAATGTCTGTTTTTCTAGGTAGTTTTGAGCTATAAAACCACCTGTAATTGAATAAATGTAAAGTAGAGCTGTTTAATGTCACACTGTGGAACATTCAAGACAATGACATATCCATAAAAACATGCAAACCCCAACAAACCCCAAAAGTTACAAAGTGCACCTTTAAATAAATAATTAACTAACAGTAACGTATGAGTATTCTACTATAAAAACATAGAGCTACTTCAAAGAAAACATTTGTAACTGTGCAAATGAGCAAAACACAAATTTCCTCAACTATTCAGACTGGAAATGAAATATTTGTGCACATACCTTTGTTGTGGTGAAGAGTTGTGCAAAGGTGATGACCGGTGTAACCTTTAGGGCACTTGGAGGGAAATAGAAAGGAAAACGAGCAATGCCGGGCATATGATACTGGCAATCAGAAGCCAGAGACTGAGAATGTGGGCGGCTGAAAGAGAAATTCGGAAGCTGATTGGTTGAAAGTGTGCCAGGCTTTCCAGAGAAGTGAGTTAACCTGCATATTTTAAAGTGAACGTCACACGTGTGGAGAACATGATTAGATTGTGACACCACCCTCCTTTTGTTACTGAAGAATATGACATAATTTAATCATACAGAATATGCCTATTCTGTACGATTAAATATTACATTCACTGTTATCACTGGACACAAGCCACAATACATCAGTTCAGATGGACTTCTAATAGATTGTTATTGTTACAATATTGTTTTAAATCTACAGAAACTAAAGCACAAACAGCAACATGCACAGGGTTAGAAACTGAGTAGACTTTTCATAATAATGCATTGGATTTATATATCACATTATTAAATTATTATTATTGCCTAAGGGCACGACGACAACTAAATCTTTGCCACTGGAGCCTCCCTGTGACACCTGGTGTTTGTAGCACTCTCTCACCAGGCCCAGGTTTTTAAACATACTTCTAATTTAAAGTGAATATAGCAGGTTTTCATGTTTTTCTAATGTATTAATTGGGATCACAGGATAGTATATGTGGTCAGTATTTATTATCACTTAAGTGTCACTTTGTGGGGAAAAAAGGTTGATAAGAAAATACAAAAAAAAACAAAAAAAAAAACACAGGAAGTAGCGGTGAGTTCCAAAATGGATTAACTAAACCAATGTCATCAACATAGAATAATCCAAAATTCAGGGAAAAGTTACGAGCGATCCAATCTCATACATCTACCTTAAACTACTACTGCCCTGGGTCTGTCTGATGGAAGTGAGGCTGCTAATCTGCTCCATCTGCCCCTCTGAGCACCACTCACACATCACATTCATACTATGCAATGTGGGTGAAGTTTTGTCACTAGCAAAAACTGCCATTACATTAAGATTTGAATGTTTATTTGTGCGGCTCTGGAGACATAACTTAAACCTAAAGCCACACACCACCAGGCCAAAGTGTGAACACACATTTTCATTTGTGTTTCTTCTTTATTTACATTGTAGATTCTCATTGAAAACATCAAAACTATGAATGACACATATGGGATGTAGTAAGCTAAACTTAATGTCCTGTACTCTTTACTTGGATCATTGCTTTGTACTTGGCATTTCTTGTCTTGACAAGGCACACCTGTGAGCTTTAAACTTACTTTGACAATTTGAATATGAAATAGAAAAATATATATTTTTACTGTTATTCTTTGCTACATAATGTCACATTTCTTGCATCATGTATTTAATGCCTGTCGTATGTATCTAAAACACAGAAAATGGTAAACATAAGGAAAGAAACACTGAATGAGAGGATTTGTTGAAACTGTGTTCTGTGGAAATATGTGCATATAGTTTGTGTTCAAGACAATTAGATAAGATCAATCATATCTCTGATCCCCCACAAGTGTGACACACCTCTACACACACAGGTCAAAACAATTGACCAATTTATTTCTTAGGAAAGGTTTGGAACACTTTTAACCAATCCCCTTCACAGTTTCTCCTTCACCCAAAGTCATATAACCATATCCCCGTGTCGATGAGTTCCTGTAAATGAGCAGATTTATCATAATAATGCATTGGCTTTATATGGCTTTTTTTTTTTTTTTTTTTTTTGGACACTCACAGATGCTTTAAATTGCTTTATTCATGACTTTAGGAAGAACTCTCTGTTTAATCTGGCAATCTGACATAAACAGAAACAAAATGAGCATGTAAATAAATCTATTCAAGTGTATAATAATAATAATTGGCCCAAAGCCTTTCCCCTTTATACTATCCTTTCAGCAGAAGACCGCAATATGATTGTGTGGGCTGAAAGAGAAACTAGGAATTTGATTGGTTGAAAGTATGCCAAAACTGATAAATGAATTACTGTACATATTTTCAACGTATAACAACATTAGGATAAGAAGAGCTCAACACATCAAAATAACAGATTACAGAAGAGTTTGTTTAAAAAAAATAAAAATATATAGGTGTAGTTGTATATCTTTTCTATTTTACAATTCACCTCTAGATTATGTTGTTTATGTCACTGATTTTCCACCAGTGTGCCTTGGAAAAATGTTCTCTTTGAGTGAACAGATTCTCACCTGCATTTCATGGAATCATTTGCCTTTTTGGAAAGCGCTAAGCGAAGATCTGATCCAAAAAACAAAAGCAAAACAATCATCTCTAAATTGAAATAATCAGACTCAGTGGCATGGACAGTATTTACAGTGTTGGGAAGGTTACTTTTAAAATGTATTCCCCTACACATTACAGATTACATATATCAAAATGTAGTTTGTAAAGTAATCCATTAAATTACTTAAAGTGAGTAACGTAATCTGAATACTTTGGATTACTTGATATTGTCATGTTTTTTAAAACTACATGAATGTAGCAACCACATCATGAAAATTCATGTTGTTCTCTTCAAATTGGCCCTGGTTTAGTCCTTGTTTTAGTCCTGGTTTAGCCCAAAATGTGAAAACAGGAAATACCGCCCTGTAATCCATTTATTTCAACAAAGTAACTGTAATCCAATTACCACTCATTGAAACAGTAACTGTAACTGAATACAGTTACTCATAATTTGTACTCTGATTACGTAACGCCGGGACATGTAATCTGTTACTCCCCAACACTGGGTATTTGCTACATTATACATATTGAAAAACTTCTGTAAAAAACTGCTGTACTGGGAAATCCTGAGGGATATTACATATGCACAGTGACAGAAAGTGATGCAAAGATCAAGTCATTTACTGAACCAGAATAATCTACTCTTTCTGTGTCTTTCATTTGTTATGTCTTATTTAAAAGATTGTGTTGAAGTGTGTGGAAACTGATATGATGTCCTTTATTTCATAGCAAAAAAGGCTGTCCCCTGTGAGACACCATATCACATGACGGCCGGTGAATCATGCGCCCGGGTGCCTCCAGCATTTAGGCACTGCAGGTGAAACAAAAGGTAAGCTGCTGTCCTGTCCTGTAAACCTTCTATTTTCACAAAAGATGAATACAAAATAATTATGTTTCATTCACAGTGATGAATGAAAACGAGCAGAAAGACGTATAGATTTTCACATCTAACACATACATATACATTTCTAACACTTCAACAGTTCCAACTACATTTATAAGTGTAACCGGGTGATTAGACTATGTTGTCCTACTGTGTTGCGTCCGTGAGTGCGTCCACCTGTGCGTCGCTGCGCGTGGCTCCTGGCGTCACTGATTGCGCGATTAGAAAAGGCTGCGCACGCCGTGGGGAGGCAGTCGGGGCTTTCGACGGCTTTTGAAGGCAGCGCGTGTAAGTACCGGAGTTGTTTTAATATTTTTTATAGAATTTGCTATAATGCGATGTGTCTGACTGCATTTTAAAGGTTGTCTGGAGTAGGCGGTGGTGCCGGCGGCCGCTCGTAGCGCTCCGAGCCCCATGTAGAGCGCCCCCCTCCCCCTTCTAAATTTGTGGTAAATGCTGTTTGGGTGTATATCTGGGGTGGTGGTCGCTAATGGTCTACTTGAAGCTAATTTATTTTTCCCTGTGTAACAGATTGCCACTGCTGCATTATTCTTGCTCTTTATTCTTTATCTTATTCTTAGTGTTGGGTTTTAATTGAAGATTGATTAACAGTAGCCGAGGTCGTGGAGGGAAGTGCAATATTTGGTCAGGGGGTCAGTGCAAAGCAAGGTTAGGTCTCAGGGTTGGCACAAGTCACTTTCGCCCAAGTAGGCCTCCTTAGCACGAGCACTTTCACCAGCTGGAATTTTATGCCCTTTATTGTAACGAAGTCTACCTCGGCACACGCACTTTAAGTATTATTACATTATCCAGGTTTACAGCGCACCAGCACTTTAACTTATTGTGAATGTAGGGTTCAGCTAGTGTTTTTGTTTGTTTTTTGGTATTAATGTTTGGTTTGGATTATTAATTTGATTTGTTGTTTTAGTTTGGTGGGGGTTGAGTCCTACATCTATGACAATTGAGTGGTGTGTAATTGTATCAAGAAGGGAACCAGAAAATGTTTTTTTTTTTTTTTTTTTTATGTTTAGAAGATTAAATAAAGAGGTGTAACTTTTATACCACATTGCCCTTGTCCTTTTTGTGCCAGAACGGATTCTGTGAGTAAATAAGGGTTCTCAGTCGCAACATTACATAAGCAACTTATTTACATACACAATATGAAATACTTGTTAATTAACACAAAGGGACAGTGTATACTTCATACTTTTTTAGCACATCATGTTTGACATTTCTTTTAAACATTTGACTAGATTTTGAAGCTTTTATTTTTTTAAGATTTCAATTCCTTTCAAATTATGATTTTCTCTCTGACTTGTTCTTTGGTTTGGTTCTTGAGGTTGGTAGGCAAGATCTGCTGATCTGCTTTGTACATATACTTTTTAAAAATATGAAGTTCTACAATTTCATTGAATTTCAGTATCTTTAATTGTATAAATATTGAGTTGAGTCTCTGTAACCACTTCTGCTGATGATTCTTACAGCTCTTTTCTGTAAAATGAAAACTGGATTAACATAAGTTTTACAAGCACTTCCTCAAACTTCAATACAATGGCTCAAATATGGAACAATGAATTATACAACAAATACAATGCACATCTTTTACATTTTGAACCGCAGCTATTACTTGTGATAATTTAATTTTGACATAATCTATATGGGATTTTTATGTCAGATGTTCATCAATTATAACACCCAAAAATTTGAACTCATGACCTTACTATTTGTTCATCTCCAATAAATAATGTGGCATTGCCTTTTTTTTTTTTTTTTTTTTTTTTTTTTGAGTTGAGCTCTGAGAACCGAGCTTCAGTTTTTATTACCCAGCATGCCGTGTTCTTCACAGCTGGCAACAGTTTAACTTGTGTGAGCAGAGAAACAACTACTAAAAACAGAAAACAGTAAGGTAGTCAGTAACAAGAAATATACTTGTTACAAGTTGTACACTTGTTAAAAGCCTCTGAAAAGTGTGTTTTTAGGATTGATTTAAAACCGGTACAGACACGGCTTGTCTAATCTCTAATGGCGACTGGTTCCAGAGCCGCACGGTCCCCACGAAGCTTACATTTAGTTTGTGGGAGAGCGAGCTGGAGCTGGCCTGCTGACCTGAGAGCGTGAGAGGGGACGTAAGGGTTGATCAAGTCAGCGAGGTAGGATGGCGCTAGGCTGTGTAAACAATTAAAAGTAAATACAATTTTTAAATTGACTCAGCCAATGGAGAGAGGCTTAAATAGGTGAGATGCTCTTGTGCTTCCGGGTTCCAGTTAAAAGTCAAGCCGATGAGTTTTGAACCCATTGCAAATGGCAAAGTGCATTTTAGCCGACATCAACATAAAGTGCATTACAATAATCCAATGTAGTTGTCACAAATGCATGTATGACAGTTTCAAAGTTTTTGCATTGACAAAATAGGCTTAATTTTGGCCTGTTGTCTTAGCTAGAAAAAAATAGATTTTACAACAGCACTAATTTGTTTAAGTTTTAGATCAGGATCCATTTTGACACCTAAGTTTGTAACAACTGGCTTCACTAAATTATTTAGTGAACCCAGGTCCACAGAAAAAGAAGAATTTAAAGGGGTAAGGCCAAAAAACATAACTCTTGATTTTTCCTGAGGTGCAAAAAGTTCCGTGACATCCAAGACTTTATGTCACTGATGCAGTCTAGAAGTGGTCTGGCAGCCTGTGGATCCTGTTTCTTTACAGCCAAATCTATCTGCCATTAATCAGCATAAAAGTGGAACGAGATGCCATGTTTCCTCAGAATGGTGCCCAGAGGGAGCATATAAAGAGGAAAAAAGCAAAGGCCCTAGAAGTGATCCCTGGGGAACACCGTACGACAGGGGGTTAGAGGAGGAAACATAATTACCAACACCAATAGAGAAAGGTCTATCAGTCAGGTATGACCTAAACCATAGCAGGGCTGGACCACGAATCCCCACCCAAGAGAGAAGAATCTCGTGGTCCACTGTGTCGAACGCAACTGTCAGATCCAACAGTGCGAGAACAACAGAAACACCAGTATCAGTAGAAATAAATATGCCATTAAAAATATGCAAAAGGGCAGATTCTGTGCTGTGTAGACTCTTAAAACCAAACTTAAAAACATAATGATCAACGGGTGGCATACAGGCACAAAGTTTATATCAGATTTATTTCATGATTTGCAATTCACAGTTTATGATGATAAAAAAAAACATAACATTACAAAACATTTGAATTCATAAATCAAACAAAACCTACCCATGACCCTGCCCATAGTAACCAGCTGTTTATCTTTCAGTTCAATACAAAGTCCCAGACATAAAAATAATTAAACAGAATTAGCTGCATATGCTTATGGTTACACTGAAAATCAAAATCAACATACTTTTATAGGATTGTATTGAGTATTTGCTCTTCTCCAAAGATCCGACCTGTAACTTTAACTCTGGGCATCACCTGCTTGCCTCCATAGGGATAAATAAGTTTAATGCCACTGACGATAGAGACAGACCCTCCACCAGGAAAGTTACACAGTACAGCTTTAAAACCAGTGGTGGAAGGAGTACTCAAATTTTTAAAAGTACAGATGCTGAAGCAAAAAAAAAAAAAAAAAGAAACTCAACTAAAAGAAAAAGTATTACATGAAAGATTCAACTTAAGTAAAAGTATTAAAGTAGTAAAAAGTAAAAGTGTTTTGTGCAGATTTTGTGAACAAATAGAACTCCAAATGTGCTGATTGTGATAGATTTGCTGAATTTTGTTCAAAAGAAATCAGCTGTTAAATGTCAAATCTTAAATGTCAGTTGTCTCATGTTAAAAATAATTGTCTCATGTTAAAAATAAACCCCTCAGCCTTTTCAGCAGGTCTCAAACAATAATAATGATTTAAAAAAAAAAAAAAAAAAAAAATTTTAATTTTCAGTCCTGTAAGTAGTAGTAGTAAGTAAAATGTAGTGGAGTAGAAAGTACAGATACCTGCCCTAAAATGTAGTAGTAAGTAAAATGTAAGTAGTAGTAGTAAGTAAAATGTAGTGGAGTAGAAAGTACAGATACCTGCCCTAAAATGTAGTAGTAAGTAAAATGTAAGTAGTAGTAGTAAGTAAAATGCAGTAGTAAGTAAAATGTAGTGGAGTAGAAAGTACAGATACTTGCTCTAAAATGTAGTAAGTAAAATGTAAGTAATAGTAGTAAGTAAAGGAAGTAAAATGAAAAGTAGTAAGTAAAATGTATCCACTTTAAAATGTACTTGTAAAGTACAGATACCTAAACCGTATACTTAAGATCAGTACTTTATCTCTTTTACTTCGTTACATTTGACCATTGCTTAAAATCTATTCTGGGAAGTAGAAGTCTTTGGTCAACATGGAGGTGAAGCTGGGGACTGCTTTCTTTCCGTCATATTTGGGATTACTGTTGGAGGACACAAACTCAAAGGCCACTTTTCTGTTCACTCTGGTCAGGATCTGCATCAGCTCCAGGTGTTTATATTTCAGCAGGATCTCGCACAGAGACTGAATGAACCAGGAGCCTTTCTCAAAGTTCCTCCAGGCGTAGTACCCTGCAGACCAGAGGGTAGACAGAGGAATCAGTTACAGATTGAAACACACTTAAAATGTTTTTTGGATGGGAACCAAAACTTTCTTTTCTATCTCAATGTGTTAAAGGGCCCATCTCATGCAAAATCAACATTTCAGAGCTTTCTACCTTCTAAGAGTGATGTGCGAGCCTTGTATATGTCGCCAAAATGGTTTTTAGAATTGATTTGGCTTTTTTTTTTTTTTTTAAACAAATTGCAGCGTATTTCTGCCACCCTCTCACGTGACAACGAACTAAAGCTGCTACAACAACAACGTGACAGATACACCTACGATGCGTTTGACATAGCAGAAAACGCTTCGAGTATTTGTTTTTCTATGTATTATTGAGCCACAGATGTAAGGCAGCAGCCAGGTTGGCGAATCCGCTTAATTTCATTTCTCTCCAGTGACTAGATCAGGAATTAGAATAGACTAGACGGTTCTCAAAACCCCAGGAGTACAAGTTCGGGCACCAGCCAATCAGTGAAGAGTGATATATTCAGTGTTGTCAATGATTCCAGAGATCGAGGTTTTAAAGCCGGAACAAATTTCATCAAGGGGAAAGACATTATTGCCCTTCTTCCTACGAGATTTGGGAAAAGCTTAATATACCAGTTAGCCCCGTTAATGGCGCATTAACTACTTTACAACCAAATATCAGCGATTGTTAAATGATTTTAAAAAAGTACCCATTTACCATCGAGCGAACGAAATCTAAGGCTGCGAGGTCAGACAGTTTCTACAAAGTGAAATGAAGTAAAACTGGTTGATGAATCAGGCTAGTAAGGCAGAGCTGTCTAATGTCAAACTGTGGAACATTCAAAGCAGAGCAATGACAGTGACGGACCCATAACCAAAAAGTTACATAGTGTAGTGTTGTTAGTTTTTTATCTGCTCTCCACAGCTCTAGTTTGAGAGTCTGTAGTAGTGGTCTGTGTTACCTGGAGCTGTGGCGTAGGCGTACAAGAAGTCTGCCTCCACTGGGATCTTTTGTGTAATGGGCAGCGCTGTGGCGTCGACCATGTCTCTGTCCGTCGTCCCAGAATCTAAGTTTTCACCACGGCATACCTTTGAATCAACAGAAAATAAAGATACACAACCATAGAACACTTAATTATGCAGATGGTTTCTAAACAGACGGACTGGGGACGTGTGCAGGGGAGGAGAATAAATACATTGAGGAGAAGGAGGCAGAGGTTAAAGTGGTGCTGTAATGGTGTCATGAGTCAACAAGCTCCCTCTACTTGCAGATGGATGAGGAGGATAGGGTCAGATGGAGAAGAGGATGCAAAGGAGAGGGTTAACACAAAATTTAAAATTACATCTCATACTTTTTTAGCATATCATTTTTATTACTTTATTTTTTTTTCCATTTAGACTGTTTCATAGCCTGACACCTTTGAGTGAAGAGGAGAGGGTCAGATGGAGCAGAGGACGAAGAGGAGAGCATCAGATGGAGCAGAGGATGAAGAGGAGAGGGTCAGATGGAGCAGAAGATGAAGACTACAGGGTCAGATGGAGAAGAGGACGAAGAGCGAGAGGGTCAGATGGAGGAGAGGATGAAGAGGAGAGGGTCAGATGGAGAGAGGATCAGAAGGAGAGGGTCAGATGGAGAAGAGGAGAGGATGAAGAGGAGAGGGTCAGATGGAGCAGAGGATGAAGAGGAGAGGGTCAGATGGAGCAGAGGAGAGATGAAGAGGAGAGGGTCAGATGGAGCAGAGGATGAAGAGGAGAGGGTCAGATGGAGCAGAGGATGAAGACTACAGGGTCAGATGGAGAAGAGGATGAAGAGGAGAGGGTCAGATGGAGGAGAGAATGAAGAGGAGAGGGTCAGATGGAGAAGAGGATGAAGAGGAGAGGGTCAGATGGAGCAGATGATTCTCACCTGTGAATAGTTAAATGAGGGACTAACCTGCAGAAAGAAGAGCTTGGGTTTCCCTATGAGAGTCCTGCATTGGTCTCCTTTAAAGTATCTGGTGAGTTTTTCTAGTGTCACTATGTCATCTGTCCCACAGATCCCTTCCTCTTTTCCATGGCTCAAAATCACACAAACGAAGGATGCGTTTCCACTGTGGTCCTCTTTAGACACTGAAAAACATCACGCACAAAGAGATGAAGTAACTACAACATACACATTCACAAGTATAAGAGCACATAGACTTTTATATGCCCATGGGCCACTATGGAACCTACCTGGACCACTGAGGGACTATACACATATAAGACCACATGGAAATACACAAGAAAATACTATGATTTACTGTCGAAAATCACATTCTATTGTCTAAAGAAAGAATGTTTTTTTGTTGTTGTTTTTTTTTAATCATTATGGTATCTATATCAGAATCAGTATTGAATCATGAGTCTATAGTTCATAATGAAATCAATGTAACGTACAATACACGCATCCTGAATTTCGGACTTGAAAAATAGTGAAAGGTGATGGGCAGTATTGATACACAGGAAGGATAAAAAAGGAAACCTTTGGCTGCCTAAGAAATCATCTCGAGCAAAATCCCAATCCCTCGCTCAACCTTGGTTATGAATTTAAAAAGTCAACACCAAAGTGAAAGGCACCAGATGTTTGCCAAAAAACACCTTCCACTGCAAAGTGACCAAGACGTGATGTTGCTGTAAAGTCAGTCCAACAAGAAAGTGTGAGCTCAACCTGTTTGTCTTCTGCACCTCTCGCTTAACAAACGGGATTTTGCTTTGTCGCTCCACATACAAAATGTTCACTGCAAACTCTGGATGATTTAGGCAGTCAAAGGTTTCCTTTTTCGTCCTTCCCGTGGATCAATTCTGCCCATCGCCTTCACCTTTTACTATTTTTCAATTCCGTTGGGAAGGGAAACAGTTTGAACAGAGGTTTGCAGTCACACACATCTGATTACCGTTTACAGTTATGGAGTTCGCAAACTTCCGAAGCCCGTTTTCCGCTGTTAGGACATCAACAACCACACAATTATGATGTCCGAATCCCAAAACTAAAATATGACAATATCAGAACCAGAAACAAAAGCAATATGGTTCAAAAGACTAGAAAAGATCGGCTTTGACAGTAGGTGCATCCCAGTGGGAAAACAAACACAGCGGTTTGATTCTCCCTTTTCAAGAGGATCCTTCCCAGTATGCATTGTGCGATGACCGGAATTCCAAAAATCGGGGTGCATGTATTGTAAATAGCTCTTAAGTCACTCTTTATCTTTTTTTTTTTTTTTTTTTTTTTTTAGAATTTTAGAAAAAATAAATACAACAGGATGGTGCATGTTAATATGAATATTTTAAGACCAAAATGACGAGGCTCACTGCAGCAGTTACAGAGAGGAGAGAGAATTTTTTTTTCAGTGTAAAGCCTTTTTGTTTCTAAAAGTGAATGAAGTTACCTTTCTCCAGCTCCTGCTTCATCTCTTTCTTAGTGAGGTCCTTGTGCACAATGACTTTATACCCCAGAGCCCCAAATGTTTCCTTCGCAGCGGCTTCGTCCTCATCTGTGCCATTTCGAGTGTCCATTACTGAAACACCAGACCAAAAACAAGCTTTAAGAATCCAAAAGTACTGTTCTCGTGCCTTTATTCCCTTTTAAACATGCTTTGAGTCACCTTGGGGGTAGGTATTTCACATTTTCTCTTGTAATCTTATGTATGTATGTAGGAATGAATACTTTGCTAATCGAGCCACTGTTTGTAGTGAACACAATTTGACCATAATGGTTTATACTTAAAAGCTTTGTGTGCTTTTTTTTTTTTTTTTTTTGTATGAATAGCACTCTATAAATAAAGTTTGATTGACTGATGATTGACTTAATAACTGAGCAGGAGAAGTTCAAATGTTCACCTATAACACAACAATCTGGGCAAAATTCAAAATGAGCATTTTTGACTGTTCAGAGAAGACAACTTTTGATTAATGGATTATGAAACAAGAGTGAATGAAGCAAATATACAACTCCAGTATGCATTTGTCGAACAATAACACGGCAAAGAGTCAATTTAGGATAATGTATATCTTTAAAAATGTTTTGTTGCTCATTGATTCTGCAGAAATGTGGCATGTTTTTCAGTCCCTTGTCATATTTCTTTCCTTCCGTTTTCTAATACAGGGAGACCACGCATGTCCCTGACTGGCTAATACACTTGTAAATCACACTTATTTTTAAAAGGGAGATTTATTGGTGACCAGACTCACATTTTCATAAAATATTGAAGAACTGTGTGTTTTGGATCCCAGGCAAAAATATAGGACCATAATGCAGACAGAGCTGACCTGAGCCGCGCATTTCTCCAAGTTCAGAAGTGAAATAAGGGAACAGCGCATTTGCATTCTCAACTGGAATAAGCATGAACATGACTTATAATTTGTACCTTTAAAGTACTTGTTGTTGATGATCAGACAGACTCCGACACAGGGGAAGTTCATTTGGTACATGCACTGATCCTCAGAGTCCTGGACGGTCGGCACAGCTCGCACTGAAGAGGAGGTGGTCTCCCTGGTTTAAAGTTAAGTCAAAAAATAGTTAAAAGTCCATTCATTACATTATTAATTTTCCCTATTAGTGCCTTACGATATACTGAGGGCTGAATAATTTGAGAAAAACATCAGATTGCAATTTTTCTGACAAACACTGTGCCTGCAATTAAATTCATTTAAAATAAAAGAAACAAGTGTGCTGACTTCCGTGTTAGGAGCTGACATCACTGTAAACATCACAAAACAGATGGATGGCTGCACATCACAATAGCAAGTAGCAGATTTGATTTCATATGTAAAAAAATGAATACGCAACACTGTCAAATCCTACACGTATCACTTTAAGCAAATCAAAATAGAGAACAAAGTAAGTACTGAGCAGTGGGCGTGTTCTGGTGGCAGGCGATATATCGTTGTGAAAATAATTGATTAAAGATGACTCAGACATGCACAAATCACTTCAAATACAACCCTACGTGAGTAAATGGTGAGGGGAAACAACTACAACATGGTTAAAAGCTCTGAAAAGTTTATTCTGTTTTATGGCCATAGAGTTTCTGGGTTTTCTACAGTGGTTGTGGTGGGAGTGAAGTTCATTATACAGTAAAATACCAATACTTACATTTGCAACTTTCCTGCATCAGTTACATCCCCACAGCTCAGTTTTTCATGGGCCTTGGTTATTCTGGAAAAAAAGAATATTAACTTGGCTGTTTTCTCACATTTAAGAGATATTTTTTAAAGTGAATCCATAACCTCCACCCTCACCATTGTTCTAACCTTAACTAGAATCTCAAAACCAGGCCCTAACCTTAACCATAACACCCAGTGCGTCACATAGTTTGAGTTTGGGAATAATTTAGAACATTTTAAAATTGCACAAAATCGCAGCATAAACCCAGTTAAAAGTGTGTGTGACAAATTTGGATGATTCTCTATGGATGAATATCTACTTAATCTGGTGGATTAAAACCTGTAAATAGAAAGCATAGTTTTACACTGATCAAGAATGATCAGGACTAAACCAGGACTAAATATGGGCTAAACCTTGGCTAAACCAGGACTAAACATGGGCTAAACCTTGGCTAAACCAGGACTAAACATAGGCTATACCTTGGCAAAAAAGAAGTAAACATGGGCTAAACCTTAACTAAACAGGACTAAACATGGACTAAACCTTGGCTAAACCAGGACTAAACCAGGACTCCACATGAGGAGTCAGTGTTTTATGTTTCTACAGTCTAAATCTGAAGATGTGAGACAAACCTCTGCTCTGTTTAAATCCAGTTTTGTTAAGCTGTGCATATGAATGAAATGCAATGTGTTTCTTATTCTGTAAAGCACTTTGAATTACTTTGTGTACATATTGTGCACTACAGATAAACATGCATTGCCTTCCCTTACAGATTAATGGGTAACCTGTTGGACTGGTGACATATTGTGACCCAAACACAAATTCATTTCTGGATTCTGGATTTTCTGCAGGAGTTGGCCTTGTGGGTGAAAAATTCCAACCAAACCCATCGTAAGGCAAGGAAGGCCATTCTAAGGCGGCACACTGGTCGGCAGGTAAAATTCATAAACAAATCCAAATAGGCGACTTACTTGGCTGAATCCTCTGTGTTTTGTCTTATTTGTTTTTCGTTATCCATGATTCTGAAAAGTATTGATGATGAGAAGTGAGTTACGTGGTTTGGAAGTTTCATTGGATTTTGTACAATGACAATAAAATTCTAACCTTATAAAGCCATGTGTATCATATTTGATACACAATATTCTGAGACCTCTGCCCATCCACATAATCAATATTTTTCCTGAAAAACCTGTTGTATACAACTAAATATTTGTCAGCTGCCCCCTAGTGTGCTTTCCATGGTTTTCAGTAAATAACAGGCTCAGGGAAGACTTTTTCAAAATGGCGGGCATTGGTGAGCGTGACTTTCTCTGTTTTTGGAGGAAGAACTTTGTCAGTTTTGAAAAGATTAGTGAAAGAATTGCCTAAATATTGTTAGTGATTCTCCTACATGAACATTTACTTTCTTAGATTAATCTATGAAGTCTTCATATTTTTATTTTCATTTTGTAGAAAAATCATGTTAAAATTGTGTGTATCAAATTTGATACAGCAGTATAGAATAGAAATCCGTGCGTATTTGGGAAATCCGTGCATATTTGGCTGTAGTTGCGTGTAAAATAAATATTTGTAAACTCTCAAATGATTTCAGTCGTACATAAAATATATTGTGTGTATTTTATCCATCAGAATACGAATTGAAAAATTACGATGTCAAGAATTACAGTCACGAAATGAAAATTGATGATTAAGCTTTCATCAGTATGAATACAAATTGACAGACAGGACTTTACTGTCAAAAATACGTCATCACTTCACAGACATTATTTATCGAGCAGAAGAAACATCGATCAAGATCAAGACTGTGCATGTTTAAGTTTGTAGCAGAGGGTAAAAATGGAGTAATGGCACAACAAGGAGCTACAACAGCGACCAACAAGTGGGTTAATTCAAATGTATTGTAAAAACGTCTCGTCTTGCAACACTGAATTCGGGAACCAAACGCTGCTGTGTAATATTGTGTAGAAATCCCTCCTCTGAACGGGAAATTGCACTTATATCTTAGTAGATAACAGAGTGGAGCCAGTTGGCGAACATCAGACGTAACGTTATCCCAGGGCTAATTAGCAAATATCAGGGTTCTCTGCATGTTTAGTTTAAAACATTCACGGCTACAGCCACAGCGAGCATCAGTGAGTCTTAACCTTCATCTCAGCTGCATTTCTCGCATGAAATGTGACCAAAAGTTCCTCGGGACGCTGAAATGTCCCAGTTTACACCAAACACTACCAAACTGTCAATATCATCTCTATGGAGACAAGCATAAAAGTTACACAGTGCACATTTAAGTCTGCAAGATTATGAAACCAAACCCTAACAAAAAAATCATCTTATTCACTGGATATGTAGTGATGGTAAAACGTACGAGCTACTTACTCTGCTGAGTCAACTGTGAAGCCACTGCTCTTCTCTTTATTTGCCTTGACCCTGAAAAAGTATTTACAACAAATATTATGGCTCTGTGTACAATACAGTGGCAGAGTTACCAATTGGGTTTGGGGCCCTCACTATTATCCACAGGGTTGTTGTTTTTTTTTTTTTTTTTTTTTTGTTGTTTTTTTTTTTTTTTTGAATATATTTATTGTCAGTTTTGCCCCATTGTTCTTGAAACATGCACATCTCTATTTATGTGAATTATGGAAAATTGTCTTATTAGTTATGTAGCCTACTAGATAACCAGAACTGGATGTAGTTGTATTTTATTTATTTTATATTTTTTTGCTAGTACAATTACATTTTTGTTTACATCCATTACATGTGATTTTTTTTTTTTTTTTTTTTTTCATATGATTATTGTTTAAAAGTAAACTACTCTCATTTAATGTCTAGCTTGCATTTACTTCCTTACAAGTGTTTACAGATCCAAAATAGTTTCAAAGATATACCCTCTACTGTGAACAACTCTCCACAAACCTGACCTGTAACATGGCCCGGTGGCACCAACTTCTTGTTTCCATGGAGATAGATGCATTTAATACCATACTGTGGAACAATGTAGGCAATGTAATACTGTCTCTCATGGTGGCAGACCCTTCACCAGGAAATGACACAATGCACCAGTAAATTATAATAATTTTTTCTTCGATCAAAAGTGAAAAAATATGCAGGGCTTAAAAGGCTGGCCTGTAATACAAGTTTTGAACAAAAATCATGAAATTGTGGTAGTATTAAGTATTATGGGGCTTTTGTTTCCTTATTTTGTCCATAAGTCAATTCCTTTTCCTAATATGGAACTTGGCTCCAAATTTCAAGTCTGTAACTGCCACCCTCTGTGAGCTTCATTTGACTGGAGCAGAACACTGTGGGTGATGTCACATTTACTTAGTCCACTTCTTCATACAGTCTGTGGTTAGAACAAAAATCAGTATTTGCACGTTATGCATTTTAGCTGTCCCCTTTTGTTCGACCTGGTGGTGGTGTAATTCACATCCACATACTTACTTTATTACAATTGTGAACGAGTTAGAGTCAGCTGTGTTCAGGGGTGGTCCTGGACAGGGACCAGTGGAGCAGCCGGGGACCGGACTCCGATCCTCACATTTTTTCTTCCCAGGGGGACCCCACCCCTGGTCCTCATTTTTTTTCTTCACCCCACAAAGTGAAAGATCACCACTGACTGTGTTCCTGTTGCTCTGTCCTTTATTTGCAACAAAACTGAAAAAGTATGGAATGTACATTTTAGCTGCAGAATACACATAATATATACACACATATTCATGGGTTTTGGAATGATGAAAAATTACGACCATTGGCATAGTGATTAACAATTTAAAACAACTTTTGAATGGGGAAAAAGTCTTCAGAATGTTAAAAGAAAGCTGAAACCCATAAACTGATACTTCCACATGTATCTCTATGTATATACATATATGTATATGTATATATATATATATATATGTATATATCTCTAATGGTGAAATGTTCAATTATCATGGAGACACAATGTACACATTAGCAAACACTGTCTAAAAATATACAAAATGGATTTAAACAACACATTTTCAGAAGCATTCATGAGGACTAAGCATGGGCTAAACATTGACTAAACTGGGAGTAAACCAGGACTAAACATTCGCTAAATCAGGACTAAACTAGGACTAAAACTAGACTAAACCAGAACTAAACAGTGGCTAAAGTGGGACTAAACTAAGGCTACACATGGAACGTAAGTGTTTCATGTTTTATGCGGTCTAAACCTGAAGACAGACCTCTATTTTGTCAATGTTTACATCCAGTTTTGTTAAGCTGTACATATGAATGAAAGGTTTTTATTCTGCTCTCTTCTCTTTTAATGTTCATTGATCATTTAATTGACCATTGTGTACGAACTGTGCTATACAAATAAACAGCCTTACATATAGACAATAGAAGCACTAGTTGATACAAAGGATACAAAAATATACAACAAAAATAGTTTCACTTTTTTTTTGTTGACACTGAACTTTGTACAAGTTTTATGTGGACAGGCCCAATAAAGAGACATTAACCATTAATCAGGTCATTAAACCTTCAAGCTGATTAAATATTGTCATTGCAGCTTTTGGTGATCTGATGTCTGTGCTGTTAAACAAGTCAAACACCTAAACAGGACCATGAACACTTGTCTTGCTCTTTAAATCAATTTTTTATGTCTTCTGGAGTTTTTCAGTCAATTTATAAACTTTTTGTCAGTGTTGACTATTGTGTACTGTGCCATCATCTAACTCAGGGCTGTCAAACTCAAATTCACAAAGGGGCAAAATTAAAAACTGGGACTAAGTCGTGGGCCAAACTGAATATTTATTGAAAAATGTCAACAACATCTGCATGTTTTCTCTTCTTTCCAGATATGTAATGTTAAACCTTTTCTTATTAAAATACATGTTTAATAATAGTTTTGCTTAAACATTGAATCCAGAACAAGCAGAATATAAAATAATAACAACATTTTAAATAAATAATGTATCTGTAGCCTGTCTTTAGCCGGCGGGCAGCTCTA
Source organism: Boleophthalmus pectinirostris (assembly GCF_026225935.1). Lineage (NCBI taxonomy): Eukaryota > Metazoa > Chordata > Actinopteri > Gobiiformes > Gobiidae > Boleophthalmus > Boleophthalmus pectinirostris. The sequence goes on along the minus strand of NW_026571207.1, from coordinate 32,428,145 downwards.
ATTTGATTTGATATAATCTTGTGTGCCAAATATAATTATATCGCGGGCTAAATTTGGCCCCCGAGCCTGAGTCTGGCATGTTTGCTCTAACTCATATCTAACCTAAACATTTCACCAACATTTCACATTAGAGATACATGTAGAACACCCCCAGCATGATGTCACTGCATAGTATGAATGCGATATACATGAACAGATCCCAATACTCACATCGCTGCGTCAACAGTGTCTTGTTTGTCCGCCATGATTCTGAAAAACTATTGAAAGTAAAAAATAGATGAAGCTGCATCTTATCTCATGTTTATTGTGGTAATGTAGTCGGTTCACCTTTGCACTCATTGCACTACAGTCACTGCACCCATTAAAGGTGAAAGTGAAAATAATTTCTTTCAACTATATTTAACTTGGTCATAACATTGTCTAATTATTTAAAGAGCACAACTGAAGGAATTTTAAAAAGAAGACCTAATGAACTTCATTAATGGAATTCTGGGGTTTCTCTGCCATGTCCTGTCCCTGTACTGAGAATGAGACAAACATGTACGTGTCCATGTACTGAGAATGAGACAAACATGTACGTGTCCATGTACTGAGAATGAGACAAACATGACCTGTCCATATACTGGTTCAGTTGTGTACAGAGAAGAGCTCACACAGACCCCACCCCTCATTTTCTTTTATCTGCAAACCTGTGATCAGAAGAAAACATACGTACCTTTATGGAGCTAAGAGCAGAGACGATGCTGGCCGAGCTCAGAGTCTTTGACAGTGCTTCAGGACATTCTTCTGAAGGAGGAGGATGATTGGTTGGAAGCTTGCCAAAATATGTACCTATGCAAGTCCTGGAGAATGTCTTTAGATAAGAGCACATTGAGACAACTACTTAAACTTAGACAAACTTTATTGATCCACAAGGGAAATGACTTGGACACAGTAGCTCACACATCACAATGTATTATAATAACAAAGACAAAAAAATATAAATGGTAACGATAAATTCTAAATAAGTAGCAATAAAAATAGCAAGAGAATGGTGTCAAATAAAATCTGAAATAAAATGTCAATAAAATGATCTGATCTGATGGAACTTGTACCTTTTTCATTCAAAGTTCAAACTGTCTGTAAATCTTTGACCTAGATACATATATAACGTTTTTTTTTTTTCTTCTATAGGGTACTAACTTCTAACACATCACATATTTAGATCACCATGTTACACTTTATTGTTTGGAAAATGCTATATTCTTCAAAAACATATTACATCAAGACGTTTTTGACATTTCGAGCCACTCCCCCTTCAGAGCACTACCACACGAAACTACTGCACATCGCATCAGGTTTGTCAAGTTTGTCAGTGGTGTATCATGTTTTTGCATATTTGTGCAGAATTGCTGTGTGGGGGCATGGGTGACTTAGGCTTTTGGGCCAAACTGAACACTTGAACAGTGATTTTCCATCCAAGGTAACTATACTTGTCATTAGGCCTGTCTGTCAAGTTTAATCTCACTTATGAACTTTTAGAGCTCTTCTGGAAAACTCCAGATCGTTTGAGGAGATATTAAAGCATCGGCTAAATCTTATCTACCAGCCATCTCATTGTCTTCTCACACAAACTTATAACAAACAATCAAACTGGTTCCAGTCAGAATGTAGATACAATTCATGCACAAGGAAGGAAGCATTTTTTTCAGTTTAATCATTGATTTAAAGGTGCAACTTTTCTGGTGCAGAATCCGTCAAATGCTTTTCTCCATGAAGATGCTATTGCTTTGTCTGCAGTTTCGCAGTATGGAATTAAACCTTTCAGTCTTCATCGAGACCAATCCAGACCAAGTTACAGGTCAGATCTGTGGAGCGGCATCCCCACTCACAGTCAGAATGTCTGTTTTTCTAGGTATTTTTGAGCTATAAAACCACCTGTAATTGAATAAATGTAATGTAGAGCAGTGACATATCCATAAAAACAAGCAGATGATGAACCCCCAACCAAAAAGAGGTCTGTGAGGTCACTGTGAGGTCACTGTGAGGTCACTGCGAGGTCACTGCGAGGTCACTGTTGTTGTGATTCTGGGCCAACATAAAAAAACTGTACTGTACAATCTGCACACCCGCATAATGTTATAAGACCTTGAATCTTGAATGTTATTAAAAATATATACATATACTTTATTTTTACTTGAATTATTACAAAGTAAATGTCATTTGCTTTTCCACCCAAAAAAAGTACTAGAAAAAAAAGTCTGAAAGTATGCACATATGGTAACAGGGCTGTAAACATAGTTATTACATGGTAATTACAGGGCATATCCACTCCTCTGATGGGATTATTTTCTCATGCATTATAGGATTTACAATGTTATTTCCACCCTGTTTCCATTCTGTTAGTCATTTAAGTGCAGTTCATGTTCATGGTTATGTAGGTTAGGCTTTACATGACTTCAAAATATTAAGGGGGTAGTGAATACATGTTTTATTATGTTTGACTACAGTTGAATGTTTGGCTGTTCTTTTGAATACAAAAATTAGGACAGTAAAATGTATGTTCATTTAGCAGATATACCTTTAGAAGTGACCTAGTAGCAAGTATTTAGAGCAGGGGTCTAATTTGTCCCATGAGTGGACTTTGAGATTTCAAGAAGAATCGAATTTTGATTCAATTTTGCATTGAAAAGACTGTCAGGAGATGGGAAGGTGGTTAGTGCTGTCTATTTCCACATGTTTACATTTCTTTGCACAACATCTTTATGTGTTAACTGTCATGTGCTTTCATTTTGGCCCAGAGGAATAACAGGCCCCTGATTTAGAGCCAAACTGACCAACTTTGAACAAGAAGGAAAGAACAGTGGCAAACTAGGCACAAAGGCATAACTGAACCTCTAGGGCAGGGGTGTCAAACTCATTTTGGTCCGGGGGCCGTATCCAACCTACTTTGATCCCAAAGGGGCCGGATCAGAAAACTCATGGCATATAAACCCCAAAAATAACAATAAGTTCAAATATTTGTGCAGAGAAACACAAATCTATTACAGAAATCTTTTTTAATTGATGAACTCTTTCTCTTACAAAATATTATAATATTATGAACAACATGAAACTTTAAGGAAAATCCAATTTCAACACAATGTTTTAACTTTAACTTGTGTGCAAATAGGAATAAGTCATTTTTTCTTTGAAAATCCTGCACAATCCTGCAAAATCTGCTTTTCTCATTTTTGACATTTTGCTGATGAGGGTGTCACAGTCAACAGTCAAAACGATCGTCCTTTAAGAGCGTTTGGAAAGAGACAATTTTTCATTTGTGCTGCACTGGTGGGAGGGGCCACGTACAGAGACGCTGGACATGCTGCTATGCTAAGCGATGCAGAAAATTACCAATATTTTAATAGAAAATATAATAAAAGTATTTTAGTAGAAAATCAGCCAAGGGCCAGATTAAAGGTCTTGGAGGGCTGGATCTGGCCCCCGGGCCGTATGTTTGACACCTGTGCTCTAGGCTGAACTTGCTACAGCAGAGGGCGGGTTACAGGGGCATTCACAGGACCGGACCATTGTCGGTGGGAATTTTTAATGACAAGGAATTTTTTGTGAAAAAAAAAACACCTGTATTTTCTAATAGTTATTTGTTTTTTTTTATATTAAAAACTGTGGTTTATTACCTTCAGTATTATGCATGTTGAAATACAACATTTAAACAAAATGTGGTTGTACATCGACTAAAATGACAGAGTATCTCCATCCATCCATCCATTTTCTTCCGCTTATCTGGGGCCGGGTCGTGGGGGCAGCAGTCTAAGCAGGGACTCCCAGACTTCCTTCACCCCAGACACGTCCTCCAGCTCCTCCGGGGGGACCCCGAGGCGTTCCCAGGCCAGCCGAGAGACATAGTCCCTCCAGCGTGTCCTGGGTCTTCCCCGGGGCCTCCTCCCGGTGGGACATGCCCAGGAACACCTCCCGAGGGAGACGCCCAGGAGGCATCCGGAACAGATGCCCGAAGCCACCTCAACTGGCTCCTCTCGATGTGGAGGAGCAGCGGCTCTACTCCAAGCTCCTCCCGTGTGACTGAGCTCCTCACCCTATCTCTAAGGGAGCGCCCAGCCACCCTGCGGAGGAAACTCATTTCGAGCGCTTGTATCCGCGATCTCGTCCTTTCGGTCATTACCCAGAGCTCATGACCATAGGTGAGAGTAGGATCGAAGACTGACCGGTAAATGGAGAGCATCTGTTGGAGAGTATCTTGTCTTCGCACCTTTGCACCAGTAATCACCAGGAGTTTTACAGTGTTTTTAATGTGGTCTTATCATAAAAGCTGGTGTGTACGATGGGTAATGGCAAAACCACTTTGATTTCTTGGCTCCAGTAACTGAACTCTTGGGCCGTGTCTAATGTCCACTCTAGTCCCTAACCCCTCATTCACAACACAGGCTATTATACTACAACACACTTATTCACAGAGCCAGGTCTAATCTGTGTATTATTGAATAACAAAGAGGAGACAGTCTCAAATCAAAGAGTTTATTTTATTGCAGCAAAGGGAGCACAGAAGAGGACAGTGTACAGCAAAAATGCAAGTGTATTTTTATTTTAACTAAAGATGAGGAACTGCACTTTTTTCATCACCACCAACATAATAATAATGAAGCTTTATGATCTAAAAGTCTAAATTAAAGCAGAGACTTGTATCTTTCACTTTTTGGGGAAGTAGAACTCTTTGGTTAACATGGAGACAAGGCAGGGCATTTGCTTATCATATGTTTTTCCAAAATACTCTGAAAACTGCTGGTAGTCGTAGGCCACTTTTCTGTTGACTCTCGTCAGGATCTGCAGCAGCTCCAGGTCCCTGTGTTCCTCCAGGATCTTACAGGCCGCCTGAATGAACCAGGAGCCGGTGTGGGAGTTGATTCTCGCAATGTAACCTACAAACAAGAGACACGGTTTCAATGAAAGTGCATATGAATTAGGTTTTGATGATTCTCAAATATTGATATTTCTGATACTTTAACAAAAAAATACATTTGTCAAATAATCATTTCTGTGCACATTAGAACTGTTTTGGCCTAGTCTACAACATGGTTGCTGGGTAAGAGTTATGGAATTCCCTAGTGTCAACGCAGGAAGTACAATTTCAAACTAAAAAAAAAAAAAAATGGCCAAACTGGGAAAAAAGTTAAATACTTTTTTGTAAAAACTTAAATATAATGATCTTATTTTAGTCAAATGAGTCATCAAACCTGTCATAGGCACTTTAAAGAGGGGGTGTTTTACTTCTGTGAGGTATTAACTACTGACACATCATATATTTAGATCATCATGTTACCTTTAATTGTTTTGAAAATGCTCTATTCTTCAAAAAACCTACGTATTAACATGTTTTATGAATTTTGTTTTCGTTTTTGGCAGTGTAAGTCCCTACTCCATTTGCTCTCCGTGCTAAGTCAACCTCCTTCAGAGCACTGCAAACCATTTAACATGAACTAGTTCTATTTTTCACGTTTTTAGGTCAGTAAAAACCCGGCCCTTGTCCTTTAATGAAGCATGAACAAACATTTAAAACATAATGAAGAAATAGATTATTAACACAGATTCAGGCTTTTACCTACCTATTTTTTAAAAAAGCTTATATTACATTATTTTCTAATCTATGTTCTAATGTTGTTTCTTCATCACAAACAGACCTGGAGTTGTGTTTTGTTCCATTCACATATGTGTAACACACAAACTTAACAGATTTAGGCTGAGTTCTTGTCTGAAACAGAAAAAATTGGGCTCTTGAGCTTTGGAGATGTAGACAGACTAATAATAAAGGGTTACCCAAACACATGCGAATGAAACAAAACACAACTCTGAGTATATTTTTTTTGTGGCGGAAACAACTTTCTAAAATGAATGAAATGGATGAAGAAGAGAGGGTCAGATGGCACAAAGGAAGAAGAGGAGAGGGTCAGATGGAGCAGAAAATGGAAAAGAGATGGTCAGATGGAGCAAAGGATGAAGAAGAGAAGGTCAGAGGAGCAGAGGATGAAGAGGAGAGGGTCAGATGGAGCAAAGGATGAAGAGGAGAGGGTCAGAGGAGCAGAGGAGAGGACTCCGAAAGCTCACAAGAGTTGATTTGCGTAATATAGGACGTTTAATACCTCAACACTTACTCCCAAGCCCGTATGTTTGATAAGTGTTACCTGGAGCTGTTGCGTAGGCGTACAGGAAGTCTGCCTCCACTGGGATCCTGCGAACAGTGGGACCCTCAGCACCATCGACTACATCTACGCCTCTGTCAACCTTGCTTCCCTGGCATGTCTTTGAACAACAGGAAATACAAATAAATGTACTACAGATACAGGCCATGGTTTAGACTATAGAGACAGAGAGAACGTGTGGTGTGCATGGAAACAAAAAGATCTGAGCATTATTTGATTTCTGGACTTATAAGATTATTTGTCATTTGGAAAGTCATTTGGAGCATTTGAGCAGAGATGTGAGAGGGTCAGATGGAGCAGAGGATGAAGAGGAGAGGGTTAGAAGAACAGAGGATGAAAAGGAGAGGGTCAGATGGAGCGGAGGATGAAGAAGAGAAGGTCTGATGGAGCAGAGGATGAAGAGGAAATATTCAGATGGAGCAGAGGATGAAGAGGAGAGGGTCAGATGGAGCAGAGGATGAAGAGGAAAGGGTCAGATGGAGCAGAGGATGAAGAGGAGAGGGTCAGAGGAGCAGAAGATGATACTTACATCTATAAAGAAGAGTTTGGGTTTTCCCAGGAGGGTTGGGCATCTCTCTCCTTTCAAATATATGGTTAGATCTTCAAAAGGAACAATTCCGTCTATTCCACTGACAACGCCCTGGTGCCCGTGGCTCAAAATCACACAAGCAAAGGACGCGTAGCCACTGTGGTCCAGCTTAGAGACTGGAAAACATCAAGTACAAAGGTTCATCTCTGTTCACTCAATTACTTAAATATTAAAGCTGCACTGTGTAACTTTTTTGGTAGATGGTCCGTTCATTGTTTGTCTCCATGGGGATGTTATTGCTTTGCCTGGAATGTACCACAATACGGTATAAAACTTGAGCATTTCCATAAACACAAGCATGTGGCGCCACCAAGCTATATTCTATGGAGAGGTGATGTATGTATTTCAAAGTGTTTTTAACCTGATAAGGACTTAAAAGCGTAAATAAAATTAAATGAATGCTATATTCTAGACAAAGCAATAACAATCCCCCCTGAAAGTTACGTAGTGTACCTATAACATTTATATATTTTAGTTTTGGCTTTTTTTGTAATAAGAGTGCATTAACGGTGCCTTCGCTTAATTTCATTTCTCTCCAGCAACTAGGACAGGAATCAAAATACACTAGACGGTTCAGAAAAACTCTGGAAGTGCGAGTCCGGGCACCAGCCAATCACCGAGGAGCCATACATTCTATGTTGGCAACGATTCCCGAGATCGAGGATTTAAAGCTGGAACAAAGAGAATGTTTGGTGAATTTCATCAAGAGGAAAGACGTTATTGCCTACGTTATTCTTCCTACTTGATTTGGGAAAAGCTTAATATACGTCACAACCAAATAGCAGCAATTGGTTACATGAAAAAAGTACCTGCCTACCGTCGAGCGAACGAATCCTAATGCTGTGAGGTCAGACGGTTTCCACGAAGTGAAACCAGCTGATGAATCAGGCTACATTAAAGGTGCATTGTGTAACTTTTCTGGTAGCAGGTCTATCACCTTCTTGTCTCCATGGTGAAGTTAATGCTTTGCCTAGAACCGCCAACCTGTAGCTCAGGAGCTACCAGTAGCTCTCGACCCTCTTCCAATTAGCTCGCCAAAGGATTTCTGAATTCTATGTAATGTTCTTCATAACTAAAATCTGGTTTATTTTCACTGTAAATGTATCATTTTGATGCCTAACTTGTGCACTAATAAATGGATAATGGTTTATGTTTAATAGGCATCTAACTGTGCGCTGTCCAAAGCTTGCCATAGCTCTTCAATGTTTTCAATTTCTTGCGACTGCTAAAATGAGTAGCTCTCTGGCAATTTCGTTTCATGAAGGTAGAGCAGAGGAAAAAGATTGGAGTGGACTGGACTGGATTAGAATGTTGCACAGTTTGAGATTTCAACTATTTATCTCCATGGAGACAAACATCAAGCCAAGTTACAGGTCAGATCTGTGAAGTCATGACTTTGCTTACAATAAGAATGCATGTTTTTTCAAGGTTTTAAAGGTCTAATCTATGTTTAAAAAAAAAAAAAATGTTTTGGCATCAAAAACAGACCTGGAGCTGTGTTTTTTTTCACCCAAACATGTTTAACGCATAAACCCTGCAGATATAGGTAGTATAGGAGTAGTATAGGAGTTCTTTTCTCAGATTGCATCCACTCAGTTCCACCTTGTGATGTCATGTGGTACATTGGAAGTGCTCAACTCCAGGTATGTTTTTAATGAGGCAACAACATTATAATATATATGAAAAAGCAGCATAATATGGGCCCTTTAAGTTACTTTTCAACATTTGTTTTCTCATCTCTTGAACAGTGAGGTTCTGCTCCACGATGACTTCATAGCCCAGATTCCCAAATGTCTTCTTTGCAGCATTCACGTCCAGTTGCCCGCCCGTCAGAGTGTCCATTTCTGAAAAACACAAAGAAAACAGATCATCATTATAAACTCTTTAGGATGCTCTGAATACATAAGGTAAGTGAGGAATAACTTAGTAGCATCGCAAGTGAAAATGAACTAGTTGTGTTTTTCCTTGTATTGAAAAATGGGTTAAAATCAGGAACAGCTCCTTTATTATTATTGTCTGTCTACATCTCCAAAGCTCGAAATGCTCTGCTCCCCCTTGTGATGTCAAGAAGCAGTAATTTTCAAGTCAGCAGCTACTTTTTACCTTAAAAATACTTGAATGAAACAAGGTCTGTTTGTGCTGAGGAGACAATGTTATAGATCAGAAAATAACATAATATAGGCCCTTTGAGTTTCTCGTGGATTAGCAGAGGTGACTTGCCTCCTTGGAAGTTCTCGTTGTTGATGATGAGGCAGAGTCCCACCCTGGGGAAGTCCGTCCTGTATCTGGTCTGATCCTTTCTATCTTTGGTCTTATCTGAATCAGGAGTCTTCTCAGGATTGTTCAGATTTTCCCTGAAGTGGAAATAATGCAAATGGATTGTTTTAAAGATTTAGATATTGTGATGTTCATCCCACAGTTGGTAAAATAGGAAATAAAAAATCTGTTAAATAAAAAAAAAATGTATACAGAATTTATATACTATTGGTAATCTTTGGTACTGTGGATGTCTAATGTAACTGATATTATTTAGTGTGTGTGTTTATCATAGAATGCAAATGGACAGAGCTAACCCGCTAGCCACCCTGCTCCAAATAGGAAGTGAGCACGGGTGCTCTTCCAGCTCCATCGACTCAATTTGTACTGAAAAAACATCACTCTTCTCTCTTTGTGCACTCTATGGTGTTTACACAGTGCAGAATAGAAATACTATGGGAGTTCCATGGCATTGAACCAGCAACTCCATTTGACAGAAATTAACACTTCAAAATGATCTCATTATTTTATCTAAGAAGTTCTTAAAAACTTAGGTTTTGTTTGTTTGTTTGTTTGTTTGTTTGTTTGTTTGTTTGTTTGTTTGAATCACAGACCACCTGAGCTTGTTGTGTAGCTGTGGTGAAGTTCACATACCAGAACTGTAAAAAGTCTCTCACTTCACTGCTCATGTGATATGTCATGGTGACCCTGAAAATTTTGACAAAAATATTAAATGCTAAAAATATATCACACGTATCATATATACACAGTTCTAGAAGAAGTACTCAATTGTGTTACTTAAGTAACAGTACAGATACTGAAGCAAAAAAAAAAAAACTCGAGTAAAAGTATCACACGAAAAAATCTACTTAACTAAAATAAAGTATCTGTTTAGTATTTTAGTATTTAGTTTAGTATTTAGTTTAGTATAGTTTAGTATTTGGATTTTGAGATCTAATAAGACCTCAAATGTAGTGATTTTGATAAAGATCTGTGCTGAATGTTGTCCAACAGAAATTAAATATATATATTTTTTTCTTTGTATATTTTAGTTTGCTCAGATTATGAACACGTTAAAAATAAATCCTTAGCCTTTTCTGCAGATCCGACACAATAATTACAAAAAAAAAAAAAAGTAGTGAAGTAAAAGTAAAAAGCATCTGCTTAAAAATGTACTAAAGCAAAATATAGATACCTAAAATAGATACTCAAGTACAGTCCCTTACTATTTTTACTTTGTTATTGTATATTATTTAAATGACTTTATCTTGTATGAAACCAGTGGTGCTGCCAGGATTATGAAACAAGGGTGGACCACATGAACCTGATATAACTAAACTATACATGCCCAACTTTTACCCCTAACTGTGAAATTAACATGTCTCACCTCCTGATTTAAGGAGTCATTCATTCATTTGTACGCAGGGGTGACAGTCACAATGTACATTAAAGATGCTTTGTAAAAATTCCACTCTTTATAATTCAACATTTCTCTATCATATTAACACTATATACTAATAACAAAGATATAATTTGTTATTATATTGAATAACATTTGTGCTGAGATCCCAGTACTTACTTTGTTGAGTCGACTGAGGCCATGTTTCTCTGGGCTTCTGACACGATCCTGAAAAGTGTTGAAAGATGTTAAATACAGTCACACAAACAGCATTCAGTAATAATGCTGTTTCGGAGTAGTAATACACACTCTATATACTATAAATACACAGTATTGATTTAGCCGCTAAAGAGTAAAATGACAAAGCATACCTTTTGTGGTGCTCTGAAGAGGTGAGCCACTGAAGATGGGTGGGTTTGTGTTCCTTTAACAGCTCTCGGAGGCAAATGTAAAGGAAAACGAGCGGAGACAGGCATGTACTTTGGACCAATCAGAAGCCGGCGATAAGATTGTGTGTGGGCTGCAAGAGAAACTACAAATCTGATTGGCTGAAAGTGTGGCAAATTCCAAAGAACTGAATGCTTCATCTTTTATATTTCTTCTGGAGTATCACACTGGAAGAATGTGGAGTATCACACTTGGAGGATGTAACACAAGTGAAGGTCAGGAGAGAGCCTGTCACTGTGATGTGATAACACCGTGCACGTGTTTCCAATCAACAAAGCAATGCAAACACACAATTGTTTTAAGCTGCTGTCACTCAAAGGGAGCAGTGACAGAAACTTAAAGAATGTATGTAATACAAAACCTGTCAGCAGTATGTAGTTTTACTGTGTAAATAGTTTGTACACATTTTTTATGTGAAAAAAAAATAATAATAATAAATATATATATATATATATATATATATATATATATATATATATATATATATATATATATATATATATATATATATATATATATATATATATATATATATATATATATATATATACGGTGGTGGTTGACATCGCAATACCAAGCGATGGTAATATCAGGAAAAAGGAACACGAGAAGCTAGAGAAATACCAGGGGCTCAAGGAAGAGCTGGAGAGAGCCTGGAAAGTGAAGGCATCAGTGGTGCCTGTGGTGATCGGACACTCGGGGCTGTAACCCCCAAACTGGAAGAGTGGCTACAACAGATACCGGGAAAAACAACGGACATCTCAGTCCAGAAAAGTGCAGTACTGGGAACAGCAAAGATACTGCGCAGAACTCTCAAGCTCCCAGGCCTCTGGTAGACGACCCGAGCTCAATGAGGGTGAGAGAGACCTACCACCGTGGAAGGTGAGAAACACATTTTATTTTATTTTTTTTATAGATATATAGATATATAGATATATATATATATATAGATAGATAGATAGATAGATAGATAGATAGATAGATAGATAGATAGATAGATAGATAGATAGATAGATATAGGTATAGATAGATAGATATAGGTATAGATATAGATATAGATATAGATATAGATATAGATATAGATATAGATAGACATAGATAGATAGATATAGTTGAAGAAGATGTAAAATCATGGCTCTGCCAACCAAACACAGAAGGAACCATACATTTGTACTGTGAGCTGCTCATTTTACAATACAAATTTGTATTGTAAAACAGTAAAATGAGCAGCTCATAGTGTTTGACTGGAGTCGTTACTCATTTAATCCCCACTCTCTGGAGTCATAGCTGCCCTGCAGCAGAGCTGTCTGACTTGATATTTGAGTAATTTTTAATGTGGAAATATAAAGTGTAATATTTTTAAATGAAACAAAGGGAGGATGCAGTGATACTTGGATGTATTTGAATTGTTTGTGAACCTGCCCGGGGACTGCAGATGGAAACTAGCTTTTGCTAAAGCTGGTGTTTTATGAGATGCATGTGTTCATACAGGGTCCCAGTTAAAATAAACCAATAAATTAAACTATACTGCCCCTTGGACTTCCATTAGTCACTCGTTGCTAGGGATGTAATGATACTCAAATCTTACGGTATGATATTTTCACAATATACATCTCAAGGTACGATATTTGTTGTGATATTTTGTGGAGGCTAACAAAATTGTGAATATGCTACTTTTTCCTCTTAAAATACCTTGACAAGATTTAATTCAAAGAACTAAGATTTAAAAGTTGCACCAAAATGGAGCAAAGGATCACGGTCTATGTAGTTCCATTTGTTTTTGTTTTTTTTAGCTGTTACTGCACCACAACAATGAATTTAACAAAGAAACTTGTGATCTGATATACTGTGATGGTCCACGATATTATTGAGAGACCTTTGATGATATGATATTTTGGTTACTGTTACACCCCTACTCTTTCCACATTGTTACCATAGTGACCATTTGTCTAGCCTGAACCTAAACCATGGCTTTACCTCTAACCCATATTTACTGTCAAATGAAGGATTCACGCCATGACCTTGTTTTGTCTCCATAAGTAAGGCACATTTATACTTCCTCTGGAAAGGACTGTTGTTGTATGCCCAATGGCACAACAACAGAATGCACAGATTAGAGCCCTCTCACACACACAGGGTCCTGTAAATTTCACCTGTATGCAACCCTAAACCTGAGACGGGCCCAAACGTGTTTTTAAACCTAATGCACGTCTGCTCTTCATGTAAATGTGACGTTTCACAGGAAACATGCCAAAGGGTAAATTCTTTAAGCTAAATGACTTGAAAGAGCCTATGCATACTGTTTCCTCATTACAATCATATCTACATGTTTAATGCACAAACCCTGCATATTTAGGCTGAGTTTTTCTCTCACACAGAAAACACTTTGTTCCACCTTGTGATGTCATGTGATGTGTGCTCCACGTGTTTTTAAACTCCATACACCTTCACTAGAATCATTTGGATCATTTCAGCCCTGGAATTGTCAGTCTTGCCAAAGGTAAAAAGAGTTGTTAACTTGAAAACTACTGCTTCAAGGTGGAACAGAGCATTTTGAGTTTTGCAGATGTAGGCAGACAATAAAGAGTGACTCACACATGCGTGAATAAAACAAAACACAACTCCAGGTCTGCTTTGGGTGAGGTAAAAACATTATGACATAGCGTCCTATACGTTGTGTAACATAGGAACCATAAAGAACAGGTTAAGCAGGCACTCATCCACAGTGAACATACATGATGTGAAAAGATTTTTACACTGCAAAATCCTGTAGCCCCTTTCCTTGTTGCCTCTTCAAGCTTGCCATTTACTTGCATGATACCACGGTACTTGTAACTGTCCTCAACATCTACTATAGTTCCCTCTATAGGTAGTAGGTAGTTAGCTCAACTGGTAAGGTACTGAACTGTCACATGGGCAACCTGGGTTCAAATTCCACTTCTGATTCAGGTTTAATTACAACATACAAATAAAGAATACAAACATTACATGGAACATACAAAGAAAATGTAGTTTATCATTCACATGACCTGTAAATTTACTAGTTTTTCATAATATAGTTGTATGAGAAAAATGCAAACGGGGGACACTTTCAGGAGTAAACCACACATGACACATATTAACCTTATATAAAGATTTACTACAAAGACACTGGTAAATTCTTATATATTTTTTTCATGTTTTTTTCCATATGGGACTAGCTAGTCAGGTTATCTTGGTGTTGTTATTGTAGACTTTTATATGAAGCACTTTGGTCAGCTGAAGTTGTTTTAAATGTGCTATATAAATAAACTTGAATTGAATTGAAATTGACTCTTGTGTGCTTTAAGTCATGTTATAATTCTGTTACCTCCTCGAAAACAGACCTGGAGTTGTGTTTTTTTTTTTCATTCATATGTTTGAGTAATCCTTTATTATTAGTCTGTCAACATCCCCAAACCTCTAAATTCTCTGTTCTACCTTGTGATGTCATGAAGTGGTAGTTTTCAAGGTAACAGCTGCTTTTTTACCTTTAGTTCAGTGGAGATTGACAATCCCAAGGCTGAAATCATCCAAATAATTCTAGTGAAGGTATATGGAGTTTAAAAACACAGTGGAGCGCTTCAGGTATTACCAGGTGACATCACAAAGTGAAACAGAGTGTTTTCAGTTTGAGAGAGGAGCTTTATATATAACATAATAACATAGATCAGGGCAATAGCATAATACAGGTCCTTGTCAGAACAATACTTTTTCCTCCTACTTTTCTTTTCTTTCTTCATTTTAATTCTATCTCACATAGAATTAAACCTTTTGAACGTAATGGCTTGATAAAATGCCCTCACCTCCTCAACTACAAAGAGAAAGGTTGGTTAATCGTCTTCTCTGGAACACTTATCTGAACTGTACGCTTTCATCCAATCAGCTTCATAGTTACTCTTATAGCACACGCCCACGTTCACGTCCCTGGTCTCTGATTGGTCAATAGCACATGTCTGGCTTTGCTGTTTTCCCTTAAATGTACCCCCAAGTGCACTGAAAGTCATACAAGAAAAGAAAAAAAAACAGACTCATCTTCAACGTTTTGCAACTCTTTACTGCAACAAAGGTAAGTACAGAAAATTCCTTGTCATTTTTGAAAATTTGAGTCATGTCAGAATGCTGTTTTGTGCTAAAAAAATATATATATCTATATATCTATATATAGATATATATATATGGAGTTGTGTTTTGTTTCATTCACACTTGTTTGAGTAACACTTTATTATTCTTCTGTCTACATCTACAAAGCTCAAAATGCTCTGTTCCACCTTGTGATGTACACTAATGCATTTTTACCGCACTAAATAGAGGGAGTAATTTTACAATACTTTTACAGGATCATTATGGCTGATAAGAAGCAGAGCCATGGGGACACAGATGACTCAGCAAAGTAAGTCTTACCTTGAAGCTCTTATATTATGTAAAATTGATCCTCGTGGGTTTGCGGGTGCGTTCTGTAACTTTTCTGGTGGAGGGTGTGTTAAATGCTTTTCTGCATGGAGACGTTATTGCTTTGTCTTGAATGTTTCACAGTATGACATTAAACCTTTCAGTCTTCATGGAGACCAAGTTACAAGTCTGATTTGTGGAGAGACGACCTGCTCACAGTCAGAATGTTTGTTTTTCTAAGTATTTTTGAGCTGTAAAACCACCTGTGATTGAATAAATGTAAAGTAGAGGTGTTTAATGTCACACTGTGGAACATTTCAGGCAGAGTAACAACATATCCATAACCACTGTTGGGCAAGTGACTTTAAAACTGTAATGTGTTATTTATGACTTGTTACTGTCATTTTAAAGTCATTCATTACATTACAATATTACTGTGTTTAAAATGTAAAACATTACACGACTATTACAGCACTTTTAAGATACTCTCACCTAAATAACTGTGAAGATGCTGAACTTTTGTGCCATATATGGACTGAACCAGGACTAAACCAGAACTGAACCAGGACTAAACTAGGTCTAAACCAGGACTGAACCGAGGACTAAACCAGGACTAAACTAGGTCTAAACTAGGTCTAGACCAGGACTAAATTAGGACTAAACCAGAACTGAACCAGGACTAAACCAGGTCTAAACCAGAACTGACCCAGGTCTAAACCAGGTCTAAACCAGGACCAAACCAGGACTAACCTTGGACTAGAACTTGGAATCTAGTTCTGCCCCTGAGAAAACCCTGAGTCCATGGAGCAGGGTGTCTGCAAAATGATTCGCCCCGTGGAGTGTGGAGTTCTGCACCGGTTCTTTCGCACGCGTCTCTGGCATTTCACCGCTGCAAATATCGCGTTTATTTTAGCAAATTTGTATGAACAAAAACTCGCCACTTCAGTCCAGGTTAAAAAAGCATTGTAACGCGCGTTACTGACATTTGTACCGAGTAAAATATTACATTTTTTTCCCTGTAATGCCACATTACTGCGTTAGAGCAAAAAGCTATGCATTACAGTAATTTGTTTCTATAACAAGTTACTCCCAACACTGTCCATAACAAGCAGGTGACAGACCCCAAACCAAAAAGTTACATAGTGCGCCTTTAAGCCTTGTTATAATGTTGTTACCTCATCAAAAACAAACCCAGAGTTGTGTTTTGTTTCATTGTATTCATGAGTAACCTTTTATTATTAGTCTGTCTACATCTCCAAAGCTCAGAATGCTCTTTTCCACCTTGTGATGTCATGTAGTGGTAGTTTTCAAGTTAGCAGCTACCGTTCAACTTTAGTTTGGTAGAAACTATATCGACAATACCAGAGCCAAAATAATCCAAATGATTCCAGTGAAGGTGTGTGGAGTTTAAAAACACACTGGAGCACTTTCTGTATTACCACATGACATCACAAGGTGGAACAGAGTGAAGAGCTCAGCCTAAATCTGCAGGTTTGTGTGTTAAACACGTGTGAATGAAACAAAACCCAACTCCAGGTCTGTTTATGATAAGGAAACAACATTAGAACATTTTATTATGATAAATACTGTTTGACATTTTCCAAGCCAAGTTAAAGGTGCACTCTGTAATTTCTCTGGTGGAGTGTCTGTCACCTGCTTGTCTCCATGGAGATGTGCCTAGAGTATTCCACAGTATGTAAGAATTCATGTTTTTTATGATATTTTACCCAGGTCTAAAACCAGGTCTAAACTAGGTCTAAACCAGGACTAAACAAGGACTAAAGCCAGGACGAAACAAGAACTAAAGTAGGACTAAAACCAGGACTAAACAAGGACTAAACTAGGACTAAACCAGGTCTAAAACAGGTATAAAACAGGATTTAACAGGACTAAACCATGCTGTGCAGACCGTGTCTCCTCGTCTTCTATCAATAATATTTTTAAAGACTCTGCCTTTTCTTTTTTTTTTAGCAAAAAAAACATCTTATGTGAAGATGTCCGAGTCTTTCGAGTCTTTGCTGTTCTACAGCAAATCAAGTAAACCAAAGTATTCAGATTATGTTACTCACCTTAAGTACCTAAATGGATTATGTTACAAACTACATTTTGGTGTATATTATCTGTAATCTGTAGGGGAATACATTTTAAAAGTCACCTTCCCAACACTGCTTATAATTGAATAAATACAAGACAGATTAGTTTAATGCCATACTGTGGACAATTCAATTCAAATCAAATAATTAACATCACCATGGAGACAAACAGGTTACGGACACCATCCAGAAAAGTTACACAGTGCACTTTTAATGTGTGAATTCAATACTTTTACAGGACTGAGGCAGAACAGAGCGGTGTGGACACAGTGGACGGGCCATGTTACTAGTAAGTATTGGGATGTGAACTTGCATTTCATTTACAGTAAATTTGAGTTTTGACTTGTCAGTAAATCCAGAACAACATCTCTCTGTATTTTTTATACAGATTGAAATCAGTCTAGTTCCCACGCCCTCAGCTGACTAAGACTTTACTGATCCAAAAAGGAAATGACTTGGACACAGTAGCTCACATCACAGTATATTATAATAACAAAGAGTAAAAATATTAATGGTAATAATAAATTCTAAATAAGTAGCAATGATAACAAGCAACCGCTCTCAAATAAGGCATAATTATGTAACTGTATGTGTACAAGTAAAAATAAAATATAGAAATATCCCTCCACCAGAAAATGTACAAAATGCAACTGTAAGTGAGACTACTGTACTACTCGAGTAGGAGTAAATGTATGTTGCTAGAAAAGTAAAATTTTATCAAAAAGTTACTCAAGTGCTGTAAATGTAAGTGAGCACTAGTGACCTCTGTTGACGAGAAGGGCAATAACACTTTGAAGAAATAATCAAAATGCATTATTTTAATTCCAGTGTTCCTAAAGTGGACCAGTACAGATACAGTATGGACTACCCCTGTGCAGGCGTCTGTGTGATCATCAACAACATCAACTTTCACCCATATTTAAGTAAGTATTCACCTCTGTACCATACAGGGTGCCCCAAAATATTTTACATTATTTCACAGGCCACTAACTTTTGCAATTCTTTTTGAAATAACCTCACATTTTAAATATACTGAAGAATATCTAGATTTTATTTTCAAATGTTTTTTTCTACAGCAAATCAAGTAATCCAAAGTATTCAGATTACATTACTCACCTTAAGTAACTTAATGGATTCTGTTACAAACTACATTTTGGTGTATGTAATCTGTAATCTGTAGGGGAATACATTTTAAAAGTTACCTTCCCAACACTATGTATGTCTATGGCTGAATTTTCGGCAATTACCATCGTGACACACTGCATATATTAGCCAATACTCCTTGATAGCTTTTATGATCTCACTTTAAAACTCAAGAAAACACTGAAAATGGATTTAAACCACACATTTCAACAAACAGGTGAGTCTGACTAACAGAATAAACTATTGGCTAACACTGGCTGGCTGGTTTATGTGAGATGAAGTCAGTTCTTTATGGTCAAATTGTTTTAAAATAAATCAGATTAAAGTCTAATTTGATTAACAGAGGTTCAGACAGAGCAGAGCCTACAGTTAGCATCACACTCCCAGGGAATCCCACATGATATCAGCTGCAGTATCAAATAGTAGTATAGTATATAGTATAGAGCAGGGGTCGGCGACCGGCGGCTCCGGAGCCGCATGCGGCTCTTTAGCACTCCCCTAGTGGCTCCCTGGAGCTTTTTCAAAAATGAGTGAAAATGGAAAAGGAATGAATTTTTTGTTGTTGTTTTAATCTGGTTTGTTTAGGGGTAAAACCCTCGTTCATCTCTGGTCATGGATCTGATCCATCAGCTGTGTGCAAACGCAAACACATGAAAAAAGTTTCAGCAGAACAAACAGATGAGCTGAAGCGGGGAGTGGTGTCCGGTGCCTCCACCTGAGAAGCGCTTTCTCCGAAAAAAAAAAAAAAAAAAAAAAAAACACGTGCGCAGACGGACACTCAGAACAACATATAACGAACCAAACAGGATTCACGCCTCTGCCCAGATGCTTTGCACCACCTCAGAACCAGGCCGCGGTCGAGCGCGGAGGACCGGAGCAGCCCGGACCTGTAGTCCACAGCGCATTCTCGCTTTTCCCGCACAGAACCAGCGCACAGACGACGACATGGAACCGCTCGGACCCAGTTCTTTGCACGCTGGTCTTGCTCGTCCCCGTCTGGAACCAGGACATGGAGGACGAAGCCTCCGGACATTCTGACCAACACTGGACCCCCAGCCCCGTCTTGAGGGGCTGCACACTGACTGCTCCCGTATGTTTTACGCTGCTGCCCGAGCTCAGAGCTTCTGCTCCGTGCTGATGTTGCGTACAAAGTTCTACATGCTGCTGTTTTATGAGTGCTCCTAAGCACGATCAGAAGAAATGCGACTGCTGCTCTGAATACTTCCATCATCGTCGTCATAGTAACAGGTAAACGTCGGTCGCACTTTCAGCGCGTCAGCTCCTAAAACTCCGTTTATCTCAGTTTACACGCAAACGTGAAACCAGAGTTTTTAGAAAGACTCGTTTTCAGAGGCGAATTCGCCTTTTTCGTGTAAACGATGTAAACAAACGAAGGGAAATGTCTCCGTTTTTAAAAATACCCGTGTACGTGTAAACGGGACCTAAATGACAAAGGAGTAAACACTAACCACCTGATTTCAGTGGCTACAGACGGTGCACTGAGTATGAGAGGGTCAAAAGGGGTTTGTGTAATCATGAATGCTCATTTTGTATTTGTAGCCTACTTAGTCATTTTAATAGTACGCTTCTATAGCTGATATACTGACAGCCTATGTTGCCTTCATATTAGGCTTATATAAGGCTTTTAATTTTTTGCGGCTCCAGGCAGGTATGGTTTTAGTTTTTTGGGCCAATATGGCTCTTTGAACATTTTGGGTTGTCGACCCCTGGTATAGAGTATAGGATGGACAGTGAATTTACAGGGTGTCCCAAAACATTTGACATCATTTTGCAGGCCAATAATTCGAGATTTTTTTATTTAATGTTTTATTTTTGTTCTGTTTTCAGTTTGAGCCGTTCATTCCCAAAGAGAAGTAATTTTGCTTATTGGAATCTGCTCACACACACTCACCCAAGACTGTGCAGCTTCAATGCAACATTTGGGAAAACTTCACCAACTGGCAATCTGGGAATTTCTGGGAATCTGGGTTTCCAAACTTGTTCTCCTTTCAGACTTCTCATGGCTTCGCGAGAGTTTTTCACGAACTTGCTCAACCTTCTCTTCTGATGTTAATGTTGGTCTACCAGAACCTTTTGCCCTTCATGAGCAGCCTTCATCTTTAAATTTTTGGTACCAAGTCCAAATTAGTTTGCCAGTTGGTGAAGTTTTTCCAAGTTTTGCACTGAAGGCTGCACAGTCTTGGGTGAGTGTGTGTGAACAGATTCCAAGACACAAAATGACTTTTCTTTGGGAGTGAACGGCTCAACCTGAAAACAGAACAAAAATAAAACATTAAATAAAAAATCTTGAATTATTTGCCTGCAAAATGATGTCAAATGCTTTGGGACACCCTGTAAATTCACTGTCCATCCTATACTCTCTATACTATATACTGTACTACTATTTGATACTGCAGCTGATATCATGTGGGATTGATTCCCTGGGAGTGTGATGCTAACTGTAGGCCCTGCTCTGTCTGAACCTCTGTTAATCAAATTAGACTTAAATCTGATTTATTTTAAAACAATTTGACCATAAAGAACTGACTTCATCTCACATAAACCAGCCAGCCAGTGTTAGCCAATAGTTTATTCTGTTAGTCAGACTCACCTGTTTGTTGAAATGTGTGGTTTAAATCCATTTTCAGTGTTTTCTTGAGTTTTAAAGTGAGATCATAAAAGATATCAAGGAGTATTGGCTAATATATGCAGTGTGTCACGATGGTAATTGCCGAACATTCAGCCATAGACATACATGGTGTTGGGAAGGTTACTTTTAGAAAGTATTCCCCTACAGATTACAGATTACATACACCAAAATGTAGTTTGTAACAGAATCCATTAAATTACTTAAGGTAAGTAACGTAATCTGAATACTTTGGATTACTTGATTTGCTGTAGAGAAACAAAGACAAGGATATCTTCACATAAGATGTTTTGTCTGTTAAAAGAAAATAAAAAGCCCAGACTTTACTTAACCATATTAAAAATATTATTGATAGAAGAGGAGGAGACACATCCGCACAGCATGGTTTAGTCCTTTTAAATCCTGTTAGATCCTGTTTTAGACCTGGCTTAGCCCTGGGTTAGTCCTGGGTTAGTCCTGGTTTTAGACCTGTTTTAGACCTGGTTTAGATCTAGTTTAGATCCAGTTTAGACTTGGTTTAGACCTGGTTTACCTCTAGTTTAGACCTGGTTTTAGTCCTGTTTTAGACCTGGTTTAGACCTGGTTTAGATCTAGTTTAGATCTAGTTTAAATCTAGTTTAGACCTGGTTTAGTCCTGGTTTAGATCTAGTTTAGACCTGGTTTAGTTTCCGGCAATGAGTGGAATTACCAGAAAAATAAGGGGGGGGGGGGGGGGGAAAACAGGAAAATACTGCCATGTAATCCATTTATTTCAACAAAGTAACTGTAATCCAATTACCACTCACTGAAATTGTAACTGAATACATTTACTCATAATTTGTACTCTGATTATGTAACTCCAGTACATGTAATCTGTTACTCCCCAACACTGGACATACAATATATGAAGAACACCCCCAGCACGATGTCACTGCCAAGTATCAATCCTGTACTCTCCCCTGCTGGACATAAAGACAACAGAAAAGCTGACATGCCTCTTGTTTCAGATATGAACACTCTAAACGGCTGTGATTATGACGCTTCCCACGTGAGAGAAACATTTGAGAACATGGGATATAAAGTCTATATGTTCAGAGACGTCACCACAGCACAGATGAAGCAGGCGCTGCAGAGAGGTAACAACACTCTTAGAAAGAAATACATATAAATATACTGGTTTAGCACAAATATAACATCAAAATCAAAGCCCCAGTATGTATCTTTTAGCCAGATTATAGACTAACAATGTATTATTTAGTTATTATTTTATATTTTGCACAACTTAAATCTCAATATTCATCTAAAGCGACTTAATAAAAGAAACAAGGCCACTGACATCAGTGTGGAATTGATGCGCCTCTTCGGATAGATGCAGATACAGATAGATAGATCATTTGTGCCAAAATGTGTCTTTCATTAGTAAAACCAAACTGGTACAGAGACGTGGGCATGTACAGGTAGCACTGAAAACAGGGTAAGACAGGAGCTAGAATACAGTTAAAAGCCCTAAAAAGACAATGTTTGCATCATAGGTCACTTTTGAATACTTATAGTGGAGCTGTTAAGGACCAAAAAAGTGCCCAATTGTTCACTTTTATGATAAAAGCATGAAATTTTGCCAGATTATTAACATCCCTAGGACCAAAATTTTTGGATATGGAACCAAGCCCAAGTCGACCCTGGAGCCGAGCACTGCACATGTCACAAAATGGCTGACGTGGAAACGAGGCTGGGAGGTAAATTACTGCTTAAAGCGCCTTTTTTGTAAAATAATGTTAAATTATCACAAATTATCAGTAATGCTTCCACTTACTTATGAGTAACCCCAGACTCCTCACATGTATGGAACTGGGAAATAAGCAGGAATCTTATATTGGTTATTTGTAACACTGTGAGAAAGATGCAGTCAGTGTGGTGAACAATGGAGAGATTTTGTGAAAAAGTAGAAAAAGAGAAAGATTAAAAGAAAATATTTAAGATTGTTCTATATCTGGACAATGCAGCATAAAGCATAAAGGTGCCCTATATAACTTTTTGGTCAGGGTCCACCACCTGCTTGTTTCTATGGAGATGTCATTGCTCTGCCTGGAATGTTCCACAGCTCCACATTAAACAGCTCTACTTTACATTCATTCAATTCCAGATAGTTTTACAGCTCAAAAATACTTAAAAAAACAGACATTCTGTCTGTGAGCGGGGTGGCCTCTCCACAGATCTGACCTGTAACTTGGTCTGGTTTGGTTTCCATGAAGATAGAAAGGTTTAATACTGTGAAACATTCCAGACAAAGGAATGACATCTCCTTTTGATGAACCCTCCACCAGAAAAGTACACTTTTAATCAAAAAGAAAAAAAAAAAAGCTTAATTGAATTGCATGTGATAACTCAAACTACGAGGGAAAGTCAATAATCAGGTATAATGTAAAAATGTATCTTACGTCTAATTTAGAATCATATGTGTGGTACTGGGAAATAAGTAGTATAATCTTCTATTGTTTTTCATAGCACAGTTCAGAAGGTTACAGACAATATGTAACCAAAGGATAAATACTGTGAATAGGCAGAAATAAAGAGAGAGATTTAAAAGAAGGCATTCAAGATTGTACTGTATCTAGACAATGAAGACAATTAGCTTCAGTGTCTGGACAATAAACCCCAGTGCAAGTATATTTTCAAGCTAAATTTTTATGTCAATTGAAAACATGCTACATAGGTCTCCAGGAGGAATAGCAGCTAATGGATCTAATTGAAGTGATTTTAGTACCACAAGGCCATTAAATGTACTCCCTAAAAATGACGTGAACATGGAGAAAAGCATTTTGAAGGACCCTCCATCTCGGTCTTTGTTGTACTGCACTTTTCTGGACTGAGATTTTTGATGTTTTTCCTGTATCTGCTGTAGCCACTCGTCCAAGTGCTCTGATCACCACGGGCGCCACTGATGCCTCCACTTTCCAGTAGGGGTGTAACGATATCCAAGTGTCACGATAAAATATTGTCACGGTATGGACCTCACGGTACGATATATATTGCGACATTATGGGAAAGCTCACGAGATGGTGGGAGGTTCACGATTAGGGATGTAACAATATACAAATCTCTCTGCACAATATTTTCACGATATACATCTCACAGTGTATTTATTGCAATATTTTGTGGCAAACAAAACTGTTAATATGCTACTTTTTCCTCTTAAAATGCCTTGACAAGACTTAATCCAAAGAACTAAAACTTAAAAGTGCTTAGGATCATGGTCTATGAAGATCCCTGTGTCTTTTTTTAGTTCTTGCTTCACCATAACTCTTAATTTAAGCAAAGAGACTTGTAATTCGATATATTGTGATGGTCTACAATAGGGTGACCAAATGTCCATTTTTCCCCAGACATGTCCATTTTTCACATCCGGGTTTTTTTTTTAAAGTGATGCAAATGTCCACGTTTTCATGATCTTTCATTGGGCCATTAAATTGAGTGGCTCTCGTAGCTCTCTGTGCACTCTGAAGGAGCAAGCAAGATGCACATTTAACAATGACTTGTACAAGAAATTCCCAGCTTTTCATCCTGGTCGGAATAAGTGTGAGGCCATGTGCACAGTTTACAAAGCAGGCACATATGTTTCGGTGTCCAGTGGGCGTGTCAGGGACCTCAAAGCTCACCAGGAAACCGAAAAACATTAAAAAGATTTGCCAGGTGAGAGTAGCTCGATGTCAGTGACGAGGCCCCACCCCCCACCCCCCGCACGGTGTCCTGGTTTTGACAAATGGAAATATGGTCACCCTAGTCCACTATATTACTGTGAGAACTTGGACAAAACAATATCACGATATTTCAGTTATTGTTACATCCCTACCTTCCAGGCCTTTTTTGAGCAGTGTTTGGAGTTAAGCCTCGCTTCCATGCAGCATTTAATTATCATTATGAAATATGATATGGCACTTACAGATCTGCAGTTAAATGTTTAAATGTTTTTTGTTATCAAAAACCCAATATATATGGCTTTGAAAGATAAAATACTTTATTAACTTTTCAACCAACACAACCCTTACATTTTCAATGGAAATGTGACCTCCTTAATGCTTTGAAGTTTAGAAAAAACTGTTGTTCAGCATTACAAAATTGATAACTAAGCAAATTAGACTATAAGAAAGGGGTTATGCAGTATTTTTTCATGTCATCCATTTAGTTCCAGTGTTAAATTAGACTTGGTTTCATATCCAGAACTATTAGTCCTGGGGGTGTTAGTAATCTGGCATAGTTTCATGCTTGTACCATAAAAGTGAACTATTTTGGTCCTTAACAGCTCCACTACTATGTGTGTAGGGACTGTAAATCTTTTTTTATTGTTATTATGAGTTGTAGTTCTTATGCCTTGGACCTGATGTTTTTGCAGCGTCTATGGAGGACCACAGTAACTGCGCGTCCTTCGTCTGTGTTATTTTGAGCCACGGGGAAAAAGATGTAGTCTTTGGGACAGACGGACGGGTCCCACTCGAAACATTAACACAATATTTTAAAGGACACAAATGCCGAAGCCTCCTGGGAAAACCAAAACTCTTCTTCATAAATGTGAGTCTGTCCTTTCCCCTTCACAGTGGTACAACATATTACACTATTCTCTGATCTATGTTCCAACATAGTTTGCTCATCACGAACATACCTGGAGTTGTGTTTTGTTTCATTTACACATTTATAACACACACCCTGCAGATTTAGACACCCTTAGGATTTAGTTCTGATCTCAGACAGAAAACACTCCACTTTGTGATGTCATATGGTAATAGGGTCTACAGGAAGTTCTAAATTGTGTTTTAAAACTCCAGACACCTTCACTAAAATCATTTGGATGAATGATTTCAGCCCAATCTCTCCACTAAACAAAAGGTTAAAGACTTGAAAACCACACCACTTGATGACATCACAAGCTGGAACAGAGCAATTTAAGCTGTGGAGATGCAGACAGACTAATAAAGGGTTACTCAAACAACATTCTAACATGGCTTAAAGCTCATTAAATTAAGTTTTGCGTAATATAGGGGGTCGAAAAAAAAAGAGAAATAGAGCGAATGAGAATAGATAGTAAGGACTGTTTTGACATCTCAACATCGTAATATATCACTAACTTTATTTTTAACATTTATTTCTGTTGTTTGAAAGGCATGCCGTGGTAACAACTCAGACGCAGGGGTAGATATGGTCGATGGTGGTGATAGTGTGGATGGTGTAGAAAACTATATCACCTACAGGATCCCACTGGAGGCTGACTTCCTGTACGCCTACAGCACTTCTCCAGGTAAAGTACACTATAATCATCCACTGGTCTCAAATCAGGAGGGGAGAGAACAAAATTGTGCTCAAGATAATATGCACAATGTCACTTTTTGGTTGGGGGTCTGTCACCTGCTTGTTTCTATGGATATCTACACTTGCTTTGCCTGGAATGTTCCACAGTATGACATTAAACATCTCTACCTTACATTTAGTCAATTACACTTTGTTTTATAGCTCAAAAATGCCTTGAGAAACAGGCATTGTGACTGTGAGCTGCATCGCCTCTCCATAGATCTGACCTGTAAAAGTTTAATGCCTTACTGCAAAACATTGTAAACAAAGCAATAAAAGCAAAATAAAATCGCCATAGATTCAAGCAAGTGATGGACCCACCAGAAAAATTACACAGTTCACCTTTAGAGTGCACAGTTCATGTTTTCTAATTGTTACGTGGATTGGTGAGATATTTATCATAATTTTACATTTGTTAAAGTTGCACTATTTTCTGATCTGTGTTCTAATGTTGTTTCCTCATCATAAACAGACCTGGAGTTGTGTTTTGTTTCATTCACACACTTTTAACACTGGCTGAGTTCTATTCTCAAACTGAAAACACTCTGTTCCTCACCACCTTTGCAATGTCACATGGTAGAACAGGAAGTGCTCCACGGTGTTTTTAAACTCTTTACACCTTCACTAGAATCATCTGGATAATTTCAGCTCGGGAAACAAAACACAACTTGAAGCAGTAATTTTCAAGTTAACAGCTTTTTTTTTTTACTTTGTTTAGTAGAGACAAACAATTCCAATTATCCAAATGATTCTAGTGAAGGTGTATGGAGTTTAAAAACACCGTGGAGCACTTCCTTTAAAACCACCAGAGAAGAACTCAGTCTAAATATGCAGGGTTTATGTGTGAATTAAACAAAACACAACTCCTATACCATTATAACATAGATCAGAAAGTAGCATAATAGGAGTTCTTTCAAAACAAAAACAAAAAAAACCCAAACAAACAAAGACATATTTAACCATCTTACTTGACTTACAAAGACATTTTAGTTCTGCTTTAATTTATTTTTCTTAACGCCTTCTTGTGTGCAGGATTTGTAGCATGGATGATGCCCAGAGGGTCCTTTTTCATTCATGAGGTGTGTCAGATGATTGAGAACCACAAGGACTTGGAGCTGATGCAGATCATGACCAGAGTGAATGGAATAGTGGCCCACAGAGACATGTTCTGTGATGAGGGGAAGAGGTACATGGAGAGTTATAAGCAAATGCCCAGCGTCACCTCCATGCTAACCAAAGAATTCTACTTCCCAAATCGGTTTAAGAGGTTTGCGCTCCATTAAAGCTCCATTCACACACGAGCCAGCACCAGAGCTTAGCTGGGTCTGCTCTGTTCACACTGAAAGGGCCCATGTTGATCTATGTCAAGCAGAAGTAAACAGCAAGGCCAAAAATTCAAGTTAATGCATCTGATATAAAAATGTATTGAACAGATACATATGTACTCTAGTTTATGAAACTGTTGACCTTTTTTCTGTACCATTTTTGGTTCTAAAGTTCCATATGTTTTAACAGACCATGTATGAAACATGGAACAAAAATTATTTCCCAAATTTCAAAAACCTGCAAATCATGTCAATAAATGGATGTATTTCATCATATCTTGTGTTATTCCATCTTTGAACTGTTGATGAAGGTACATGTTTTTTCAAAAAAAATGTATTTAAAATGATAAAAAATTTGCTTGGAAGGACTGACATATTTTATAGAAATAGTTTCCTTTCATTTTGAAGAAATATTAAAGTATTTGGAAGAAAAAAGCGACAAATTATGTAAAATCATGCACCTTCTACTTGTTTGCACAATTTTCCCTCTGTTACTTTTCCCTCTGTTACCATGACCTTTCTTAATCAAAAATGTCATTAGTCAAAAAGTAAGAGGTTTTTCAACCTAATCTTGTACCATATGGTAGAAAACTATATGAAGCAAATATTCAAACCAGTTTGTTAAGGATATGTAAGTGAGAACCAAGAGTTATCACTGTTTGTATTTATTGCCCAAAAAGTGCTGCATATTTCATTCCCTCCGTTACCGACATGAGTTTTAAAATTTTTTGTCAACAACTTG
Organism: Boleophthalmus pectinirostris; assembly: GCF_026225935.1. Classification (NCBI taxonomy): domain Eukaryota; kingdom Metazoa; phylum Chordata; class Actinopteri; order Gobiiformes; family Gobiidae; genus Boleophthalmus; species Boleophthalmus pectinirostris. Next base: position 32,399,584 of record NW_026571207.1, on the reverse strand, counting down.
AAAGAATATCACAGGTTTAACTTTACCCTGTTGGAGTGTAACTCTTTCCTACATTCTGATACTTTACTTATTTCAATAGTTCCTCTAGTTTCTGAATAAGAGACATTTGAATGTAAAAAATCTGCCCCTGTTTCCCTCCGTTACCACTTGACCGGACCCAGATTCATTTTCATTATTTTTCAAGTTTCATAACGTTTATTTTTAGATGAAATATTAAACTCAAATCAGTTGGCCTCCTTGTTTCTCTGCTTTTATCTGTTTGCTCAATCTTTGTAGCAAAATGTGATGTTAACACAAATGTTAGGCTTATATTTAACTTTAAAGAACTTTAAAGAATAATACTGCTGGGACCTGCTTGTTTCCATGGAGATAGATCAGTTTAATGCCTTAATGCGAAACAATTTTGGCAAAGCAACAGGAGACGAGAGTGGCCCTAAACCTATGTCTATGCCTATGTCTACTATGTCTTTTTTATTTAGTTCATGTTTGGATCTGACTCTCTGAAACTGCTCTTTTTGTTACCAGAGAATAAAACTCTTCAGGAAAAGTGTTTGACTCTAGATCTCTCTTTTTAATTTACAAACAAAGGGGCTGTTTTTGTTTATATTATATGTGTATATGTGTGTATGTGTATATATATATATTTGTTATTTTTTATGTTACTTTTATATATTTTTGTAATGTTTAATTTAAAATGTAAAAAAATAAGACTAAAGTGTATTAAAATATTTACAAAAACAGGCAAACCCAATGCTGTAGTGTGAACAAAATCAGCTTATCAAAATGACATAATCTTTTAAAGTCATAGTATGTAACTTTTTTGGCCAAATAACAGACTAAAATAAAAGCATGTTTGTTTCATTATAGATGTTTTTAATCACTTAAAAATAAGAATAATAGAATAACACATCCTTAATCTGAGTGAGCTCGCATCTCCACAAACCTTACTTTCAATCTCAATGGAGAATGTTCCAAAGTATGATTTTGAACTCTATTTCCATGACTTCCCCCTCCAAAAGGTTACACAGTATGACTTTAAAAACTCCTTGAATTAAAGCTGCAGTTCATTTACCATGGCTCTCAGGGTCCTCCATATTATATATGAAGTTAAATGCCTTGGCCTCATTCTAGACGAAAATTTCAGATTTATCAGTCACACAAAATACTTAGTGAAGAAGATTAAAACTAGTCTCAATTGCTTTCGTTTCATACGTAAAGATTTAACGCTCCACACTTCTAAACTTTTCATGAACACAATGATCTTCTCTCATCGAGCTTATTGTATCACCTCATGGTCCCAGGCGTCCTCAACCATACTGAAACCACTCCGTTCATTTTACAAACTAACCCTTAAGGTCCTTGATAAAAAGCCCAAACAAGTATATTTTCAAGCAAAATTTCTATGACTGGTGCCCCACTGTGGCATCTGATTTTCCCAGTAAATGGTCACATTTTTCTATAGCGCTTTTCCACCTTCCACCTTCAAGGCACTAAAAGCGCTTTACAACAAGGAACCACTCACCCATTCACACACACATTCATACACTAGTGTATGCAGACACTGTGGGCAAGGTGGGTTAAGTGTCTTGCCCAAGGACACAATGACAGCATTCATCTGTGGGAGCTGGAATCACATCAGCCAACCGAATGCTCTACCAACTGAGCTACTGCCAGTGTCTTCCGGATCCAAGTACTGACCAGGCCCAGTCTTGCTTAGCTTCTGAGATCTGACAGGATCAGGCTTTAACAAACCTTTATGGCCACGCAAAAAAAAAAAAAAAAATCATCTCACAGTGCACAACTGGGTACAGTGTAAAACTACCCTAGCTTATGTCTGAATTTAGAATCACATGCATGGTGTTGGAAAGAAAGAAATAGTAGTTCATGGCGTAGTTAGAAGGCTACGTGCAATATGGTAAACAAAGCTTAAATAGATAGAGATCATAGTTTATAACAAATACATCTGGACAATGTAGACAATGGACCCTAATTTAAGAAAGTTTTTCAAGCAAAAATAGGTATAAAAAGTATACTACTTTAATTGAATCTTATAAACATACAGTAACACAAAATACATATAGTGCAAATTCAATAGAATAATTACAAAAAGGAATCACTTCATAATGCATTATTATAAGGCCTTGTAAAACTGTCCCAACTTATTTCATTCTTTCTTTCTATAGGTTCCTATGTATGGTATCTGGAAATAAGTATTTAAAAGGAGGCACTTAAGATTGTAAGAAGTACATCTGGACAATACACAGAATGAGCTTCAGTGTGGACAATTGAAAACATGCTACATAGTTCTCCAGGAAGAATAGCAGCTAATGGAGGTCAATGAAATCTAATTGAAGTACCATAAGGTAATTAAATGTAATGTACTACCTAAAAATGACCTAAACAAGGACTTTCTCAGCAATTATATCTCCAAAGAGAAAAGCATTTGAAAGACCCTCCATCTCGGGCTTTGTTGTTCCTGTACTGCACTTTTCTGGACTGAGATGTCTGATGATTTTCCTGTATCTGCTGTAGCCACTCGTCCAAGTGCTCTGATCACCACGGGCGCCACTGATGCCTCCACTTTCCAGTAGGGGTGTAACGATATCCAAGTGTCAGGATACGATATTATCATGATACGATCTTTATTGCGATATCGTGGGAAAGCTCACGATATGGTGGGAGGCTCATGATTAGAGATGTAACAATATCCAAATCTCTCTGTACAATGAGCTCTCTGTGCACTCAGAAGGAGGCATTTAAGGATGACTTGTACAAGAAATTTCCCGCTTTCCATCCCGGTCAGGATAAGTGTGAGGCCATGTGCACAGTGTACAAAGCAGCACATATGTTTCTGTGTCCAGTATTAAGTATTAACATATTTACACAAACATGCAAGCCCAATGCTGCAGTGTGAACAAAATCAAAATTACATAATCTTTTAAAGTCATAGTAGACCAAATAACAGACTAAAATAAAAGCATGTTTGTTTCATTATAGATGTTTTTAATCACTTAAAAATAAGAATAACACATCCTTAATCTGAGTGAGCTCGCATCTCCACAAACCTTACTTTCAATCTCAATGGAGAATGTTCCGAAGTATGATTTTGAACTCTATTTCCATGACATTCCACCTCTTTCAATGATCTTCTCTCATCGAGCTTATTGTATCACCTCATGGTCCCAGGCCTCCTCAACCACATTGAAACCACTCTGTTCATTTTACAAACTAATCCTGAAGGTCCTTGACAAAAAGCCCAAACACTGGCACCACTGTGACATTTTGAAGAAACATAAACATTTTTAACTTTGAAAATTTTACCAATTTTAATACTCTTAAATTCTTTTTTAAGTGTCTTAACTGCGATACACCACTGCACTCAGAATTTGCCAGGACCATAAATTGTTCACACAGAGCGAACACAAGAGGCGCTACTAGTGGTAATTGTGTTGTTCCTCGGTACAGGACAGATCTTGGTCAGTCCTCGTTCTCTTTTAAAGGGGCCAGACTGTGAAGTGGTTTACCATCTAATTTAAAATTGGAAACCAATAACAACAAATTTAAAAGTAAATTAAAATTATTGTATGTTTCCTATAAAAAATGCCAGTACATTACATTTACAGTACATTATCCATTGATAATGTACTGTAAATATTTTATCTGTTTGTAACTTATCTTTCTTGTATTGTCTGTTTTTATGCATGTAGAATATATTTTTATATGGACAGGTGTTGAAAACTAGCACTTGTGCTAAAACACTCAAAGTACTGCATCTGGCTTGTCTAATGTCATGTGATGTCCTTAATAAACATAAATTTAAAAAAATGTATGGGTATTGGGGCAAACAAGTAAAAACTCTTCTACATCAGCTGTCATGTGCTCTGACTGCAAGATAGAATGAGACACATGTAAAGGAAAAAATAACATAAAACACTGACAAAACAATTATTTACTTGAAAATACAATTTATTAAAAAGAAATGACATTTTTATCCAGTTTTTGTTGTTTACCTGCCTTATTTCACAAAAAATGGTATTCTATGTATTCAGAACAGCCCTGTGAATACCTGGACACAGTTAGGATAAAAATGGCTAGAATCCTCTCAACACAAAGAATTAATTGAGAAAACCTCTTTCGTGATAAGTGAAGGAGAAATGTCCAGTTTTAAAAGCTGCAGATTTAAGATGACGTTTGAACAGAAAAGTTTTGAGTAATGAAGGCCCGAGCTTTATTTACAGTGGAAACATCCTCCACTGTAAATAAAGCTCACCTTTAAGACAGAGAGGGGTGTTTTCCTACTTTTAATTCTAACGAGGATCACACACGCTCTCGAATCAAGGATATAAGAATGAGTTAGTATAGGAATTAAACAAGTGTCAATATGGATAGTCTTAAACAGCATTCCACGAAGGGAGGAGGCACTGATCCAGCTTCCATTACAGATACTGATACTTTGGCTTTAACTAACTGCCATTACCCGTAATTAACTGATACTAGTGTAAGTTTGGAGAATTTTTCTCCCGCCAAAAAAACACTTTACTTATTACAAAACAGTTCTAACTGTGTTATGTAGCTATTATTTTTCCTACTGCACAGCTTTGTATGAATTCAAGTTCAAACATTATAAGAGGTTCTAGGTCAACACCATCCAGTAAATAATCTTATTGCATCAAATAAAAGGCCCACACAGGATATCATCTGAAACTACACATAATTACATGATTGTCTTGATGCAATAGTTACAGTTTCTTTGTGTCACAGCAGTGCTCAATAAAAAGAGGTATTGAGATTTTGAAAATTCAGCAGAGCAACAAGATCTCATGAAAATCTTTGGTGACTTGCTTAGTCCCTGATACAGTAAGAACATGCGTGCCATTTCAGATGGTGTCATCAACATTCCCTGGAGCTGTGATGCTAACTGTAGGGATTTTTCTGTCTAAACTCTGTTACTCAAATTAGACTTTAATCTGAGATTTAATTTACAACCTGTGTGCAATCTGAACACAAATGGTTGACTTAGTTGGAACAGGTGAGATGATTTGTGCTGTTAAACAAGTCTTTCATTCATAATATTACAGTCACAAGATACGTAGCATTAGCAAACTTTTTTTTTTCAGTTATAGTCACTCTCACCTTTTTTGTTAAACTCCTGAACTCCTAAACAAAGACGCTCGTATTGATCATAGGCTCCAGGAAATGTGTTGTTTAAATCCATTTTGTATTTTATATCATTAATGTGTTCATTGTGTCACCATGATAACTTCTAAACCTTCCACCATACAGATACATGTAGTACACCCCCAGTGTGATGTCACTGCAAAGTATCAATAATAACTGTGCACTTGTGTCAAATAGTGTCCTCTGAGTATAAAGCGACATACTTGTAAAGAAGTATCTAAAAAGTATTTGTAATTGTTAGATTTACAGTTGAAATGTTGTTTTTTACATTTAAAATATCCCCGTATCTTGATTTTTAGTCATTTTAACTAATGCAATTTATCTGGGGTTTAGATTTTTGAGTTTGTTTAAAGGTATTTCTGAGTGATGATCCACCCCAGTCTACCCTAGGACTATATAAGACTAATGCATCATTATTATTGCATACTTCTCAGACAATAAATAAACAGCATAACATTAAGCAACCCCTTCTCTTGTTACTGAATTTTTAAAAAACAAGCACGTAATCACCTGTATGTGGCCACACCTACTGAGGAGCGTATGCAGTTGTTTAAATCAAGGGTTCCCAAACTTTTTAGGTTGAGACCCCCAAAATAACCAGGCAACCAACACCAGACCCCCCCTGAAAAATAAAATTAATTTATTTTAATTAAATTAATAAAAATTTAATTAAACTAATAATTAAACAAAATTCTGTTCAATGTAATTTAATTTAATTTGTTAATCAAGTTCAGTCATGTTTATTTGACTAGTTTATTGTGTTATTTGGACTCTTTTCTCATACCATTTTTAATTAAAATGGATTAAACATGTAAAACACGTGTAATTTTTTTTTTTAAATTACATCTTCTACGTCATCCTGCGACCCCAGCTCACTGCCACATGACCTCCCGGGGGTCTCAACCTCTATTTGGGGAACCCTGTTGTAAATGATTGTTAAACTTGTATTAAATCCTATTTGGGGAAGTAGAACTCTTTGGTCAGCATGGAGACGATGCAGGGGATCTGCTTCTTGCCGCTGAATCCAGGTAGATTTGAGGCCGACTCAAAGTGATAGGCTACTTTTCTGTTGACTCTGGTCATAATCTGCATCAGCTCCAGGTCCTTGTGTTCCTCTAGGATCTCACACAGAGACTGAATGAACCATGAGCCGTTTTGTGTGTTCCTCCATGAGTAGTATCCTGAAGACAAGACAAAATAGTGAAGAGTTTGAAAATTATCACATTTAGTTGAGTGCAAGAAGCTCCTTAGAGAGATGGAGGAAATCTGAAGAGGAATTTTGAAAGAGGAAGTGTATGGGGAGAGGAAGTTTGGGTGTTGTTAGTGTGAGACCGAGAGAAGCATTAGATAAATGGGGTGTAAGTACATATTGGATTAGTAGTTTTAGGGCTGAGCAATTTTGGATTCCGTAGGTTATATGGTATAATACAGGGGTGCTCACACTTTTTCAGCATGCGAGCTACTTACAAAAGACATAATGATCTACCTAATACAAAGTCAAGCAAACTGCACTGAAACACTCTGTGCCCCTTTTTTGGACCCTCACCCACAGTTTGAGAACCCCTTCTTTAAGAGAACTTCCTCTGGCACTTTACACAAAACTGTGAAAAAAGTGAAGGAAGATTTTTAAACCTGTTTTTTAAAGTTCCAAACTGGAGTTGCATTCTTTTCTGGTTTTGCAGTGATATTTACCAGCCTCTGCACGTTTACCAAACCAAACGCACATCGTGACAAACACAGATGCATTTGTGCACTTTTGTGAGGCAAACTTCAGCCAAATGTGGCAGTAGGTCTGTTCTGTAGATCCGCTCTATGCTGTAGACCTGCTTTGTGCCAACACTGGAACACAAATTTAGACTCGTTTTTGCTTCACGTTTCGTCTTGCTCTTCTAATCAGCCGCACTGTGGGAGGGGCTTGTGTTTGCTGTACGCAGGAAGGAGCGAGAGCGTGAAAAGGCGAGGGGCGGCGTGCTGACGTGAGGCAGATGGACAGGTAGGATGTTTAGGAAGTTGAACCTGCCCTGTGATGCACGCTGGTACACGAGGGCACACGCTGTTGCAGACGAGCCGTGCATAGGGAGCATGTGTGTTTGTGATGTGCCGTAGAGTCTCCGCGGGTTTCAAATGAGCGCACAGGCTGCACTGAGACGCCCCACACGCTCCTGCACCCCACTAATGAAATATGATCGCACTTGTTGAGTGTCAGACCTTGAGTGAGAGACAAGACCGAGTCCAAACGCGAGTCCGAGACGAGACACGGCGATCTACCCACACGACCTTGGCGATCGACTGGTAGATCGCGATCGACGTATTGAGCACCCCTGGTATAATATATATATATATATATATATATACTTTTTTTTTTTAATCAAAACTTTAATAGTTTGATGAGAGAAAAACTGAACTGGCACGATGCTTTTGAGAACACTTCGGTAGAGGTCTAAACTACAGTGTTAGCATTAGGAAACACTGAAAATGGGACCTGGCAACATCTCTAAAAAAAAAAACTACTACGTATCTCTGTGTATTCGACCCAAACTCGAAGCATCTTGAACGTTCAGGCATCTGACACCCTGGATGTGCACCATGTCAACCAGTCAGGGAGTACTCTCCACTGATGTAGTGACAGCATTATCCAGAAGAAAGAGCAGAAAGATGAAGACCCAGGAGCCCTAAATGAAACTGTTTAAATTCAGAATGCCTCTGAATCATGTCATGGACCAGGACACAGTCCCACAGATCGCCTCAGCTGATGGGCTGTATGTAATAAATGCACCAAAGCCTCTCTCTGAACAAAGCTTAGGACACAATTATCTGATTAACTAAATGACTGAAGTCTTACAGCCCAACTATAAATTATTGCATTATTCAAGTGTAACAATTAAAGGTTGTATGGAGGATTTTTTTTGTTTCAAATTGTCAATGATAGCATTATAGAGATGCAGTAGCCTTATAATTATGATGACCAAAAAAAAGAGAATAAAAATTCATCAACTCTGGACATGGTGGGGCCAGCTAAACATTTGAGGGGGGGGGGACAAACAGTCGCTGGATTTCTCATTCCTTGGAAAATCCTCTATACAACCTTTAAACTCAGTACCGTTGATGGACCTCAGTAGTGTGTAATAGTAAACTGTCCCCACAGTTACAGTGTCAGGGATGAGGGCTGGTACCTGGAGCTGTGGAGTAGGCGTAGAGGAAGTCCGCCTCCACTGGGATCCTGTCTGTGGACGGGTCCACGCTGGCATCCACTGAATCTGTCTCAATCCCACCATCAAAGTCAGCGCCACGGCATGCCTTTCAAAATAAAAGAAAACAATAAAACAACATACATCATCACAGCAGTGTATTACCTCTTGAGGAAATGAGCACTTCACTGGCACTGGTCCATCTGAGCACTGTTAACAAAAGTCTTAGAGCATCATTGTAGGTCACACTCAGTCTCTGTAGGCTCGGACTGACCTGTATAAAAAAGAGTTTGGGTTTTCCTATGAGGCTTTTGCAATTGTGTCCTTTAAAATATCTGGTAAGAACGTCCAGTTTTTCACATCCGTCTGTCCCAAAGATCACGCCCTCATCCCCGTGGCTCAAAATCACACAAACAAAAGAGGCGCAGTTACTGTGGTCCTCCTGAGACACTGGAAAACAATGAACATGTGTACATTAAATAACAGCAAGAACTACTGCAGGGTTTCAGATTATTTAGGCCAATAATATTTAATACAGCTGTGGGGCAGCCGAAATCAATATTGTTAAAATTCTGGTTATTGTTTTAATACAGTGAGTTCTTGTGTATAGTCATCAGGTTAAAGATTTGCCCATCATCTCCAGTTTATCCTTGGTTAACATGTATTTATAACTGTCTTTTCTGCCATTTGTGATCAGTGTTTGCATGTGCATTTTTTTGGTGTGTCCCATTAGTGATGGGAAGAAAACTGTGAAAATGTCTTTAGTTACAGAATACTGAATACCTGCATTAAAGATTAATCAGAGTACTGTATTCTGAACACTTAAAATACTTTTACATTAAGTTGCATTTAAATTATAGTGTACAGATGCTACATTAGATTATGTTTGTCCACAGTTTGTTCTGCATTTCCTATCACTGACTGCAGAAGGAAAAATCACATTCATGCACCACAAGAGCTATGTGATTTTTTGCAACTGCAATGTATTCCACTGATTTTAGAAAAGGAACTGCATTCTGAATACCATTAACTCTTTCCCCCCTGGACGCCTACTAGGAACAACCCATACATATGTTACTAGGGCTACCCATAGAGCATAATTGCATAAAAGAAAACAGACTTCCACGAGTGATTTCAGGGCAATTTTGGTTCATAATCGAGTATAAAGCCAAGATAGTTTGTTCGGATATCGCAGGACTCCATACAGACGCATCAGCGGCATTCTCATCTTCGTAAGATTCACTCTCTGTAAGTCCGTCGCTAGTGCTGTTTTCCACTTTATAATCACCCTCATCACTTTGAAATCTATAAAAGTCACTTTCTCTAAACTTATCCATAAAATACATCCGCTCCTCATTATTTCTAAAACTGTGTGCCGCAGCGCGATCTTTCCATTGCACGTGTTTCGTGTTGTGTTTTTTCCGGAAGCTACCATCGTCACTACTTCGATTAATGTCGGAAAAAATCTGCGAAAACATATCCTTGAATCCTAATGGTAAGCCTAGTGTGGGTTGTAGTGGAACCTACCTATCGCAGTCTCTGTTTAAATGTGAAAAACCGAGCCGTTTCTAAAGGTCGTCAAATCACGTCTTTAGTGATACGGCGGAGGTGTCAAAAGTCGTCATTAAGGGTACAGGGGGGGGTCGTCAAATGTCGTCTTCATGGGGGAAAGAGTTAAAGGTTAAAGTAGAGGATAAAGAGAGGGGACAGTGCCACTGCTGATTCTGTGAAGTGTAATTTATTTTTAAGTTTTCAAACCTTTCCAAAGAATGATGGGATACAAAAAAAACATTCATTAAGACTCAAACTGATGATTTCACTGAGACAACTCCTGATACAGCAGATATTTGAAGGAGGAGAGGGGGTCTGTGCTCTTGAGTGGAAAAATTCCTGACTGCCTGCCACATGTCCTTGTGTTTGGGATCAGACAGAGCATCCAAACACTCTGAAACCAGCTTTAAAGTGGGACTAAGGTAGTTTTAAATAATAAACAAGGAGAACAAAAACATAGATTGCCTCAAACTGCAGATGGCCCTATGTGCCACCAGAAGGAGCCATACCACAGTCTGAGAAACACTGGCTTACATTATTAGTATAGAAGTACAAAAGTGCATGAAGTTACCACTCTTTAGCTTTTTCTTAATCTCTTCAACAGTGAGGTCTGTTCCTATGATCAGTTTATACCCCAGATTATGAAAAATCTTCATCACAGCATTTGCATCTACATCTGTGCCATTTCGAGTGTTCATTCCTGAAAAAAATAAAATAATAAAAAAACAAGGCTAAAATCAGGACAATGAGTATATATTAAGGAGGTATATCAATACTTCTTCAAAAGAGTATCTGATTTCAATGTCTGGTTTCAAAATCTGGTTTTGGTATTGATTTGTATCAGAGTATAGTTTTGCCCTCACAGATCTGACCTGTGCTGCGGTGGAAGTTCTTGTTGTTGATGATGAGGCAGAGTCCAGCATGTGGGAAGTTGGTCTTGTATCTATACGGATCCTCCTTGGTCTGGACTTTAGTGTCATCTGGACCAGGGACAGAGTCCTGGCTCAAAGAACTACAACTCTCCTGTGGGTCCTGTGTATCTCCAAGATTTTCTGAAGACGAGGGGCTCTTTCTGGAATTAAATTAATCTGCATTAGGGGTGGGTGAGCTTGATTATCATTATTAGTAGTATGCCAAAAAGGAATGTGCCAAAAAGTGCCAGTAAATGTCTTGGTTGAGGTTCGATTGTCACACAAAACATGAATGGAGTCAAACTAACCACATAAATGCAAAATATAATCATGAGTCAGCAGCAACATAAAGACAGATCTCTGTATCAGATAAAAGAATTACTTAACTGACAATCCCCGAAAACATTCAAGTGGAAAATAAAGAAAATGAAACTTTATCAACAATAAGAATTTGCTTTGGAAAGTGAAAACAATAATGAACCAGTGAGCTGCTGCCACACACCGCCCAGGGACCCGCTCCAGATCCTTTTCTAGTCCTGGTCAGTACCCAGGTCTACCTTAGCTCGATACCTATGGAGCATGTTTTGGGTCGATAGGCGAAACCAGAGTGACCAGAGGAATCTACTCAGACACAAGGAGAACATGCCCCATAGGAATTGAACCTGGATCTTTCTTGCTGTGAGGCACTAACCCCTTATTAACCCAACACATTGTAACAGGACATTGAATAAAACTGTAAGAACTGTAAATAGCACTGGTTCAAATCTGCCACACAAATCTAACCCTAGGCTTTGGGATACAGGATTACACTGTGCACCAAAATATATTTGATTTCCTGAGGCCGCAACAGTCTCGTTCACATCCTAAAACTTACTTGAACAAAGTCCAGGCATCAGTTGTGTCCCCACTGGTCTGATCTTTATCTGCCATGGTTCTGAAAAAGGAAAAAATATGAGTTTTATTATGAGCTTCGTTTGGTAAAAGTGCAAAAGTAACAGTTGTACATTTGGCTGTTAGGTTGTGTTTTCATTGGGGCTGAGCGTTATGTTCAAAAGATATGTCTTTTTAAAACCTTCAATTTATGTTTTTTAATAAGTTTTATGAACAGATTTTAAAAATAAATCAAATTTTATACAACAAATGAATTCTTTCCACTCAAGTCCAATTAATAAAGGTTGTCAATAATCAATACTTACAATCACATAAATAAAGTTGGACCTTACTGGATAATGTCGTCACAATACCGACATTTCAAACTTGATTCTGATACTGAAGATAAACTTCATAGTCAATACTGATTCTGATACAACTCTTTATTTAGACAATAGAATGGCATTTTCAAAATTAAAATTAAAATAAATATACAAATTAAGTCTATGGTAAGAATCTAAATTAGTTTTGTTTGTTTTAACCCACTCTACATGATCTACAAATTCATGCTGGAGCATGAGTGTCGCCCCCTGCAGGACACCCTGTCAGTGGCACTGCTCCACCCTCTGCAGGATGAGCAGTGCCCTGTACATGAACCCTGTAGTGTACATGAATCAGACTCTTGTAGTAATCTAGTGCAATACTCTACATAATGTGTTGTAACTGCATTGCAACACTTGAAGTTCCTGTTTATCTTATCATATATTCCCACAATTATTATTTATTACGCTCCTGCTGCACTTTCAGTTCCACAGTTCCACATTTAAACAAGTGTAATAGAACTGTACTTTGTTACAAACAAACCACAATGATCTAGAAGAAAACATCATGGATCATTTTTCTGCACATTCTGGTGATTTATGGTGATTATCTCAGTCAGTGATTATCACGATTATTTAAAACGTCCCACCAACGATCAGTGTGTCTACCTTTTTATCACAATGATATTACTGTTTATTGTCTATTCCGAATTGGTACTGACAAAGTTGAACCTTTCAGTTCAGCTCATTTTGATCTTCATCAGAACTAGTGCAAGATAAAAACTACTTTAAAACTACTTTGTTCTGAAGACTGACTACATTTTACTGTCGAAAAAGGAGTGTTTTAAGCACTGTGCATGCTGTATCAAAATCTAGTATAAGTATAGAATTTTAAAATTGTAACAACACTACCCTATTGAGATGTTATGACTTGTAATCAATATTAATATTTCTTTTGACAAGTTAAAGGTACAGTGTGTAACTTTCCAGAGGTGGCACATCACCTTCAAAATTCGATAGAAACAGAGTTAAAACCACACATCAGAACATTTTCAGTGGAGATGAATAGGCTTTATGCAATGCTGTAATGTAGAATATTATAGCCAAAGGAACAACATTTCCATGAAAATGAGCCAGGTGGTTTTGTTTTTCTTTTTTCTTTTTTTGCATTTACAATAGAAAGTAACAATGTAATAATCCAGTTATTACATTTGAATCAGGAATAAAATAAAACAAGACAACAATTGAGGGAATTAAAAACAACTGTTACGTAATATTAAACCTTGAAACCTTATAGAACTAACTAGTAGTCTAATTAGTAATAAACCGTGTCCGCAGAGTATATTCTATGGTTAAATTCGCCAAAAAGTAGGCTTCATTGTCAGGATACTACTACTAGGGCAATCTGATTCGCAGTAAATACCATATATGGAAGAAGCACACCCACTTTAATTATATCTTTGGCATTATCAACTAACGTTTTAATCATGTACTAAAACAAATAAACAAGCAATCAGTCACAGACTTATATTCATATTACACCTCAAATAGTTGATTTAGTGATTTAAGGCGTTCAAAAACAACAATCGACTTCCCAGGTGTAGCAATGGAACGCGGGTCACCTATACGGAATAACCTGTTTAACTAGAACCAGCAAGCACGCGCTAAAATACTAACTTCTAATCAAAATCTGAATTAAATCGTTTTATAATATCATCGCACGTACCTTTATTGCGGTAAATATGCTTGTACAGCTGTTGCCAAGCCGGTATTGTAACTGTAAAAAGTCTATATAAGGAAACAAATGTAAAGGAAAACGAGCGAAGTCCAGAGATGAGCTGTTAGCCAATCAGAGGCCTGAGATTCGGCTGAGGGCGGGCGCTAAAACGTAAATGAGGAACCTGATTGGTTGAAAGTGTGCCCAAAGATATGCCCGGACAAGTTTACGAAACGAAAATATTAACTCAACAAAAATTATATGACTAAACAAAACATAATGAAACTAGGTCATGAGGTGATTTTAGATTATCTGGTGTAATACAATATTTGAGAAAGACATTCCTTATACGGTTCACTGATAGGTTCACTTCATGCGCTCACTTGTGAGGAAAGAAAAATCAAACAATAAGTTTCAGTTTCGTTCAACCACAAGTTGAAGATGAGTGATTAGAAAAGCCCAATGTATTTATATCTCCAGTATTCAAATATCTGAGTGTTCTTTGGTATTTATTTTAGAGCCTATTATTATTGGACCCTGCTAGTAGTCAAAATTATTTGAATTATTACACTTATATCTGATCTATGTTCTAATGTTTCTTCATCACAGACATATCTGGAGTTTTGCTTTGTTTGATTCCCACATGTTTAATACACAAATCCTGCATATTTAGGCTGAGTTCTCTCAAACAGAAAACACTCTGTTCCACCTTGTGATGTCATGTGGTAATATAGGAAGTACTTCATACACCTTCAGTACAATCATTTGGATGATTTCAGCTCTGGAAATGACAATCTCTACTGAACAAAAGGTAAAACGTTGCTATTAACTTAAAAACTACCACCTTATGATCACAAGGTGTGATAGAGCATTTTGAGCTTTGGAGATGCAGACAGAGTAATAAAGGATGACTCAGACATGTGTGAATGAAACAAAACACAATTTCTGGTATGTTCTGCATGTGATAACAACATTTTGACATGGCTTTTCCCTTTCATACAATTTCTTTTCTCTGGTAAGAGGAGTAAAGAAATGGTTTGAGAGGGGAGTTAAAGAGGCTATTTTTGTTAGGAAAAACAATTCTTTGAAATGGAGGGCTCAGACGTCATCTCTCTTCTATTCAAGTTCAACTCCATCCTCAGACCTAAATCAAAACAAAAGAAAACAAAAAAACAATAGTGATAGGCCTGAATGTCATATGCTAATATGACTCAGACACAGTTTCCATGTAGCCAGATCTGTTGAACTGCACTCACAAACCGAAACTGTAAACAAGTAAGAGTGGTGGAAATTTTATTGGGTGTTTTTGTTGTTTTTTTTCCGTTATACAAGAGACATTGTAAAAGCCACAATGTTCTTGGGAAAGGATTGAACCTCAGAAAGTATTTCAGTCTTGTTACCACAGTGCTCTTGGCTCACTACTAGCAGAACCTTTGTCTGTCAGTGGTGGGACCATTTGTTACCGGTGCAAATGTCGACATAGACGGTATTCTTGTATGTTTTGGTGTTATTTTACAGATAATTTCCAAGTAGATGTGTTAGTTTCAGAGTAGTTTCAGTGTAGTTAGCTCCTCCCTTCAGACAGATCTAAGGCAGTGTCCACCAGCGTCTGACCAGAACTGAAGAAACAGCTTGGATGAAAAACGTATTAGGTCAAAAAACTCTGTCCAATTCTGTTTTTCTTTTCTATGTCTCCATGGAAAATGTTCCGAAGTAGGTTTTTAACATTCTGTTTATATGGAATTAGGTGACTTTCCACCTACGAAAATTTACATTACTTTAATCTGAATAACTAACTGTATTAATAGCCCAGTGTTTTTTTCTCTCAATATAAAGTAAAATAGCATTCATTTACACAGATAAAAAAACATATGGTTCAGTTATTTAGCACAAATAAAATTTTATTATTTAACAACAGAAAATTGGCAGAAAATATTTAAATACAAAAAACAAAGCACTTTTCTTTGATGAATACAGTAACATTAAGGACAGATAACACAATTTAAAGTTAGCAAATAATAAAACACTCACTCCTCTTCCTTATTTTTCTTTGACAGTTTTTTGCAGTCTATTGTTGATTTCTTTCAGCTGAAGTTCTGTGGTTTGGACGTGTTTGGCCTCGATGAGTAAAGCCGGTAAACTGGACACACCGTACTGAAGACAATGGATAAAACAACAAATTACAGATGAATAAAAAGGCACTACAAATACTTACAGCCTATGAGAAAGTACTGTATGGTACATATGGGACACTGATAGACCTGGTTTAAAGGTGCACTGCTTGTTTCTATGGATATGATTAATTAATATGATTTTAATCCTGCTTTATAACTATTCTAGTCCTAGTCCCTGGTTGAGTCTTGCTTTGGTTCTAGTTAACCATTTGAAAAACATACACTAATGTACTTGAAACATGACAAAGAGTTATGCGAGAGTCCTAGTTTAGTCCTTGTTTAGACCTCATAAAGACCTGGTTTATTCATATTTAAACCTGGTTCAAGCCTGATTTAGTTCTAGTCCAGTCCTGACTCAGTCCTACTTTAGTCCTTGTTCAGCCCTGGTCCAGTCCTGGTCCATACCGTTTCTCTCTCGTCTGGATTCTCCTGTCTGTGTTGAAGATATCGTTTGTTGAGCTCTCGCAGGTTTTGGAGGAAAGTTTTGCTTTGATTTAAATCCTTTAAGTTTTGCTCCAGTTCAGATTTGTCTTTTTGCAGCAGCCACAACTGTCGCTCGGACCTGAAATAAAACAAAACACATAATTAGGCCTAGAGGGTCATTCATGCTCCATTTCATACATGAACAGATCTGTGAGTTCCAAACGTAGTAACAGTTATCACATTTGTACTTTTGTTTCTAATGTCAAGACTGTATTCTCTGAAACAACCACCAAAGGATGCTAAAAGTCAGTAAACTGACAAAAACTGATGAAGAGAGCAACAAATAAACAAACATGGAGGCACCCATCGCAGGTTTTAGAAAACATCTGCTGAAAAAGAGTCAAGAAAATTAGTTGAGGGATGCATTTATTTCTTCGTCTTCTTCTGATATGTGCTCATTGCTGCCCACAGTGGTTAGCTCCGTGGCTAGGATTTGACGTGTTCTGAGCAGAGGGACCAGATTACACACAACAACAACAAAGTTTCATATGTGCCATCTATTGGTGAAAAAAAATCTAATAAATTTACAGCTGTAGTTCTAACAGTATTTATCTTGATTTTTGAATGCCTTCTTTTACTGTTGTTTGTGAACTCCCTCAGTCGTCCAGGTAGGATCCATAGCAAAGGAGAAATTAAATTTTAGGTCTGAGGATGGAGTTGTAAATAGGAGAGAAATGATGTCTGAGCCTTCCATTTCTGTTCAAAGATGCATTGTCCTTTTTAACAAAAATTGCCTCTTTAACTTCACTCTCAAACCACAGAATTGAATTTCTCCTTTGTTTGTTCTTTTACTGTTGTTGAATTGTGTGTTCTAACATTGGAATTACACAAATAAAAAGTTTTTCTTATCATATATTGGTTACTCACTTAATGAGCTCGTTCTTGGCATCCAAAAGTTGCTGTCTCTTTGTCCGAATTGCGGAGGCCAACTTCATTAAAACATCAGAAGTTTAGTAAATATTATGTTATACGAGTTATTTTTGTAATTTCACAGTTAATATTTGGATCATTGTGGTCACCTTTGAGTTTTCTCTCATCACAGTCTTCAGCTGTTTACTGGAGAAGATCTGGTACAGAAAAAGTTAAATCATAAGTACCTTTGTTTACCACTAGGTGGTGCTGGTGATTAAATTTTATATATACAATCTATGGTTTAAGTCCATTATAACTCAAACCTTTTCCGTGAGTTGATCTTTCACATTTGAAGCAAAATAGTCCAGCGCCTGCTTCACTGCTTTGGACTCGACCGTCTCCCTGAGAATAAAAATAAAGATATCTGGTTTAAATCAACTTACACTCAACTTAACTTATATAAATGTTAATTCATATACATGTGTCAAAATGTCAAATATTAGTACCTGTTCTGTATTATACCATTTTAACTGCTCAGATCTGTGGAGATTCATTGTTACTGTGAACGGGGTAGCAAGTTTTTCTATGTATTTTTAAGTAATAAAAATACCTGTACTGTATATGGTAACTGACTGACATTAGTGTAACGTTGAACATTCCAGCCAAAGCAGTGGCATCTCCATGAGGCAAGTAGAACAGTTATATAGTGCACCTTTATTCTCCCCCATCAAAGGTGCACTATGTAACTTTTTTGGTTGGGGGTTTGTCATCCGCTTGTTTCTACGGATATGTCTTTGCTCTGCCTGGAATGTTCCACAGTATGACATTAAACAGCTCCAGCTACCTTACATTGATTAAAATATAGACACAGCTCCAAAATACCTACAAAAACAGACATTCTGACTGTGAGCGGGGTTGTCTCCCCACAGATCTGACTTGTAACTTGTCTGATTTGGTCTCCATGAAGAGAGAAAGGTTTAATACAAGGTCAAATTGTTTCCTTGTAAATAAACAAATAGACAAACTGTACACTAACTTGTATTGTTCGTAAAAATCCAAAACTCCTCCAGCACCACTTCAGACTCTGTGACGCCCGATCGCTTCAGTTTCTTCTTTTCCTTCACTTTTTCAGGCTGGTGTTCACTGCCTTCAAAAAGAATAAAGTTTGTGTCTGTGGTGAGTCGTGACATTTACTCCTGTAAGAGCTCAAATCATATCTAAAACATGAAAGAGCTGCTACAGTTTAACAACAAATATAAAAGTCTACAGCTCTGCTAAATAATGCACGGGTATCTTGTATTAGAATATACTTGTAATTAAAAATGTGCACTAATCTCTTGAGTGGATTAAAATGGAAATAAAAGTGTTAAGTGGCTGCAAGTTTACACAAACTTTGTGAGCCTCACCATAAAAGCTAAATTTATTGGCACTGGCAAATATCAGTTATCAGCCACAGCAACAAGACAAATATTGCATTAGTATTGTCTAAAAATCCATATCGACTTATCCTTAAAACAAAGCCAAAAGAAGTCGAAGTGAAATCAGAACTCCATTGTAAATCTTGTGTTTACCTGAAGTAGACTTTCTGGATCTGTCAGATGAAGACTTCCTGGATCTCTTTGGACCGAGACCTTTCTGTTTCTTTGGACTTGGTTTCTGAAAATGTTATTAATTATGTAATGAATTAATCATTGGATTTATACAGACTACAGCAACAGTTTTTTTTGCCACTAGCGCCCCACTTTGGAACCTAATATTCCCAGCCTCCCATCGAAGCACAAAACAGGCCTTGCTTGGCTTCTGAGATCTGACAAGATCAAGCTTTGACAAGTTTGTATGGTCACAATAAATGTATAAATAAAAACTGAAATAGAGCTGAACTAATTACTTATTTTCATATTCTCAGTGTAAATGATTTGATTAAAGTGTGCCTTCATAAACATGTGTGGTTGAAAATCCACAAATATTTATTCTGCTACATAAAACATTTACATATCAAGCACCATGGTGAGGCTAACCAACTTCAGTGCTAGCTGTGACTCATTTTTGGTTTCATTTAAACAGTACACTGAATATGCCAGTAGGTGAAGCCATTGCACCATCAGCTGGTAAAAGTGGAGCCCTATTCTATTAGGACTCAATTACTTTGTGTGCATAGATTAGACTCACTTAACTAAAACATAGTTAGCATAAATATAAATATAAATAAAAATGAAAAATATTTTTTTTTTTATTTTGGGTTTATAATTTTACATGGGCAGCAGATATGCAGAGAGGGCATTTTGGTTGAAATATTCTATTACTATACTTGTTTTTGTACTTCTATTCTCAGCTTTTGTGCAAACTGACACTGACAAAACCATAATAAATATTTACCACAGGCACTATCTCTCCAAAGCAAGTCAGAATTAGAAAAACATGAAACCTGCCATAGTTATTCAATATGAAATATCATAAAATGTTTATCTTTAGTCTAAATGTACTTTTAAAAGAAAGACTAGCACATCAATTATAAGCCCTTTAGACAGTACAGGACTGTATAAAATGTGTGGGATAGATTACCCAGCTCTCCTCCAGGTCCTCGTCAGATGAGACCTCATGGATATGATGGGGCACTTCTTCTTCACTCTCCTAATGACAAAACAGCAGAGTTTACCCTGGTTAATTTATTTTTTTATGGAAGTTTATAGGACTCCATTTTTTGTACATGTTTATACTTATGCTGTTTTACCTGAGACTGTGGATCACTGGGTTCCTCTGATGAAGCAATTCTCTTTTGGCTCTTAACTTTCTGCTTTTTCATTGCTCTGTTTTCACACAAAACATAAACGTTTTATTATAAGTAGGACTACACATTATAAACATACACAATAATGTCAACATGGTCTATGATTGGGATGGTCTTAGTTTTAATCAAAAGCTCTTTTGCGGGGCATGTGAAACTGTTTTATGTTGATATAGGAAATCTATTCTTAGTTTGGCTTTAGTGAGCAGACTGTTAATGTGCATTTCAAAATTAAATGAAGAGTCAAGCCATACACCTAGGTATTTGTAATGATCAACAATTTGGATCTCTGACCCATCCAAAGCTAAAATTTGTGCTCTTGGTCTGTGGGGGGTTATTAATAATAATAATAATAATAATAATAATAATAATAATGAATCAGTTTCATATAGTGCTTTTCTGGACTCTCAAAGACACTTTACGATGTATTATTCATTCACTCCACACTCAGTGGTGGTAAGATGCTATCGTAGCCGCAGCTTCTCTGGGGCAGACGGACAGAAGCGAGGCTGCTAAACTGCCCCATCGACCCCTCCGACCTCCACCAACACTCATGCACACTCCATTTTCATACTAGGTAATGTGGATGAAGTGCCTTGCCTAAGGACATAACGACAGTTTTTGCAACTGGCTCCCAACTGTGGCACCTAATTTTACCAGTGGTCTCCCAGGCCTGGCCTTGCTTAGCTTCTGAGATCTAATGGGAACAAGCTGGTATGGCCACAGTTAGGTTTTTACTTTACAATATCACAAAATCATTACAAATAATTGCCTAAATAAATTTGTATGAACAACAAATAAAAACAAACTTTTTTTTATTATTTTTTACTGTTCAATATGGGGTTAAAACAGTGTAATAACATAGACCTTAAAACATTTAAAGCAATAGTATGTAACTTTTTATCAAAAATAGACTAAAATAAAAAAGTATTTTAATTTTATCGGTTGTGTTTATTGCAAAAAATGTGCATCCTTACTGTGAGTGGGCTTGTATCTCAACAAACCTGACTGTTATTTGACCTGGACCTCAGCTTCCTCCAGCTTGCTTACATGGAAATGTCGTTATTGTGGCTATAATCTTCCACATTATGGCATAAATCGTATCTATCTCCATGGGGAATGTTATGAAGCATGGTTTTAACTTTCCGTTTCATGCAGGTGAAATGTTACCTCCAGAAAGTTAAAAACTTAATGAGTATACTGAATCTACCTGGCTGCATCTGCGTCTCCAGAACTCTTCCTCTTTGTCACCTTTTTCCCCTCGGCTCTGTTTGTGGAGGGATCTGTTTTTTTGCTCTTTCCTGAAGTGGATTTCTTCCTCTCATTTGCTTTCTCTTTGTGATTCACTGTTTGTTTTGTCAACTTTTTCTGGTCCTGTTCTTCTTCTGCAGCTCCCAAGTCTTCCTCCAGAGCTGTGCTGTGAAGAGGAACACCTACAACACAAACATAAGCTCAAATGATTTGTCTTTTATTCAGGATGTATCCATAGAACTATAATAAAAGCATAGATGCATCACACAGAGTGTATTTATTGTGATATTTTGGAGAGGCTAACAGAATTGTGGACATGTTACTTTTCTTTTAAAAGTTGCACAGTGTGCTATAAACTGTGTTAGTTTATAGCACACTGTGCAACTCAGTGCTTATACTTGGAATAATAACGATAATAACACCATAATTTTTCACAGTTTCTTTTAAGAAAATAAAGATAAAGATATTTTTGTTGTTCATATTTTGCTTCTTGTTTATTGGAACAGTTATAGCATTACTTCTGCAGATCTCACGTCGCATCAGTTAAAAAAGAAATCACCATTGTTTTGCTGCAGTCCCTCGATGAAACTTGCAGTGGCTAAATCTGATAATTCACCAGCCTCCACATTTGTCTGCAATGCTTTCTGTTCAAACAGTAAATAAGTAAATGAGTAAAGTGAACAGGGCAATGACCTATCTACCTTATAGTTTTGATTTCATGAAGGCTATTGGTCATTATTTCATCAATTACATGTTGCCAATACATATGCCATTGTAGAGTGCAACTAATGAAATAATGGCCAATACAATCATGAAATGTACCTTGTTCTTTTCTTGCTTTTTGCCCTTCTTGGCTCTGGAAAAGAAGACGTCATTATAGCAGTAACAGTAATGGTAGTAGTAGTAGCAGCAATAGTAGTAACAATAATAGCAGTAGTAATACTAACAGGAACAGCAGAAGTAGTGGTGTGCAATATTGACTTTTTAAGTATCTTGATAATATTTTAATAATGCATCAGGAATGTGTTTAGGTTGAGGTTCAAGTATCACACTGAACACTTGATACCCTGTTTTAGAAGACTACACAAGACATTTTAGTCTTTTTTAGTTCATTTTTAATAGATCTACTTGATATTCTGTTGTGCTTTGTTTCTCCAAAATCATAATTGACATTATCTATTTATTACGTATTTATTTACAGTGCCAATAAAAAATCTTCAGTTGTCTGTACAGCTAAACAGAACAGTTTTTGAGCCTGGATTTTGAACTGAACAGTTTTTGTGGCAGTTGTGAGAAATAAAAACTATAATTGAATAAGTGCAAGATATATTAGTTTAAAGCCATACTATGGAATATCCCAAGCAAAATAATAACACCACCATGGAGACAAGCAGATGGTGGGCCCTCCACTAGAAAAGTACAGTGCACCTGAAGGATTTAGGCTGGAGAAAGTCTATTTGCATGCAGATCCAGTAGTATTGATTATTTTATTAGTTAGAATCGCTGCCATAAGCGTTGCATGCAATTCAACCAGCTAGCTAAATGCTAAGCTAACAAGCTACATGAAAGCCAGACAATATGAAGAAATGGGGAAAAATGACATGCCCGCTGACTGTACTTTTTGTATGAACGTAAATTATTAACTGTGGCTAAATAAAAGTACCCAGGCATTAACTTACCCCATGATTGGAGACTAATCGCAAAAGTTTTACTGTAAACAAAACTCAAACTTGCCGCAAAAATATCTCTTCTTCGATCAACGCAAAGTACGACTGGCGCCATCTACTGGAGCCTACATGTAAGGAGGATAACTAAAGCGAAATACAACTACACGTGGAACAAGAAAGGATAGACTAAACTAAATATAAATATTGTATTATTAATTAGTAGGCATAATATGTAGCAGCGTTGTATAAAATGCTCTTTAAAATATAGACTAAACAAGTTGGTTTAAGATGTACACAACCCATTCAAAGAGAAAATGGTCTAACTATAATATAATATAGAACATAATAAATGATATTACAACTCTTCACTGTCCTGTTCTACATACTACTAGTCCTAATAGGCCTGCTTCTTCTACTTCCAATTACTGCATCATTTATTTATTTATTTTATTTTATGTATGAGACATTTATGGGACAGTGCACAATATACATTAACCTTGACAGGTGAGATGAATTGTGCCAAGTTGTAGCACTAGAGCTAATTTCCACCTGGTGCATGTTTTTTAGGTTTTGTATCTTGTGTCTTGTATATATATATATTTTTCTCTCCTTTTACTTTAACCCCTTACAATGAGAGTCTATTTTTCCCTAAGTAAAGACCCCCAGTTTGTGAACCCTTTGGAATACAGACAAATGGCTGGTATAGGTTGTGTATATACAGTGTTGGGAAGGTGACTTTTAAAATGTACTCCCCCACAGATTACAGATTACATACCCCAAAATGTAGTTTGTAACGTAATACATTAAATTACTTAAAGTGGGTAACGTAATCTGAATACTTTTGATTACTTGATATTGTCATGCTTTTTTAAAACTACATGAATGTAGCAACCACATCCTGAAAATTCTTGTTTGTTCTCTTCAAATTGTCTGTTGAGCCCAAGACTCCATGAATAAACAACTGTTTGCTGTAGAGAAGCAAAGACGAGGAAATGTTAACATAAGATATTTTGTCTGCTAAAAGGCAATAACAAGCTCAGTCTATCATTAACCATATAAAAAATATTATTGATAGAGAAATTATTTTTTATATGAGATCACCTTAAATTATGTCCAACCTACTGTTAGGTGTCATATTGTTTAGACATGGTTTTAGTCCTGGTTTAGTCCTGATTTTAGACCTGGTTTAGTTTTGGTTTAGCCCTGGTTTTAGTCCTGATTTTAGACCTGGTTTAGTTCTGGTTTACAGTAGTTCTGGTTTAGTCCACTTATTTCAGCAAATAACTGTAATCCAATTACCACTCATTGAAACAGTAACTGTAACTGAATACAGTTACTCATAATTTGTACTCTGATTACATAACGGCGGTACATGTAATCTGTTACTCTCCAACAATGTGTATATATTTGTCTATTTAACAATATTCATTTCGTCTGTGTTAACTATTGGTCTTAGAATGTTGTGATGTCACCTGAAATCCAACAGTTCCCATGTCAAAGCCCGGTTAGTTGATTAAAAACACACACATTTATTTTCTCCATGTATAAAAGCTTTAATAGTTAAATGTCCACACCATGAATAATCAAACTGTACAAAAAATAGTTTAAACTCCATATAAAATAAGAGACAGAATTTCATTTAGCGTTATTGGACAAACAATAGAAGTTAGTGCATATTAAAATTTCAGTATATCTCCAGGTATTATGTAACACCATATTATACAATTATACAATCAAATCCACTTTCCTTAATATTAAAAGTTAGTAATTTACCAGATAAATATACAATCATAAATATACATAAAAAGTACTTAAAATGGTTAAAATGCCACTGCCTCTCTTTAAAAAATGTGCGCATTTCATTTCGAAAATGCAATTCAAGACAATGCTCAGACATTGTGGCATAAAGATATGATGATAATAATAATAACCCAGTTTTGTAATTGGTAGAACTGTTATTTTTGTTTGTTTGTTTGTTTGCATTTATTTATTTTTATTTTTTTGAGAAGATGCGAAAGAAATTGGGAATGTCAGTGATGTTGTCTGTAATACATATTTTGCATTATTGGTTAAAAAATAAAATAAAGTGAGTACATGAACATACATTATAATAAAATTATGAACTTTTAGATTATTTGAGTTTGAATGCAATAAAATCTGTAAAAGATCTACATTATTGCTGAACAAATTCACTTTTCTTCTTATTTTATTGTTAAATTTTTGATGTTGGGAGTTATTCCAGCTGCACTTTTAAATATTTTTTCATAGCATTTGTATTTTGTAGAGATTCTTCTATATTTTTACAATATGAACTTTTTAGAATTGTTTTAAATTTTCAAAGTGCCTAAAGTTAGTTTTTGCAAGATTTAGCCTCAGAGGGGGGCAAGGCCAATATTCAAGAAGTGATGCGGAAATTAAAAAATCTCTTTAGGCACTTGACAACACCACGCCATCTTGGGTTCATCTCCCAGTTCTTATTATACTTCCATGGCCTTATTTTTTACTTTTTTTTTTTTTACTTTATAACCAGCAGCTTTCTATAGGCTTTACTCAGATGGTATTGACGGATGATGAAAAAACATAGCACTTTGTGGATAATGCACTTTGCTCTTCTGAAATCCTCAATCTTCTTCTTTTTTTTTTTACAGCAGACATTTTGTTTTCCAAGTCCAACCTGCTTCTTCTTGTCCATCACCCCTTCATGCTCCACTCTGTGTCTGCCCTCACCCACGGGTCTTCCTCTTGTAGCCGTTGCCTTTTGAGCAGGTCACTAACGATTGCTAGCGCTCCCCCTTTTAAAAACCTAACAAAGTTTTCTCCCACGAGCGGGCCCATCGCATACATCCCGGGTGCTTCCGTGACCCGGTTCGTGAACGGGTCAACATCAATGGGGTTCCGCCGACAGGAAATAGGTTCATTTGGGTAGACTCCAAGTGACCGGCCGTGATCGGGGAGGAAGGAGAGATTTGGGTAGGATCCGATGAGGACTAAAGCTTTGGAGACCTGGATTGCTGTCTGCTGGCCCGAGTCTGACTCAAGGATGCATTTTTTGTTTGGGAGAAATTTGATGATTCTGTGTTTTGGAAAGCTGAGGTAATTTGGATACGAAGAGGAAGAGTAGGAGGAGGGAGAGCCGTGTTGCTGCTGCGTCATCATCTGGTGAACCTGGAATAAAAAAGAAACATTTAGAATGTTTTGCATGTTTAGGAGATTTCTGCTAAAAAAAATTTAAATAAAATAAAATAAACTCAATTTTGTGTAATTTTTTTTTACAATTTGTGCCCACAAATCATAGAAAGTCATAGGGGCTTTCTGATGAATTTGCTAACATAGAAATTATTCCCCTTCACCAGCAGGGGGCATCCTTTCATCCGACTGAAGTGTTAAATTCAAGTCATTCAAAATAACCAAGGTAAAAAAGAAAAGAAAAAAAAAAGTTCTACAAGATGTGCAAATGCAAAGAGCAGCAAATTATTAAAAAAACAAAAACAAAAACAGGTCTGAACAGTGCATAGCACAAATACAAAAATACACCAGTTGGTCCAGGTGCACTATGCAACTTTTCAGATTCACTCTTCTCCCTTATAGAGATAGTGCTTTGCCTGAAATGTTCCACAGTATGGCTTTAAACTTAGACAAGTAAGGTCTGGTGCCTTATTTATAAAACTTCAAATGAAACAGAAAACGCACACTAAAGTTCTTGTAGAAGTGCAAATGCAAAGAGCAGCAATTTAAAACTGAAAAAAAGAAAAAAAAAATGCATAGCACACTCAGATGGCCAATGTCCAAAAGCTTTTTTTTTATTTTTAAATAACATCGGCCATCTGAGTGTGCTGTGCATTTTTTTCATTCATAAAACTAGTAATTCTTACAAAAATGTAAGTACGGACAAAACAAACTTCCTCAAAGTAACATTTTTGGACTAGACTGCTCATTTCTATATAAAGTTGTTTTTATTGATCACAAACTTGACATAGAAATTCACATAGGTAACATTTGTGTACATTCGCACATTTTATAAATGAGAGTTCTGATTTGTGGAGAAGCAGTAAAAATCACAAAAAAAATTAATGGTCTATTTCATCATTACTGACCACCAGAAGCTTTCAGCACCAGCCTCTGGCGATCAGCGGAACTGTAGTTACACTCATAACTCTTTTTGAGCAATCAATGAAATCCACATTAATGAAATTAAAGCTATACATCATTTTAATTCCATATTGCAGAACATTGCTGGCATAGCAATAAAATGAAATAAAATCCTCCCTCCTCCTCCTCCTCCTCGTCCTCACCTTGTGGTACTCTGGGTAGAGCAGTTTGGGCAGCTGGTTGAATATGAGCCCTGGGTCGGTCACTGAGCGTCTGAAGACGTGGTACACAGGTGCACTCAGGTGGTGAGTGGCCAGTACTGCATCTGCAGCCGTAAGGCCCGCTCCTACCACCAGAACGGGCTCAGATGATTGGTCGAGCTCGCCGCGAGAGATGGCGGCCTCCAGCTCCCAGAACGAGTGACAGACGAAGGGCAGCATCTCTCCGTCGACTCCGAGATGTGCCGGGATGTCGTGGGTCCCCGTCGCCAAAACCAAGTTACGCGCCATAATGGAGAATGGGACCTCCTGCGAGACTGTGGAGCCATCTGGAAATGAAGTCAGGGATGTTAGGGTCAAAGGTTAGACTGGTTCAACTCTATTTTAGTTAGAACTCCATCTTTTGAATCTTTTGAATCTCATGATGCATATAACAGAAAATTGAAACCCATGAATAGGCAAAATAGAGGACTTGTCACCATTCAAAGAGATTTAGTTTGAAATTGTTTATTGCTATGGCATCAGTGTTAGTTTTTTAGAACTTAGATCCCCATGGATAAACATACAATTCCTGTTACATGCAACATTGTGATATCTAATATTTTGTTTTGAATTCCTATGACAACAATCCTAATTTTTCACGTGTCTGAAACCCATGCCTATGAGAAAAAAGTATGACATGTAACCATAGTGGGTATCGCAAATAACAAGGTAATTCTGTTGTAGACTGAACAAAGTTAGTCAAAATGTGTGGATTAAATTACTACTTGCTTCTTGCGTCTCCATGGGGATGTTATCTCTTTGCCTGGAATGTTCCACAGTAGGGCATTAAGCATATTTCCCTTTCATTTGTTCAATTACAGGTGGTTTATAGCTCAAAAATACCTTAAAAAATATAAATTCTTAGCATGTGCAGGCTGGCTTTTCCATACACCTGACCATTGACTTGTTTATTTCCATACTGTGGAATAATCAAGGCAAAATTGTAAT
The DNA here is from genome assembly GCF_026225935.1 of Boleophthalmus pectinirostris. NCBI lineage: Eukaryota > Metazoa > Chordata > Actinopteri > Gobiiformes > Gobiidae > Boleophthalmus > Boleophthalmus pectinirostris. The sequence continues at coordinate 32,371,340 of NW_026571207.1, read as the reverse complement.
ATCTCTATGGAGACAAGCAGATGGCGGACCCTTTCTACTTTCTTACCTCCAAGCTCCTCTCCTTCGCGGCGCTGGATTCCGGTCACTCTCCAACACGGCTGCTCTCCGTCGCCGTGCACTCTGGTCACCTCGGTAACTGTCGTCCCGCAGGCAAAGTTCTGCTCCAAAGACTTCTGGGAGACGTAGTGCTGGTAATATGAGGCTATCTCTGCAGGTGTGGCCCTGTCATTTCGCACATTTCTGCAAAAATATTGAGGAAGAAAATTATAGAAAATGTATTTAAAAGTTTTAATCAGTGATTGTTGATATACTAATTTTATACAAAAACAGATCTAAACCAAGTCTAAATCAGCTCTAAACAAGGCAAAAGCAAACCAACTGACAAGACAAGTCCAAAACTGGTCAAATCCCAAAGCTATAAAAGTATGTAGAATTTTTTTTCCCCAGAAGTCCATTGACCTTAGTAAAATTAGCAGGTACTTTTTTTATATAGCGTAAGTGATTAAGGGTCAGCGTGAACATAGACAGGAAGTCAAAAACCAATCAAATTTGCATGTGTCCATTTTATGCAAACCTCAAAGTGCAAACTCACTTTGATTTCCATTTAGTTCATTTGAAAAACAAATAAGCTAAAAACATAGACACAAGTATTACTAACATGATAAGACTGTCTAGTCCATGGTGTGGTCCATGGTCTGGTCCACGGTCTGGTCCACGGTCGAGTTTTAGACCAAGTGTTTGGTCCAGATCACCAGTCTAGTCCCCAGTTTAGTCCTCGGTCTAGGTCTGGTTCATATCTGGTCCTGGTTTATGCCTTGTCTAGTCCCAGTTTAGTCTCCAGTCTAGTCCCTGTCTAGTTCCACCCAGTCTAGTCTCACCTGGTCTAGTCCTGCCCAGTCTAGTCTCTGTTCTAGTCCCACCTGGTTTAGTCCCTGGTCAAATCCCAGTTTTTAGATGATGTTACCTGCGCTTCTCTCTAAGCCAGTCTTTGAGCTTGAGTCCCGGCAGCTCCATCCAGTTTGCCAAACTCAGAGTCAACATGGACCCCTCCATTGCCTGAAAAAAAAAACAACAACATAATTTCAGTTATAATTTGAACATTTTAAGCTGCATTCACAATATTTATGCATTTTATTTTATGTTTCATTTCATATTTGAAGGTAACATATTATCTAAAATTGACTACTGAACTTTTAATCATGTTATAACAGAATTCTCTCATCAATATCTCATTAAAAGTTGTAATTCAGTTGATTCATGCATGTTTGTGTCATCTCGTATTGTCCTGCGTTTGAGGCTTGAATGCTTAGAAAGTCTGATTTCACCTACCGCTATCTCCGCACACTTCTCTATACTTACTTCTTTCTTTTCTTTTTTAAGTCAGACAGAAAAAATGTCACGTTGCCATTGCTCAACAACAAAAACATGAACATGAACATGAGAATCTGCTGTGGTCTATGGTAAACCTGCATTAGAGGCAGGATCAGTTCTATGGGTTTGAACAGGAAGTCGATGACCTTGTTTCTCCTACTAAGCAGTTTTCGATATTGAGGTTTTAAGATGAATAAAATGTAAAATTATGATCTAGTATGTCATAGCTTAACACTTAAAAGGCTCATATTACACCATTTTCTTAGACTTAGACAAACTTTATTGATCCACAAGGGAAATTGTTTGGACACAGACGCTCACACATCACAATATAATATAATAACAAAGAGTAAAAAAATATAAATGGTAATAATAAATTCTAAATAAGTAGCAAAAATATATAGAGTCTGATCTGTATTATAATGGAGTTGTGTTTTGTTTAATTCCCACATGTTTAGCACATAAGCCCTACATATTTAGGCTGAGTTTTTCCCTCCAACGGAAGACACTCCACCTCCACCTTGTGATGCCATGTGGTGATACAGGAGGTGCTCCACTGTGTTTTTAAACTCCATACACTTTCACTAGAATCATTTGAAGAACTTCAGACGTGGAATTGCCAATCTAAAAGCAGCTGCTAACTTGAAAACTACTGCTTCATGACATCACAAGGTGCAACAGAGCATTTGGAACTTCAGAAATGTAGACAGTCTAATAATAAAAGGGTTACTCAAACATGTGAATGAAACAAAACACAACTCCAAGCATGTTTTTGATGAGGTAACATCACTATAACAGAGCTTAAAGCTCACAGGAGTCAATTTTGTGTACCATATTTTCCGGGCTATTAGGCGCTCTGGATTATAAGACTCACTGTCATTAAATGGTCTATTTTCGAACTTTTTTCACAAATAAACAGCACCGGACTTTAAACAAAACACAACAGTTATATGGGTCAGTTGGACTTTGTTTGGCACGTTCACGATGACTCTGGGCTTTGTTCAGTTGTGGCGTGTAGGGAGGGTGCTGTCTGGGACCGCTGGATTGTTGGCGTGTTTTCAGTGACTCAGTTGTTCAGTTGTGTCTAGAAGTGGCACATTGCACTCGCTTTTGATGAGTGTGGCTGCGGGCGTGTTTCGCTGTCTGCTCCGTGTGTGTTTGCGTGCGCTGCGGGTGGTGCGGCTTTGTAGTTTACTGAAATCGTGCTGGGACACTCGAGTGGATTCGTGTATGGGGCACTCTGGATTGCGGGGCGCGCGGTAGTTTTTTGATGTTGTTTAGAGGCTTAAGAGCGCGTCTAATAGCCCGGAAAATACGGTAATATAGGACCTTTAAGCTTAATGTGTTTTCAGTAAAAAAAATTTTGTTGTTATTTTATTTACAATATATTGTAGTTACTTTGGTATGATGAACAAAAAGAAAGAAGCAATTGTTGGTTCCAATCCAGCAGATTAAGAATATAATACTATTTAAAGGTTTTGTGTTGTTAGTGTCTGGAGTTGATTTTTGGTGATAACTTAATGTCAGATAGGGAAGTGTCTTCATTGAAAAAAGCAAGGACAGTGAGGCCTTCTGGGAAAATTATCAAGTTCATGTCTCAATGTTATTAGATAAACAGCAGTCTTATTGACAAAATGACCTTAAAAGGTGCATTGTCTAACTTTTCTGGTGGTCAAATGCTTTTCTACGTGGAGATGTTATTGCTTTGTCTGGAATGTTTCACAGTATGGCATTAAACCTTTGTATCTTCACGGAGCCCAAACCAGACCCAGACCCAAGTTACAGGTCAGATCTGTGGAGAGGCGACCCTGCTCACAGTCAGAATGCCTGTTTTTCAAGGAATTTTTGAATGTATTGAATGTAAGACAAAGCTGTTTAATGCCATATTGTGGAACGTTCCTTGCAGAGTAATGACATTGCCATAGAAACAAGCAGGTGACAGACCCCAACCAAAAAGTTACATTCCACAAGTACACAAAGAAAGAACAACTGAAAGCTGACTGAGGCCAAAAGCTGAAAAGTTGCAGATTCGTGCTTTAAGTTGCCAACACAGAGGTTACATAAAGTTTCTAAACCAGGATCTTGCAAATGTTGAAAATGCAGTTCCTCTTAAAAACATGACACTTTGAAATGAAGAACTATAAAGAATGGCTTAGGGCAGTTTAGGGCAGTTTGTCGATTAAAGGTGCATAGTGCCAATTCTCTGATGGAGGGTCAGTCACCTGCTTGTCTCAGTGGAGATGTTATTGAATTGTCTAGAATGTTCCATGGTAGAGATTAATCCTATCTATCTCAAGGGAAATGCTGATAGGACACATTACAGGTCAGATATGGGGAGAGGCAACCCTATTCACAGGAATAAAAACACTTGTAATGAATAAATGCTAGATTAGGCGTCGCCAACCTTTTTCTTCCAGTGAGCAACTTTTATAAAACGAAAATGCCAGATTTTAGCAGTCACAAGAAATGGTGTATATTTAAGAGCCACTGCAAACCTTAAATGAGGTACACTTAAAAGCCTATAAAACATAAACCATTATTCATTTATTAGTGCAGAAAGTTAGGCATCAAAATTAACATGTACAATGGTCATAGGCATTTAATGAATCAAATTTTACTTATTCAAGACATTAAGTGTAATTCAGAAATCCTTTGGCGAGTTACCAGGAAGGGGGTGGAGAGCTACTGGTAGCTCCTGAGCAACAGGTTGGAAACCCCTGTGCTATATAGATGTGTTTAATGCCATAACATGGAACATTCCAGGCAAAGTAATAACATCTCCATGGAAACTCCATGGTCACTTCCAAAACTGCAGCAAACTCACTCACTCTGCTTTCCCAACTCTGCTCTTTGTGCATATAAATCGTTTTAATCCTAACAATATAAAACAACTAAATGACAGATTTTATTTACATGTACAGAATGTAAAGATCTGTAATAAATTTTAATTTAGATTTAATAAATCTATAAAGAGGGGGTATTGCACTTCTATGGGGTATTAATATGTGCACATAGCACATAACATATTTAGATCGCCATAATACTTTTATTTAAGTTTTAAAATAATATATTTGTATTAAGGCAAAATTATTAAAAAATTTTAGTTTTTGATACTCCTCCATTTGCTCTCTGTGCTAAGTCACCCCCTTTAAAGTGCTATCGGAACACAACCACTGTGCATCTCGCTAATGAATCTACTGCACATCGCATCAGGTTTGTGAAGTTGTAGTGTTTGGTTTTGTATCCTGAGTACATACATGCCAGGCTCCACCAGGGGGCCCTCTCCCCAGCACCAGGTGAGGGATGGCTCGCTCGGGCTCATGTCGCCAGATCAGAGGAGACGAGTGCTCCAGGCCAAAGTCACTGTCCGGCAGCAGCAGAGAGTCAAACAGCACTGCCACAGGGTTAGAAGACCTCCCCTCCAGACCTTCACACAGGTACTCCAGGTCCTACAGAGAGAGAACAAGGGGGGAGAGGGGAGGACAGAGAGAGGGAAGGAGGAGAGGGGGGAAGGAGAGTGAGAATTTATAAAAAATGAATTATAACTAGCCAGGAAATTTAGTAAAATCTTGAGTGTCATATGCACTTTAATGGATCTATATTACGCTTTTTCGTGAGCTATGATATAATATAGTTTCCTCATCACAAACAAAACTTGTTGTAGCACATAAACCCTGCATATTTAGGCTGGGTTCTCTCAAACTGAAAACACTCTGTTCCACTTTGTGATGTCATTTGCGAATACAGGAAGTGCTCTACTGTGTTTTTAAACTCTACACACCTTCACTAGAATGATTTGGAGAATTTCAGCTCTAGGAAAACTAAAACTACCACCTCATAACATCACAAGGTGGAATATTTTGAGCTTATAAGATGGCTAAAAGCTCACAAGAGTAAACTTTGCGTAATATAGAAACCTGGTCAGTTACCTGTTCTAGCAGAGACAGGTGGGGCTGCTCCCTCAGTTTGTGCTGGAGCAGAGGGTTTGGGTGAGCCGCATCCTGGGCCACGTACGGAGTGTGACCAGAGAGCAGGTAAGAGAGACAGATCCCAGAGGGCCCGTTACCTAACAAACAAAAAACAAATAGGACCATGCCAACAATGCAACATGAGTCTTCACCATATACATGAATCTACTCTTTGGTCTACACTTTGTCCCTTCTTTGTAGCATATATTCACTTTGTCCCTTCTCTCTATCATATTTCACTGTCCCTAATCTGTACCATATATTCCCTAGGTGGTGCACTTTGGCGCCCACAACAACTAGAATCTGAGCCACTAACGAGCTGCATTTTAATTAACTTAAATTGTGTTCCAGGTCCCAGGTGAAACTAGAATGGCAAGAGACCAACTAAAAACAGGAAATCTATCTTGAAAATTAATTGATCATTTAAAAGCACACGTGGGAGTAGCAGCTTCTTGCATATGTACTATAAACAGAGCCCTATACAGATCTAATGACAATACCTATCCAGCCTGACATCTAAAGTTGCACTATACCATACCATACCATACCAACTTTATTTATGAAGCACTTTAAAAACTTTACAGTATGCCAAAGTGCTGTACACAAACACAGGACAGACAATAGATGAAAATATATGATACACATACAATACAACCATTAAAAACATAAAAAACAGCAAAATACTCGACAAGAAATATACATGTCACTTATTAAAAGCCAGTGAAAAAAGATACGTTTTTAAGAGTGATTTAAAAACAGGTACAGACTCGGCCTGTCTAATCACTAATGGCAACTGCTTCCACAGCCGAGGGGCAGAAACAGAAAACGCACGGTCCCCACGAACTTTACGTTTAGTTTTTGGGACGGCGAGCTGGAGTTGGTCTGCAGACCTGAGAGTACGAGAGGGGACATAAGGGTGGATCAAGTCAGTGAGGTAGGAGGGCGCTAGGCCATGCAAACACTTAAAAGTGAATAAAAGAATTTTAAAATCAACTCTAAAAGACACTGGGAGCCAATGAAGTGAAGCTAAAACAGGTGAGATGCTCTTGTGTTTCCGGGTTTCAGTTAAAAGTCGAGCCGCTGAGTTTTGGACCCGTTGCAACCGGGAAAGTACATTTTGGTTGACACCAACATAAAGTGCATTACAGTAATCCAACCTAGTTGTCACAAACGCATGTATGACAGTTTCAAAATGTTCCATTGACAAAATAGGCTTAATTTTGGCCAGTTGTCTTAGCTGGAAAAAAGTAGCTTTTACAACAGCACTAATTTGGTGATCAAGTTTTACATAACTATAACTAACTTTTTTCTTTTCTGGGGGATTCAGCAGTCCCCCACCTACTTGTTTTAGTGTTACCACTTTGCCTGAAATGTTTCACAGTATGACGTTAAACTTTTTTATCTCCATGGAGACAGGGAAATGGCATCAACATATCTGGAGAGGTGACCGCACTCACTCGCCATCATAAAGTGCGTTTTTCATTGTCGCTTGGGGCAATGGAAGAACCCAAAGTTAAATACATGCAACATAGTTAAGTTTAATGCCATACTGTGGAACATTCCAGGCAGGAAAGCAGGTAGCAGACCCTTTCACACTTCCATTTTGTATAATGTGCCTTATGTCATACAACTTTAACTTTAAAATTCTATGTGAATAAATGAGCATATAGTCAGTAAGCTACTACAACTACTAAAACTTCTTTTTGTGGTTTGTCAACAAAATTTAAATGATTTTATAAAATGTTCTGTTCTGTTTGCAATGGTATTTGAAATGTGATTACTTAAATAATATGCATAATTTTGCACAATTGAAATGAATAAAAAGAAATGTTGGATTTGTTACATAATCACCAAAGTGGAAAGTGCTTTAAACGGTCAGGATGTGTGGTTAAAAAGATATGACCTATATCTGATGAACTTTGACCCGGGCAGATGTCCAAATTCTCACCAGTGAACTCTAGACTCTGGGTTATTCACGGACAATTCCACAAAAACCTCAGATCATTTCATAATCATCCAACCAGCAAATGCAAATAATGTGGTACAGTGAGTTATGTATTCGCCCACCAACCAGTGGGTCATTACACTGGTCTTTGTGTCCCTGAGCAACGCACAATACTCAGTCCAATCAAAGTATACATGTGGAATAGTGGTGTCAGGGAGGGCATATGGAGCAAAAGAAACTGCCGATACTTATACCTAAATAAAGATTCCTAATATAATAAATGTCTTTCCTCTGTAACATATATTCAGTGTGCCTCCTCTGTAGCTTATTTTTCTTATTTTTCAAACTTCAATAGCATTCCTCTAAACATAAGACTACTGCATGACAATTTTCGACCTTTTACTTTGTGAGAAAAAAGAATGCACTACCATTCCTGTGCTGCAGTCATGAGAACAAGTCCCTAAAGCGACCCCTCCCTCGACAGATCAGAAACCCCCCCTTCCTCCTCGAGCTCATTCCTGTCTTTAAGCCAATCAGATCGCGCCTTGAGGAATGACTTTGCAAAAATTAACAATGGGGGAAAAAATAATGTTGAAAATTTTAAATTTTTTCTCACCGATAATCACCACAGGAATGACCTCTCCGGAGTCTCTGTCCTGGTTTTCCATTTTATCTGTAAAGACAAAATTAAAACACATGTTTTGATAATTAAATAGTAACAGATTCAGAATAGTTTTTGTGATTTAAATCTGCTCTTTGCTTGTTGTGCCAGTGGTATAGATTATCATTTATTACACAAAATTTACTCTTGTGAGCCTTAAGACATGTTATATGCCTCCTCAAAAACATACCTGGAGTTGTGTTTTTTTTTGTTTTTTTTCATTCACACAGGAGCATGATCCATGTTAGAATGTTATTACCTCATCAAAAACACACCTGGAGTTTTGTTTTGTTTCATTCACACATGTTGAGTAACCCTTTATTATTAGTCTGTCTATATCCCCAAACCTCAAAATGCTCTGTTCCACCTTGTGATGTCATGAAGCAGCCGTTTAACGGCTAGATTTTACCTTTAGTTCAGTAGAGATTGGCAATTCCAGGTCTGAAATCATCCAAATGATTCTAGCGAAAATGTATGTAGTTCAAAGTGGAATACTTCCTGTATTACCACATGGCATCACAAGGTGGTTTCTGTTTTGTGAGAAGAACACAATCGTAATATCGACCCTTTAAAGACCCTTTATTTCATGATTTCTTCTGTTTGATGAGTGGCCAGTATTTGACTGCAGTAAATGATTGACAGAAGTGAAGTTAAGTGAAGTCTGTGCGTTTCCAGTGACGGCGGTGGGATGACTCGGCAGTAACTGTTTGATTTGGCTCAAAGCGTGTTAACGATAAAACTATGATAATGATGTTGACTATTGATAAAGAAAGGTTTGAATTTGTAAAATTATTATCTAAGTTAAACAATGAGCAAAGCTGAATTCATTTAAAGGTTATTTGGGTTACTAGGTTATAATGTTCTTACTGTATCACAAACATCATGTGGTAATACCAGAAGGGTTCCACTGGGTTTTTAAACTCCATACACCTTCACTAGAATCATTTGAATGATGGATTTGATTATTTCTACTGAACCAAAAATGTTAAATGTGCATTGTGTGATTTTTCCTGCTTGTTTCTTTGTCATTGTTCTGACTGAAATGTTCCATAGTCTGACATTAAACAGCTCTACCTTACATTTATTCAGTTACAGGTGGGTTTGTTTTTGAGGAGTTAACATCATTATAAACATGGCTTAAAGATCACAAGAGTCAATTTTGTGTAATATAGGACATTTAAGATAAATCCTACTATATATATTTGATAAAACTACATTTTTGATTGCTATGTTTGAGGTCTTTAAAAATCTTCAATGTGTATCATTAAGACACAGTACAACTAATGCATCCCAGATGGTACCTCTTAAGACCCATAGTTGCTAAGCTAACTGAACTAAGTAATCATAATATTGATTCATACTGAGAGACAGAGTACATTGCTTCTTATTTGGTTCCTATTTGTAGATCAAAAGTGCAGTAATAAAGGGTAGATTGTTTTATAAGCCAGCTTTATCCAAGTTTAAAATGCCTCTGATGGCAGCTGGATAAGACCAAGGACTTTAAAGCTAAATTTGAAACAGAGAAACAGGACCCCAGTGAGTCCAGTTATATCACAGGGTCTACATGAATTCACATTTAATACAGTATATGGCTTGTAATATACAGAATTATCTTCTGGACTAAAGCAGGACTAAAGCAGGACTAAAGCGGATCTAAACCAGGACTAAAACAGGACTAAAACAGGACTAAAACAGGACTAAACCAGGACTAAAACCAGGACTAAACCAGGACTAAACCAGGACTAAACCAGGACTACTGGTAAAACAGGACTAAAGCATGTCTAAAGGAGGCAGGATTAAAGCAAACATGACTAAACCAGGACTAAACCAGAACTACTGGTGAAGCCGGACAAAAGCAGGACTGAACCAAATCTAAAGCAGGACCAAGGAGTAAAACAGTACTAAAGCAGGACTAAACCAGGACTACTGGTAAAGCAGGACTAAAGCAGGACTAAAGCAGGACTAAAGCAGGACTAAAGCAGGACCAAAACAGGACAAAAGCAGGACAAAAGCAGGACCTAAACCAGGACTGAATCAGGAATAACTACAGAAGGCAGTGGGGGCTAAACCAGAACAGAAACATGACTAAACCAAGACCAAACCATGGGACTGTGTACTGTATTGTATTGTATTGTACTTCACAATACAAATAAATAGTCTGACCAACTAACTAATAAAAAATAAAATAAAATACAAAAAAAAAAATCACTGACTATTCGACTATTGAAATCATTGGTAGCTGCAGCCTTATCTGGATTCTATTTGTAGACGTGGTCACTTTAAATCTGAAGTGTGAGCTGAAATCACCACTTGGCACAGGTCACAGATTTTTTTTGGTACACTGCTGAGGGAATACAGTGACTTCTACACGCAGTCCACATTCATTCTAAAGTAAATATATTGCAAAACAATCACACTCGTAACTCAGTGTTCTGGGTTGGGTCAGGTATTAACTGATGAATGAAAAAAAACACAATGTTCTCAAATTATGGTTTGGATATTTATGGTTCAAGTGAGTTTGGTATCACACAAAAAAAAAAAAAATCCCTAAATATTTGCAAAGTTTTAGTGATAATACAGTAATAGGGCTAGTAGTAGAAGTAGTCATAACAGTAGCAAAAACTGAAGTAGTAATAATATAGACAACTTTTCAGCACATCGGCCTTAAAAGGTGGTTTTTGGTTTGGAGTCTGTCACCTGCTTGTTTCTACGGAAATGTTATTGCTCTGCCTGGAATGTTCCACAGTATGACATTAAACAGCTCTACTTACATGTATTCAATCACAGGTGGTTTTATAGCTCAAATATACCTAAAAAGAAAAAAAAAAAAAAAAAAAAACAGGCATTCTGACTGTGAGCGGGGTTGCCTATCCACAGATCTGACCTGTAACTTGGTCTGGTTTTCTTCTCCATGATGACAGAAGACAGGTTTAGTGTCATACTGTGAAACAATCTATTTAAAGCAGAGGTCAATACTTACTTTGGGCTGACCACCTGCTAAAAGATTCTGTATAAATCTTAATTTGAACACTTCAGTGCAAAGAGGACACTGCAAATATTTAATTGCTCTCCAGTCCAGTTTGTAATGAAACAGGGGTGTGGTTGGCTTAGTAGCAAATTTAAACTTATGTCATTTTTTCCCCCCCAAGAAATTACACAATTTGGAGAAAAAAAATAAACTCTGCACTACAATGAACCTTTCCTGAATAGCTTTAGAATGATTTTGAGTTGTATCAGAACAAATATAAGAGCATATAGACTAGTACACACCCATGGACCACTGAGGGATTACACAGATATAAGACCACAGAAAGTACTATTACTCAATGTTGAAAATTCCTTAGTATCAAAATTGAGTTTGAAATTTTAGTACAGTTAGTTAGTATTTCAACACTTAGTAATAATATTAAAACGGATTTCTTCTGCGCAAGCCTATAGTACACTTGACACTGAGCCTGCACGTACAAAGCAAGTTCAAGAAAAAAAACAAAAAAGGGCGGAAGAACAGAATGTTTCGAGTCCAGAGAAACTGGGCCAGTGGGTCTAAGCACGTCCCTCACGGTAGTTTGGTTCAGCGCCAGGACACAGAGGCTTACCCTACACTAGCTCTGGGCAAGGAGCCAAAACATGCTACACAGTTATGTAACATTACATTTCAAAAGCATGTGTCAGACTGGCCTAAGGAGCTTACTATGGAGCACAAGGTTGATTTAAAAAGGTGTAATGTGTAATGTGTCGTGTGGAGGGTCCGTCACTTGCTTGTCTGCATGGAGATGTGCCAAGAAAGTTACACAGTACAGCCATAAATTTTTGAATCTCCATGGAGACTTGCGAGCCAAATTACAGGTTAGATTTGTGAAAATATGCAATAAATAACACCTATAGCTGTATAAATGCACACTGTGGACAATTTATGGAGACAAACAAAGTTACACAATGCATCTTTTTCAAAATTTCAGTTCATTTTAATAAAAGTTTAATAGCATTTTAAAATATTTTTTGTAGCACTGAAAACAGAGGCGTTGCGCTTCAGATTGTTCACAGTGCATTAACACGTTAGAGAAGATTTGACACTGAACTACAAAAATCGCAAACATTTCCGAACCTGTTTGTTTGCAGAGGTCTGAAGTACAAGATTAGCTGTGTGTTTTTGTTTTTGTTTTGTTTTTTTCTTTTGGAGTTGAGGACTTTCTGGTTTCAGGTGCAAAGTCGGTGATTCTTCTGATATTTGTGACTTGATTGCAATTGTACAGCCTCAAATTACGGAAAACCAAGCCCTGAAAGAAGGAAGTAGTTATTTAATCTTTAAATGTACCCAACATCCATTAATTTAAAAATTGGATTTGTACTTTATTTTCATTTATTGTATTTTAATTTTATTCTTATGTTATTTTTGTTACATTTAAATTTTATTTTGTATATTTTAATTTATTTGTGTTATATTTTATTATTATTTATTTTTATGTTTTTTTTTGTTTGTTTGTTTTTTTATTTAAATTTTTTAATTATTTATTTTATGAATTTATTTTATTAGCACTGCACACCTAACACGTGAGCCAGTGTTTATTTTGATCTGCACTGTTTGCAGGTGTCGTAACTTAACAAGTTTTGGCCTGAAGCCTTGAAGAAAGCTCAGTCATAATTTTGATTGGCTCACAATATGAAAACAGTGAAAGTGCAAACATAACACGTGCAGCTGTGAAAGAATACGTGACAAACCAGATCGTAATCATGAACTGCAGAGTCACTGTGACAGCATCCATCAAAACAATAAATGATATTGTTCAGTTAAAGGTTAAGGAGAGGTAAACGGACTGAAAAGAAACCACGGTATTCATCATCTCACAAAAATTATATTATTGTTTATTTTCTCATCTCTAAAATAGAACCAAAGAAAAAAAAAAAAAAAACATGAATGAGGAGGTGTGTCCAATCTTTTAACTGCCGGTGTGTTACCAGGAGGACGCAGTCTGAGTTTCACTTCCTGGTCTCGGGTCATGTGAAGTCCGGCTGCAGTAATGTCAGAGTGACTGTGCAATTTAGGCTTCAGTGCAAATGGAGCCACACCTCATACATTATACAATCGCACAGACCCAACACTATGACTCCCACAATGCACTGCAGCAGGGTCATTCAAGGCCAACATAAACAATGGACTCATCAGGCTATATTTAGTGAATTATTTATGTTTAAGAAGCCAAAGAGGCATTCTAGGCAGTAGCATAGGAAACAAGGTGCCTTAATTTCATTGTGTGATTAAATTTGATGCTTTATTTGATTTTTTTAGAGCTACTTTAACACATTTCAGCAAACTGATACTTCGGTAATGTCGGTATTGCATTTCATACCAGTTTCCTATTATTTTTATTTTTTTTTTAAAGCGGGTTTAATCCTCCGTCAGTAAAAGCATGTGGTGGTTTGGTTGCCTGGAAATATCTCTCAGCATGTTTTTATACAGATCAATATCAGTCTGGCCCCCACGCCCTCCGCCGAATCTCAAACCTCTGTTTTTTTCAATGACGCATGTAAAACAAAGGAGCTCATTGGTCACCTATGATTTACAAATAAAAACCCATTTCATTCTCAAACAGGCTCAACCCTGCGCAAACAGTGAGAGATACAGGGCTACATTCATACCATACTCCTTACAACTAGACAACAATACACCCTTATGTAACAGATAATACTCCCTACAACTGTATAACAATTCACCCTGTAACACACTGTAACAACAACTAATTAATGGTCTAAATCAAATGGAAATTCAAGTCAGTACAAGAAAACAAATATAATTACTGTCATCATACAGCCCTCAATACAACTTGATTATAGGTTATTAAAAAGTTTCAGAGTAAAACTTTTGGGTTACTAAGGGTACGTTCACTCTTGTCCTTGTTAGGTCCTGATATGAGGCCAGTGTAGTCCTGATGGTAGGCACAGTTTGATCCCGTTCTAGTCCAGGTCTAGTCCAAATTTCTAGTTTTGCGTTTTTCACAGTTTTGATGTTGTCTATGTGCAAGTGTGAATGCACCCCAAAATAACTCAGAATTACTAAATAGGGGTGTAACAATAACGTGATATCGTATCGTCAAAGTTCTCACAATAATATCGTGGGCCATCACAATATATCGAATTACAAGTCTCTTTGCTTAAATTAAGAGTTATGCAGGAATAGCTAAAAAAAAAAAAAAAAGACAGAGGGAACTACATAGACCATGATCCTTTACTCCATTTCAGAGTAGACTACATGAAAAAAATAACTAAGCACTTTTAAGTCTTACTTCTTTGGATTAAGTCTTGCCAAGGCATTTTAAAAAGAAAAAGTAGCATATTAACAGTTTTGTTTGTTTTTGCCTCCACAACATTTCACAATAAATATTGTACCGTGAGATGTATATCGTGAAAACATCGTACTGAGAGATTTGGATATTGTTATATCCCTAATCGTGAGCCTCCCCTTCATATCGTGAGCTTTCCCACGATATCGCAATAAAAATCGTACCGTGATGGTCATACCGTGACGATATCGTACAGTGAGACTTGGATATCGTTACACCTCTATTACTAAATGACTATTATTGATACCAAGAACATTCCCTGTGGTTGTGATGTTAACTGGAGGCACCATTAGAGATACATTAGAGATACATGTAGAACATCCCCAGCCTGATGTCACTGCAAAGTCAATTGGAGGAAACACCGTATTCATTATTGACACTGAAAGCAGGTCTTCCTCTGACCCGAATGCCTTCAGCACAGTGACCCTCTGACCATATGCTGCTCCAGACGTATAATTGGATTTCCATTACACTCTCTGTATTAGCGTAACTGGTACAACTGAACCAAAACAAACCACTAACTACACTCTAAATCTTTACACTATTATTATATCATTGTCATACTGTAATTATGGGTTTGATTTTCTAAACTATAGTTTTGTAATCGTATCTTACAAAACTAGAGATTATTTCAATGTTTATCCTTCCTGTTAGACACATCTCCTTTTTTCCAGTTGCCAAAAATGTACTTAAACTTTGCAATTTAATGTTAGGCTGTACAATACATTACATTTTTACTATAGTTTATTTTTGAGACGCTGATATTAGAAACATAATGTTTGGTTCCAGTCACATGTTTGCGTAACCTTGCATTATTAGTCTGTCTACTTGTCGGTCTTGTGATGTCATGAAGTGGTAGTTTTCATGTTAATAGCTACCTCCTGCCTTCAGTTCCATTGAGATTGACAATAACAGGTACAAAATCACCCA
This sequence comes from Boleophthalmus pectinirostris, assembly GCF_026225935.1. NCBI lineage: Eukaryota > Metazoa > Chordata > Actinopteri > Gobiiformes > Gobiidae > Boleophthalmus > Boleophthalmus pectinirostris. The sequence continues at coordinate 32,356,127 of NW_026571207.1, read as the reverse complement.
AATTATTCTAGTTAAGGTGTATGGAGTTTAAAAATACAGCAAAGCACTTTCTGTATTACCCATGACATCACAAGGTGGAACAGAGTGTTTTCCATTTGAGAGAAGTCAGCCTAAATATGCAAGGTTTGTGTGTTGAACGTGTGTGAATGAAACAAAACGCAACTCCAGGTATGTTGTGATGAGGACACAACATTATTACACAGATCAGAAAATAGTAGAATATGGGCCCTTTAACTCACTGATTTCTCAATATATTTACAGATAGATTTTTTTTTTTTTTTTTTTTGTATGTGTGTGCGTGTTCTAAGTTTAAGACATCTGAATCAATTACATGCTTTGGGTTTAAAAATTATATAACGCAAAACATTACTAAACATGCAACTTAAAGAGTGCTGAGCAGCTCACACAATTAGTATAAATTAAGTAGAGATAAACGAGTCATGCCTCATTAAATAAAAGCCTGCTGTTAGTTATCTAACACTACCACTGCTTGCTTGTTGGCATGAAGTCATGTTTATGAAATGCGGGGGTGTGACCGAGTGCACAGACAAGAGTCCGCCCTCTGAGCATCAGAGTCCGCCCACCACCTCCAGACAACCGGGGCCAGAGAAGCATGCTCATTTTTCATTGCAAAAATAGTCGATAATGTGTTAAAATACATTAAAGAATCAAATGCATTAACTGTTTTGTCCGCTTAACAGAACTGTTAGAAAGTTGCATGACTCCACGTCTTGTATGATTAAGACAAGCTCAAATGTGATGTTTTATGTACATTTAATTAAGAGCAAGGTTAAAATTCTTTCATTGTCGGTATACATAGGCAAAATTCCGCATAATTCTGTCATTTGCCAACTTCTTGTATACATTAGATGTCACACGTGTTAAGCGACAACACATTGCTATTACATGCTTACTCTAGTAGACATAGCTGGATTTACTAAACATTTGTCTAATCAGAATTTGCACTCGTTTTACGCTTTAGTTTCCATTGCGCTTTAGTTACGCCCCCAACCGGTCTCATTCATCCCACCATCCTGCAATCTCCCCCGGCTATTGCTTCCTACAAAGCCCCCGGTGGTTCACTCACGTTTAGCGGGGCAGCGTTGTCCTCCTCTCGCTCTCACAGCCTTTCGGATGTAGGATCGACTGATTTCCCCTCGCCTTCCGTTCAAAATTACATTAAAAGTACTCGATTTGTTGTTTATTTCTGGTTCACGTGTGGCTTTTCAGCGATAGACCGTATGAAATCTATCTTTGAACAGCGTAGCCATGTTTATATAGCGCTGCCGTCTGTCAAGCTCGACCAATCAGAAGCCACGCTGCTGTACGCTGCTGTACGCTGCTGCCGGTCAGGTCACGCCCCATCCCCCTGCTGTCACCCAGGCAACTGACCAAGATAGTGAGGTCCGCCAAGATGAGAAGTTCTCGAAAAATCCGTGTCTTTTTGCTAACTCACTGTCTTTCATGCGGATATTTCAAAGGTCAGCAAATGTAATGGTTTCATTTATTTAGATTGATTTAAATGCAGTCTATATATTCAACATTATCACTTTTCACAACAATGCTTGTTTCTTTATTGCAAAGTAAAATATACTAACATGGCACCAAAATAGTTTCATTTAAATTGGCCTAGGTGAAAATCCGTGTTTATTGAGCCACAATGATTTCACTCTTTTATCTGTCAATTAGCCTATAATTGTTTATAAAGTCTAAATCTAAATTATATCATATTTTACTTGCCTACAAGATTAATAGCAGTACCAAAGGCTACTGTACTTATCAAATTGGCCTTGTAATCAAAGTTAAGTGTATCACAAAGTCACGCCTAATGCAGTTTGAACTGTATTACATGTTTCAGAGCTGTCCTTTCTCCTGTTTAATTCCATTGGTCGTAAATATTTTTTACTGACCTTAGCCTTGACTGGTGCTGTAAACGTGAGAGTAACTTTCCGCTTATTAACATGAAACAATTCAATAAAGGGGCCAGGAGTAAAATAGGCCAGTAAAAATTTTAACTACATTACACAACTTTGTACAGCTGATTTTATTTATTTGTGATCTGTAAAGGCCCTATACCTAATTTCTTCCATGTATTTGAGCAAAACTTGCTCCAGTACAAATATATTGTATAAGGAGTTCTAGCATTTGAGGTATAAAAAAATAAGTGCTGTCTGCATCTAATTATAAAGTGTTCTGTGGTCTGATAACAATGTTCTTTGCTTTACCATGGTGACAAAACTGCACTGGTCTCTGAAAATTGTGAAAAGTGTTTATAAACTTACTGTGGAGAATAATGAGGATGCTAAGAATACATAAGGTACGTGAAAATGAACTATTTTTTAAACACATGATCCATAAGATAATAGCTGTGTTGAGTGTGCACTGGGATGATGTTTTTAACCTGTTTGACAGGTCATGTATCTGTGTTATAATGCTGTTACTTCCTCAGAAACATACGTGGCGTTTTATTGTCATGTTTGAGTAATCATTTAATATTAGTCTATATCTCCAAAGCTGAAAATGCTCTGTTCCACTTTGAGTTTGATGTCATGTAGTGGTAGTTTTCAAGTTAACAGCTCCTTCTTCCTTTTGTTCAGTAGAGATGGGCAATTCCAGGGCTGAAATTATTGAAATGTAGTGAAGGTGTATGGAGATTAAAAATACAGTGGAGCACTTCCTGTAGTAACACATGACATCACAAGTTGAAACAGAGCGTTTCCTGTTTGAGACAAGAACTCATCTTAAATTGACTTGTGTGTTAAACATGTGTGAATGAAACAAAACACAACTCCAGGTATGTTTTTGATGAGGAACAACTAGATAACCTAGATCATAAAATAGCATAGTATGAGCCCTTTAATCCATCTGTGATGTGCATGTTTGCATTGACAATAAAGCTCATTCAGTTTATATACAGTAGAACTCTCACTGTCACATGTTAAATTAATTGCATAGTATTTGCATGGTCGTCCTGTGTCTGAGTTGGTTGCAAAGCAGGTAGGCCAGGTTTTAACTCCTGCTATAGGAACAATAAAATAGAACCTTACAGGTGCATTGTGTAACTTTTTGGTGGGAGATCTGTCACCTGCTTGTTTCTATGAATACTGTATGTCATTGCTCTGCTTGGAATATTCCACAGTATGACATTAAACAGCTCATTTACATGTGTTCAAATACAGGTGGTTTTATAACTCAAAAATACTCAGAAAAAACAAACATTCTGACTGTGAGCAGGGCTGCCTCGCCACAGATCTGACCTGTAACTTGGTCTGGTTTGGTCTCCATGAAGATAGAAAGGTTTAATACCATACTGTAAAACATTCCAGACAAAGCAATAACATTTGAAGGACCCTCTACCAGAAAAGTTACACAATGCACCTTTAAGTCTCAAACTCAAGTTATAAATTTACCACATTTAATTTTTACCAAGAGTAAAGCTTGCATCCTGTTCCAAAATTTATCTAGAGTAACTTGTTGTTATATAGTTTGTTTGAAATATACTAATTGGTACCACTTTATAATAACTGCATCTTAATTGGCCATAATAAAGCTTGACATGACTTAAAGCTCACAAGATTCAGTTCTGTGCAATATAAGAGCTTTAAGCCTGTGCTCGTGCTTTAGGGCTAACTCATTAATAGAATCATCATAGGAATTTATATTACTTAACATTTTCTTGTCATATCAACCAATGCAGAATACAAATGACAACAGGTTCTACAATGTACATCCCCTTAATGAAAGAGCTTGTTTTTTGTACTGTTTTTTTTCAATTTGGTTGTGTTCATTGCACTGAAAAACCTGACACCTACTGGAGAATGGCCTCCTCCACCTTCTTTCCACGAAATGCTGCTCCTTTCGCTATAATCCTCCACAGCATGGCTTAAAGTGTGTATGTATCTACGTGGAAAATGTTCCGAAGTATAGTTTTACCTTTTTATTTCTATGGGATCATTCAGGTAGCGCGCCATCTACAGAAAGTTACACGGTTACATAAAGGCGACCAGAAGCAAAAATTGTTGTAATCGTGTTAAGAATGTGGACTAACCTTTACTTCAAATGTGTTATGCAAGTTTGGGAGGGACTGAAAATCAACATTATTTAGTCTAAGCTGATGAATAGGTATGAAATAGAGCAGCTCTTAGAGAGAAATGAAAAGAGATTGTATTGACAGTTGCCATGGAGGTTAGATTCTATAGGGTATTAACACAAAGCAGCAGACTAGTTTGGACATGTCAGAGCATTTAAGTTCACTGCGGGATATTTTTAAAAAGCTACAGGCCCTTTTTAATGCTTATTGCCAAACTAAATATAAATATATATGTATATATGTGTGTGTATATATATATATATATATATATATATATATATATATATATATATATATATATATATATATATATGTGTGTGTGTATATGTATATATATATATATATATATATATATATATATATATATATATATATATATATATAATATATATAATATATATATATTTTTTTTTTTTTTTTTTTTTTTTTTTTTTTTTTAAGCTTGAATCATTATGAAGATAAATTGCATGGTGTTATTATGAGAAGCCACCAAAAAGTAAACAAAAGTACTTGCTGTAACATGCGCTCCCGCAGTGTTGTGCATGAACGAGTTCAAAAGAACGCGTTCATTGAACACGTTCATTTTTCAGTGAACTTTGAACTGAACGCAACACTTTTGTAAATCAAGAACTTGAACGTGAATTTGTTCAAATTATGTGTGATGAACGATGTACGTCACTGTTGGGGTTTAGTTAAACGTCGGAATTTGTTTTCACCTGACGAGTGACGATCTGCTCGCACTTCACCCCGCGAAACCACAGCCGCGTGTCAACGCGAAGGCGACTCCACCGGCAGCTTTAGCGGAACGTACGGGCTCTTGTGTCTCTCAATGGGAAAGTCAATCAAACTTGACTGGGCGCGTTTAGCTGCTTGTATTTACCTTCTGTACAGGCTGACCACGGCAAACGCAAGGATTTCAAAAGTAAATTTCAAAGCACTAATTAACAGTCTGTGTGGATCTGGGCTCTTTCACATGATACACAACTGCCCAGGGAGCACAATGTGCTGATGGTAAATACACAAATACAACAATAGATACATGCTCGCTGTGCATTTTGACGGGGGATACGCGCCTACGCTCGTGTAGAGCGTCAAAAAAATAGAATGGATCCTATTTTCTGAAATCTACACGCACAGGACGTGCTGCTCCGCGCGTGTTATTTTACTTGGCACATATGTCAGTAACGCGCGTCACAGTGCTTTTTTAACCTGGATTGAAATGGTGGGTTTTTCGTTTTTCTTCATACAAATTTGCTAAAATCACCGCGATATCAGCAGCGGTGAAACGCCGGAGGTGCGCCCGCGTAGACCGTGATCCTGAGGAAAGGACCGACGCAGAAGTCCGCGCTCCACCGAGATAAACGCAGCTGACGCCCGATCGCACTCGGGGTTCACTCAGGGGCGGTCCTAGATTCCAAGTTCTAGTCCAGGATTAGTTCTGGTTTAGACCTGGTTTAGTCCTGGTTCAGTCCTGGTTCAATCCTGGTTTAGACCTGGTCCAATTCTGGTTCAGTCCTGGTTTAGTCTTGGTTTATTCCTGGTTCAGTCCTGGTTCAGTTCTGGTTTAGTCCTGGTTTAGACCTGGTTTAGACCTGGTTTAGTCCTGGTTTAGACCTGGTTCAGCTCTGGTTTAGTCCTGGTTTGGACCTGGTTCAGTTCTGGTTTAGTCCTGGTTTAGACCTGGTTTAGACCTGGTTTAGTCCTGGTTCAGTCCATATACGGCGCAAAAGTTCAGCATCTTAACAGTTCTTTTGGTGAGAGTAAATTAAAAGTGCTGCAATAGTCGTGTAATGTTTTACATTTTAAATACAGTAATATTGTAATGAAACAAATTACTTTGAAATGACAGTAACAAGTCATAAATAACACATTACAGTTTTAAAGTCACTTGTCCAACAGTGTATCTTGTAAAGTTGTTGTAAACTAGAAGTCAGTTTGAAAAATAAAAGCAGCCTTTCATTTACAGATCTCATCTAAATATAAAATGAACTGAACTTTGAACTAGTTCAAAATTAAAATTGTGAACTATGAACGTGAACTATTCACTTTGAACAAGTGTGAACTGAACTTTGAACTAGTTCATGAAAAGTGTGAACTTGCACAACACTGCGCTCCCGTTAGTTAAAGCTTTTTTAAGTTTTTTTTTTTTTTCTTACTTTGGTTGTGTTTATGTGTGACTACGGTTCCAAAAGTAAATTTTCCATCATTTTTTTTCCACAGACATTTTGAAAATGTTGTGTTTTAAATGTGTATTCACCTGTTTGTTTCTGTTTGTTTCTATGGATCCATAGAGTTTGAGAAGATGGTACTGATAGTACAAGCCTTATCTCCTCAGGCAGATCATTCCAAAGCTGAGGCGCCTGGACTGAAAAGGCTCGATCACCCTTCGTCCGGAGCCTGGACCTGGACTGAGGATCTAAGGCTGCGGGAGGGCTCTGAAGTTCAGGGCCAAAAGTTCTGAAATGTAACTTGGTGCAAGACCTAAATGACCTTTAAAAGTGTTCAGTAAAATCTTAAAATAAATTCTAAAACACAAATGTTTTAAAGTTATTATGAGTGTTAAATAAACTGTTATCTGGAAAAGGGAGCAGATTACATAAAACTGTTCCTCTCTGTTTAACTTCATGACATAGTTGTCATTTTCAGATTTTATGAAGAAAACAATTCAAGAAGTAAAGGAATCGTGAACAAAGCAGAGAAATATACGTTAGTCATTGGTTTAGTTCTAGTTTAGTCTTGGTTTAGTTCTAGTTTAGTCCTAGTTGAGACCTGTTTTTAAATAATTCAATAAATAAAGGAATCGTGAACAATGCAGAGTAACATGTTGGTTCAAACTGAAGTGGGTTTTTTTATTATAATGGACAGACGTCAGTGGGATTTGCTTTTCCAAACAAACCGATGAGCAACCAAAGAAAAAGTCGACTGTGTACAGGGGTCACAAAAGACGGGAAGAGAGGATATAACCTCAAAAAAAAAGTACAGTTAATTATATCCTTAATTTTCAAAAAGTGAGTTCAAGTCTTGGTTTAGTCCTGGTTTAGACCAGGTTAAGTCCTGGTTTAGACCTGGTTTAGTCCTGGTGAAGTCCTGGTCCAGTGCTTTGTCTCTCTCTGTCTCTGTGCCATGGAGGTGCAGTTATTCTAAGGATTAAATCTTACATAAATATCTTTACGTAACTCCTTTGTGCAGCGTGATACAGCAAAGAGATGGGCTCACCACGCACCAGTGCCTTGCTCAATGAACTCCGGAAACCAGGACTAAACTAGGACTATACCAGGACTACACCAGCACTAAACCAGCAGTAAACCAGGGCTAAACCAGGACTAAACCAAGACTAAATTAGAGCTAAAATAAGACTAAACCAGGACTAAAATAAGACTAAAACAGGGGCTAAACCAGGAGTGTCCAAACTTTTTTCATCAAGGGCCACATGTCTAAACACAGACGAAGCAGAGGGACGATCAAGGGCCGTATACTGGTGCTCATAATAGTGAATAATTAAAATATGTGCATGTTTAACACGTTAAAATCAGCCATCAGTCTTTATTCATGCTAAGATCCTCAAAACTACACACTAAATATTAAATATTAGCTTTATTAAGGTAGATTTTCAAAAAACTTACAATAAAAAGTAAGTTTTTTGTTGATGCACGGTAATTTGGGCCAATTCTCCTGGAAGCCTGAGGGCCAAGAAAAATTTCTCTAAGGTTCGCATTTGGCCCCCGGGCCATAGTTTGGACATGCCTGGGCTAAACCAAGACTAAACCAGGATTCAAATAAAACTAAACTAGGACTAAACCAGAACTAAACCAGGACTAAACTAGGAAGTAAACTATACCTTAACCAGGATGGAACCAGGAGTAAATTGTGACTGACCATGACTAAACCAGGATTAAACTGGAACTAAACCAGGACTAAAGCAGAACTAAACCAGAACTAAACCAGGACCAAGAGTTGGGTGAACTAGTGACTAATTTGCCCATAGAGATACACAAAAGGACAATGTCAAAAAAATGTCAAATTGCGATATTTGTGACAGGCATTACTGAGATTATGATTAGATTTGCAATTTCTATTTTACGATAGGATTGTGTTCAAAGTTCACATTTTAAACACTTCCAGAAGAACTGACAAAAAGACTGAAATATGAACCGATAATCTTATATTTATATATAAGAGAGGACATTTTGTTTGTGAAGGAAAATATGGTATTTTGAAGATTGCAGCCTTTGTGATTCGCTAATTGTACTGTATCTATTGCACAGACTGTATATATGAGTGGACATAGCTCACGCGCTTCATAGAGGAAGTGCACCAGGAGACTCTTCCGGCTCCATCTGACTCTGGCTCCAATTGACTTACATGGGAATATTGTCTCCCCTCTCTCTGTAAAAGTTGCTGTGAGCCTCGTCATTTTGGTCTTAAACTGTTCATATTAACCTGCTCTACAAGATCCTGATTTTTTTCATTTCTCTGTGGCCCTAAATCAAGATATGAACATAAATAACAGACCAATCAGATGCTTTCATTCCTCGAGGTCGCTCCCACAAGCATTATCAACAGGTTTGATTGACAGCTAGTGTGTTTTGTTGCTAAATAAGCCCTCTTCCCGCTTTCCAGTGAGAAGGGCAGGCACATTTAATGACCTCTGTCATGATTGGCTCCTGTGGTTGCAATGATGTTTGCGGTTGGATTTCCAAATATGGAGTCTGGCTCTAGATTTGCTCCTGTAACCTTTAGCAAAGGCAGTTTCATTTGAGTGGAGCTGAACGCTATGGGTTACATCACACTCACTTAGTCCTCTTCTGTATACAGTCTATGATCTGTTCATTCAACTTGTGTGTTTGATTCGACTGCAATTAATCCTGCAGTCCTAGACAAATATTGCCTTGACAAATCCAGACTCACCAGCAGCTGATATGGGTCTGTATAACAAATACAGAGAGATATCCTTCTGGATTTCTAGGCAAAGACAAATATGAAAATAGGGGTAGGTAAGATGAAGACATCCAGTTAACTAAAAGCACTGCTCTGTTACTCAAGTTAGACTTTAATAATCTGAGTTGTTTTTTGTTTTTTTAACATAACCTGACCATAAAGAACCGACTCAGCTGCAACTACAATAGGTGAGATGATCTGTGTAGTTAAACAAGTCTCCAACACATAAAATTACAGTCACCACCATTGGCCAACAGCTTTTCAATTAGTTGCTTTCACTTTTTTGTTGAAAATCAAACACTGAAACAATACTTGTATTTGTATTGATCAAAAGCTCCTAAAAATGTGTTGTTTAAATCCATTTTGTATTTTTTTTTCAGTTCTTAGGCTATCTCAACACTTGTTTTGTCTGCGTTTGCTAATGTGTGCATTGTGTACATCTGTATGGCCCAAAGCACATGAGATGAACTCTGGTAAACTGCTGTCAACAAAAGCAAGGCTAAACCAGGCCTAAAACAAGACTAAACCAGGTCTAAAGACGGACTAAAAAAGGGCTAACAAGGACTAATCCAAGACTATATTAAGCAAGTATTAAAGCAGGACTTAATGCTTTAAACCCTAACCCTAACCCTAAATCTGGATCAAACTAGTACTAAACAAGGAATAAACCAGGACTAAATCAGGACTAAACAAGGACTAAACTAGGACTAAACCAGGACTGAATGAGGACTAACATAGGACTAAACCAAGACTGAATGAGGACTAAACACTAAGTGGAAGGTGTAGAGTTCTTTTATAAACACTAGCACATGTCTAGACACAGGGGCCTCAATTGTGTGACCTTTGAACTTTGAACCTAATCCTTTCTGTGTGAACCCACTCACCTTTATTTTTCTCTCTGTTCTCATTAATACAAAAGAATATAAGAAGTACAAGATCAGGTCAGAGTAAAAAGTATTTGGAGGAACTGCTTTTCAAGAGTAACTGTAAGAAAAACTATCTGAATGGGTTCAGTAAAAATAATAGATTTAATAGATTTTTTTTATTTTTTAGGCTTCTATCTGTGTCGCTGACATGAGGTAAACATGATCAAATATAGCTTTTACTTTTTTCTCACTACCATTGCTGGGAAGGTTATTTTTAAAATGTATTCCCCTACAGATTACAGATTACAGACCCCAAAATGTAGTTTGTAATGTAATCCATTAAGTTACTTAAAGTGAGTAAAGTAATCTGAATACTTTGGATTACTTGTATTGTTTTTTAAAACTACATGAATGTACCAACCACATCCTGAAAATTCTTGTTTGTTCTCTTCATATTGTCTGTTGAGCCTAAGTCTCCATGAAGTGGCTTTTGTTTGTTGTAGAGAAGCGAAGACTAGAATCTTAACATGAGATGTTTGATGTGCTAAAAGACAATAAAAAGTCCAGTCTTTCCTCAAGCATATTAAAAATATTATTAATAGAGAAATTATTTCTATATGATATCACTGCTGCCTTAAATTATGTCCACCCTACTGTTAGGTGACATATTGTTTAGACCTGGTTTAGTCCTGGTTTAGTCCTGGTTTAGTTCTGGTTTTAGTTCTAGTTTTACTTCTGGTTTAGTCCTGGTTTAGACCTGGTTTAGACCTGGTTTTAGTCCTAGTTTAGTCCTGGTTTAGTTCTAGTTTAGTCCTGGTTTAGTTCTAGTTTTAGTCTTGTTTTTAGTCCTGCTTTTAGACCTGGTTTAGGCCTGGTTTAGTCCTAGTTTAGTCCTGGTTTAGACCTGGTTTAGTCCTGGTTTAGACCTGGTTTAGTCCTAGTTCAGACCTGGTTTTAGTCCTGGTTTAGTCCTGGTTTAGTTCTAGTTTTAGTCCTGCTTTTAGTCCTGCTTTTAGACCTGGTTTAGGCCTGGTTTAGGCCTGGTTTAGTCCTAGTTTAGTCCTGGTTTAGACCTGGTTTTAGTCCTAGTTTAGTCCTGGTTTAGCCCAAAATGTGAAAACAGGAAAATACCTCTGTGTAATCCATTTAATACAACAAAGTAACTGTAATCCAATTACCACTCACTGAAACAGTAACTGTAACTGAATACAGTTACTCATAATTTGTACTCTGATTACGTAACTCTGGTACATGTAATCTGTTACTCCCCAACACTGCACACTACCTAAACTCTAGCGCCTGCAGTCATTATCCAGTGCTAGTGCTGCCTCTGAGTGAATTCTGAGCTTTCACATGAACCCTGGCTTGTCCATATACCGAGGAAAACTTGTATTGCAGGTTAAACCACTGGCAACCCAGGTTCAGTTGTGATTCTAGTACAAGTTTAAAATATGAGCCATGTGTCCTCTGTCCCATTTATCCAAAACATCATGATTTGTCCCAGTTTCATACAAGAAATATCCCCGGTGTCCTTATTTAGACCAAATGGATCTCCACCAAAGTAAAGAGTCATTTGTTTAGCTAAAATACAGAAAACGGTGCTTGAAAATGACCATTAACAAAAATAAATAAATAAATAAATAAATGCACAGATAGAAGTCCATGAGATTATGACCCACAAATGAGTCAAGAATGGTTAATGTTGCACACTCTTTTCACATTTTAATTTATTTATATCAACCATCTCAACCCAGGTGTGTCCCAGTTTTGAATTTTCAAAAAATCTGGTCACTCTATTCATACTGTTCCCTTACGTGGGACTTGGGGAGTTCTCCGTGAGTATGAGGTAGGGGCCCTTTGCTCATGGTCCCTGTGTGACCTGAGGAGGCCCTGTGTTCACATTGCACGAAAGTCAAACTTGTTCCTAGAGCATGTGGGACTCCGCCAGGGCTGCCCTTTATCACCAGATCTGTTTTTTATTGTGTATAGGCAGAATTTCTAGGCACACTCAGGGTCACAGGGGGGTCATGTTTGGCTCGGAGTAAAGCCAAGCTCTGAGTCACCTGGGCTGGCTCCAGTCCTGTTACATAAGGGTGAGTTGTTGTACAGTTGTAGGGAGTATTATCTGTTACATAGGGGTGAGTTGTTGTACAGTTGTAGGGAGTATTATCTGTTACATAGGGGTGAGTTGTTGTACAGTTGTAGGGAGTATTATCTGCTACTTAATGGTGAGTTGTTGTACAGTTGTTGGGAGTATTATCTGTTACATAAGGTTGAGTTGTTGTACAGTTGTAGGGAGTATTATCTGTTACATAGGGGTGAGTTGTTGTACAGTTATAGGGAGTATTATCTGTTACATAAGGGTGAGTTGTTGTACAGTTGTTGGGAGTATTATCTGTTACATAAGGTTGAGTTGTTGTACAGTTGTAGGGAGTATTATCTGTTACATAGGGGTGAGTTGTTGTACAGTTGTAGGGAGTATTATCTGTTACATAAGGGTGAGTTGTTGTACAGTTGTAGGGAGTATTATCTGTTACATAAGGTTGAGTTGTTGTACAGTTGTAGGGAGTATTATCTGTTACATAAGGGTGAGTTGTTGTACAGTTGTAGGGAGTATTATCTGTTACATAAGGTTGAGTTGTTGTACAGTTGTAGGGAGTATTATCTGTTACATAAGGGTGAGTTGTTGTACAGTTGTGGGGAGTAGTATCTGTTACATAAGGTTGAGTTGTTGTACAGTTGTAGGGAGTATTATCTGTTACATAAGGGTGAGTTGTTGTACAGTTGTAGGGAGTATTATCTGTTACATAAGGGTGAGTTGTTGTACAGTTGTAGGGAGTATTATCTGTTACATAAGGGTGAGTTGTTGTACAGTTGTAGGGAGTATTATCTGTTACATAAGGGTGAGTTGTTGTACAGTTGTAGGGAGTATTATCTGTTACATAGGGGTGAGTTGTTGTACAGTTGTAGGGAGTATTATCTGCTACTTAACAGTGAGTTGTTGTACAGTTGTAGGGAGTATTATCTGTTACATAAGGGTGAGTTGTTGTACAGTTGTTGGGAGTATTATCTGTTACATAAGGGTGAGTTGTTGTACAGTTGTAGGGAGTATTATCTGTTACATAGGGGTGAGTTGTTGTACAGTTGTTGGGAGTATTATCTGCTACTTAACAGTGAGTTGTTGTACAGTTGTAGGGAGTATTATCTGTTACATAAAGGTGAGTGCTTGTACAGTTGTAGGGAGTATTATCTGTTACATAAGGGTGAGTTGTTGTACAGTTGTAGGGAGTATTATCTGTTACATAAGGGTGAGTGCTTGTACAGTTGTAGGGAGTATTATCTGTTACATAAGGGTGAGTTGTTGTACAGTTGTAGGGAGTATTATCTGTTACATAAGGGTGAGTTGTTGTACAGTTGTAGGGAGTATTATCTGTTACATAAGGGTGAGTTGTTGTACAGTTGTAGGGAGTATTATCTGTTACATAAGGGTGAGTTGTTGTACAGTTGTAGGGAGTATTATCTGTTACATAAGGGTGAGTTGTTGTACAGTTGTAGGGAGTATTATCTGTTACATAAGGGTGAGTTGTTGTACAGTTGTAGGGAGTATTATCTGTTACATAAGGGTGAGTTGTTGTACAGTTGTAGGGAGTATTATCTGTTACATAAGGGTGAGTTGTTGAGTATGGTATGAATGTCGTCCTGTGTCTCACTCTTTCAGAGGAGCTGTAGGAGCCTGTTGGAGAATGAGCTCCTTTATAGTCTGGTAAAGTTCAAGGAGAGATGTTCGGACATGTCCCAGCAGGAGGAGACCCCAGGAAATGCTTTTAAAGCCATTTACTTTCCAATAAATGAATAGAATGACATGGGCCTGTAAAAATCTATGTTTTTGAAGAAAATATTCAAAATAATCCTTATAATATATCATTACTTGTTTGGGATTGGCTCCACAAAAAGACCTATGATGAATTTTGTGGCTTAAAGTCCTTTCAATTGGCAACATTCTTTGGGGCTTAATAATGGCACCACTTTCTGGGATTATTGTGAAAGACTTACAGTATTTCACTATTGTTCATTCATACAGACAGGGACGTTCTTAAGATTTGTGTCAGTTTTTGTTTCATGTGGATACGCCCAGTAATTACAGTGGTATTAAACATAAACCAGGTCATCAAAAACAGTAAATTCCACCATAGAATTCTGACCAGTCCTCCATTTTAGTTTAAAGGTGCATTGTGTAGCGTTTCTGTTGGAGGGTACATCAAACGCTTCTCTCCTTAGAGATGTTATTGCTTTGTTTAGAATGTTCCACATTACCAGTGTTGGGGAGTAACAGATTACATGTACCGGAGTTACGTAATCAGAGTACAAATTATGAGTAACTGTATTCAGTTACAGTTACTGTTTCAGTGAGTGGTAATTGGATTACAGTTACTTTGTTGAAATAAATGGATTACATGTTTACGTATTTTCCTGTTTTCACATTTTGGGCTAAACCAGGACTAAACCAGGACTAAACCAGGTCTAAACCAGGTCTAAATCAGGTCTAAACCAGGGCTAAACCAGGAGTAAAACCATGTCTAAACCAGGACTGAACCAAGACTAAACCAGGACTAAACCAGGGCTAACCCATGTCTAAACCTGGACTAAACCAGAACTAAACCAAGACTAAACCAGGTCTAAACCAGGACTAAACCAGGTCTAAACCTGGACTAAACCAGGACTAAACCAGGTCTAAACCAGGACTAAACCAGGTCTAAACCTGGACTAAACCAGGACTAAACCAGGATTAAACCAGGTCTAAACCAGGACTAAACCAGGTCTAAACCAGGAATAAATCAGGACTAAACCAGGACTAAACTAGGGCTAAACCAGGTCTAAACAATATGACACCTAACAGTAGGGTGGACATATTTTAAGGCAGCAGTGATCTCATATAAAAATAATTTCTCTATCAATAATATTTTGAATATGGTTAAGGAAAGACTGGGCTTTTCATTGTCTTTTAGCAGACAGAACATCTAATGTTCAGATTCTAGTCTTTGCTACTTTACAGCAAACAAAAGTCTGTTCATGGAAACTTGGGCTCAGACAATTTGAAGAGAACAAACAAGAATTTTCAGGATGTGGTTGGTACATTCATGTAGTTTTAAAAAGCATGACAATATCAAGTAATCCAAAGTACTCAGATTACATTACTCACATTAAGTAATTTAATGGATTCTGTTACAAACTACATTTTGGGGTATGTAATCTGTAATCTGTTTTAAAAGTCACCTTCCCAACACTGCACATTACAGTATCAAACCTCTCTATCGTCATGGAGACCAAACCAGACCAAGTCAGAATGCCTGGTTTTCTAGGTATTTTTGACCTGTAATTGAATAAATGTAAGGTAAAACTGTTTAATGTCATACTTTGGAACATTCCAGGCAGAGCAGTGACATCGCCGTAGAAACAAGAAGGTGATGGATCCCCGAGTACCGGGATTCCTACAGTGTTCCCGGTTGTGTTGCAATGTGAACGTGACCTGTTGTGTTGTAATCTAATAACCCACTTTATAAGGTTAAAATGACACTAGCCTCGGTCTCTTTCAACTATAAACAGAGAAATGTGGGCCACAACAAACGTGACTCTAAAACTCTTTTAATCATTGACAAACTCATATCTGACCTCTCACCTTCCTGTTTACTGCGTTTCTCTCAACTTTTCACTGAACTCAGGAGGAGGTCTGGTTAATTTTGCAGAACTTGATTGTAGACAAAACATCAGAAAAAGGTATAGGTATATAGGTATGTTAACAAAACAGTGTCTCTGTGGAGGGAGAATTATTATTATTTATTTTTTATTTTTATTTATTTATTTATTTTTAACATATTCTGAAAAATTCTAGGAAAAGCAAAATAATTTTTTTTTTCTCTTTGGTAATTTGGTTCAAAAACATTCTTTCTTATTGTATGTCTGTGCTCTCCAGCTGAAATGATTATATCTGGATTTGGGTTTGAGTGTTCTAGTTTAGTTCTGCTTACGTCCTGGTTAAGCCCTGTTTAAAATGCACAGGGCAGCTTTTTTTATTTAATTTTTTTCTAATTATAAGAGAACTCGATTTGTCTCTAAGCAAGTGGGACCCAAATGTTGTTTTGATTTGCTTTGACCACAGGACTCACTACACTGGCCACAGGCTGTTTAACACGGGATTCTCATCAGACTCTTCAGTCAAACTGCATAAAAGGGCTATTAGAATCGATAACAAAGCAGTCTATTTTGAACCAACTAATCATTTGTTTATTCAGAGTAACTCTTTAAAGCTAAGGGATATTGTTTGTCAAAAAAAATTATCATTCCAAAAAGCATACAGGATTTCTTTGAATGAAGAGTTAGAGGATAATTTAAGAGGTTTACATCATTTTGACCATGCTACAGTCAGAACAAACATTAAATCAATATGTGTTTCAGCTCTTGATGTAATGTTATGGAATGAACTAAATGATCAATTTAAATTATCTACTTTCTTAAGGTTTAAAAAATGTCTCAAACATTAAAAATATCTGTGATGATCAAAATGATATGTAAAATTGAGAACTGTAAATTTGTCCACTCACCTTATTCCGGAAGTTCCTGTGGGCACCGCCATCATCATTCAGGGTTATATTATTGTGCATTAGGCTCTCGATTTTAACAGCAAATAAGTTCAGTAAAGATGATAAAGCCATTTTAAAGCCCCTCAGAGAATCAGTGTGACCTGTACTTGACTTGCACATGAACACTGAACATTTTACACAAATTAACCAACTTTATGTCATGTTTCAGATGCAAAACATTTCCCAAATCCTCCACTGATGTGACTGGGATTCCTGGAAGTGCAACCACATTAAAGTGCAATTTAGGAGCATTTAGAGACAAAAGTGTGTTTTGCTCAGGATGTTTTATTATAAAGCTCTTTTAGTATCTTGTACATGAATTTGATGTCATAGGATAGGCACTATATAAACATTGCTTTAATCAGCTTTAATTTGACTAATACCTGTTTCTTTGTCTAAAAAAAAGTGTATATGCTGTAATTATTTTAAAATACTAAAATCATCATCAGAATATTTTTGACGCTTACACTCATGGCCTCTGAGGTTGCACACCCACCCATCTGTTTAGGGAAAAGATTTTAACCAGCCCAACATTAAAACACTTTTTCTGCCTCTGGACATTGTCAGGAACACTGTCCTCATGAATGGACTCTGGAAAAACGTTCTCATGAATCATATCTCAACACAATCTCTCCAAAATACCACTAATCAGCTCGTGACAGAACCCTTCTCTGTCTGGACTGCACCCATGTTATTCCTACAAACTACAGAAACATAATCTTCCCTCACACATTTTCTTTTTCTCGCTTTCTCTCTTCTTTTCTTCTCTTCTTCCCCCTAGAAATTATGTTATCTGGCAATTTGGCAAAACAAGGTCCTATCCAACTTCTCATGCGCCCAAATCTTTTTTTAACGCGCCACACTGTTTTTAATACACTTGGTCAAGCTAGGCACACATACACTTCATACTGTCATTTAAGGCAAAGCTTTTTGGGTGCACAAATAAATGAGAAGCTTTTAACACCAATCTCAACTACTGTACCGTTTGTCTGTTGTGGTATTGTATGCATTGTATTGTACTTTTTGTATTGTCCTGCCTTATGTCCTGCCTATGTATACATATATATATATATATATATATATATATATATATATATATATATATATATATATATATATATATATATATATATATATATATATATATACACACATGTTGTAAGTAAAATTGTAAATGTAAACTGGCTGTTCATATGATGTTTTCTTTCTTGGAATTCTGTCACTGTTTAATAGGGTTAGGCATCATAAGTACTTTTTACTTCAATCTAAACACTTTCGGTCATGATCCATGGGGGTTGTAGTTTGTTTAGTTTTGCTTTGCTTTGTTTTGTAGCACTGTAAAATGAATAAAACTACTACTATATTCACTTTAAAGGGCCCATATTACAGTGTTTTCTCATTTATGTTATAATGTAGTTTCCTCATCACAAACAGACGTGGAGTTGTGTTGTGTTTCATTTATACAGGTTTAACACAACACACAAACCCTGCAGATTTAGACTACACTACATGACATCACAAGGTGGAACAGAACATTTTGAGCTTTGGAGATGTAGACAGACTAATAATAAAGGGTTACTCAAACATGTGAATGAAAAAAAAAACACAATTCCAGATTTGTTTTTGATGAGGTAACAACATTTTAAGATGGTTTAAAGCTCACAAGAGTCAATTTTGCGTATTATAGGATCTTTTGGGTGTACTGTATCTAGTTCTGGTTTAGTTCTGGTTAAGCCCTGTTTGGGTCCTGTTCAAATCCAGGTTTAGTTCTGGTGTGGATGGCCCTTAACACTTTAAGGGCACATGCACATTGTTTTTATTCTGACACAGAAAGCAGAGGTGTATTTCCTGTTTGTTCTGGATCCAGTTTCTCACAGATGCCCTCCTCCGTCTAAAGGAGCCAGTGTTGAGTTTCCTCCTCTAGTTTCACACCTTTCAACTAACTGATCACACAGAGCAGACAAACAACGGGCATCACGAGGCCATGTCCTGGTTCTTTGTTAAAGGTGCACTGTGCAACTCTTCTCGTGGAGGGTCTGCCACCTGCTTGTCTCCATGGAGATGTGATTGTTGGGTTTCAGAGGACATCACAGCATTCTGTAGTTTGATGGTATTTAATACAAGCTAAAGGAGCTAAAATTAATATAAGTAAACTGCTCATTCTTCTTGTAATACAGTGAGTTCTAGTCATTAAAAGACATCATCACACAATATTGACTCTTGTAAGATTTAAGCCATGTTGGAATGTTACCTCATCAGAAACATACCTGGAGTTGAGTTTTGTTTCATTCGCAAGTTTGAGTAATCCTGCATTATTTGCTCTGTTCCACCTTGTGATGTAATGGAAGATTTAAAGTTAACAGTATCCTCCATCCATCCATCCATTTTCTTACGCTTATCCGAGGTCGGGTCGTGGGGGCAGCAGTCTAAGCAGGGACTACAGCATCCTTTTACCTTTTATTTAGTAGAGCTTGAGAATTCCAGGGTTGAAATCATCCAAATGATTCTAGTGAAGGTGTATGGGGTGTAAAAACACAGTGGACACAGTTGCTTTGCCTGGAATGTTCTATGGAATGACATTAAACATATCCATCTAGCATGATATGGGTGTTTCTATTGCTCAGAAATACAATAATTCCTTATTGGAAACATTTCCATGGAGACAAGCAGGTGACCAAGCCTTCACTATACAGTTGCGCAGTGCACCTTTGAACGCTTGTTAAGTCTTAGTATAATTCAGGTTAAACTGTTAAAAAAAAAAAAAAAAACAAGAAACAAAGAAGAAGGCTGAAAAGATCTAGTCCATGAGGTGTACTGACTTCAACAGCTTTGTGCCAAATACTTCAGAAACCTGAAACTGTAGAAGTGGGACATGCTATGTTATACATGAGTGACAGGTTTTCATGTTAGTCATGATTATTACTGGTTACCTCCGCCAAGGAGGTCATGTTTTTGCCAGCGTTTGTCTGTTTGTTTGTTTGTTTGTTTGTTAGCAACATAACTCAAAAAATTATGGACCGATTTTGATGAAATTTTCAGGATTTGTTGGAAATGTGAAAAGGAAGAACTGATTTCATTTTGGGGGTGATCCGGAAGAAATCCTGGATTCTGGATCACTTTGAAATTTTAGTTAACATTGTAGTAAATGGGGCCAAAAAGTTTGTTTCTCAATATCTCGGTTAATTATTGACCAAACCCCATGAAATTTGACTCAGGGATGGACAATAGGATCCTCTTTCATATTCCAAAGGCTGATCCGGATCTGATCCAGAAGACTGATTTTATCGCAATTTATATAAAAAATTGGGATAGTCCTTGGCGGAGGTCTGCGCTCTCTGAGTGCTTTTCTAGGTTTGGCGGGTTGTACCGGTTGTAAATATTTCTCATATTTTTACATCAATTAAAAGGCCCATATTATGCAATTTTCTGATCTGTTATAGTTGTTTCCCCACATACCTGGAGTGGACCTGTTTTGTTTCATTCACATTTTTAACACACAAACTCTGCATATTTAGGCTGTAAATTGAAAACACTTTAAGTTCTCACTCACAAGTTCCAACTTGTGAGGTCAGTTGGTAATACAGAAAGTGCTCCATTGTGTTTTTAAACTCCATACACCTTTATTAGAATGATTTGGATAATTTCAGCCCTGGAGTTGTCTGTCTCTACTGTTCAATGCGTATGTGTATGTTGGAATGTTCAGAAGTTACAGTGGTGACACAATGCACACATTAGCAAACACAGACAAAAAAGTTTGAATAGATTTAATTTAATTTTTTCATTCATTTATAGAATGAAAACTCAAGACAAAATACAAAATGAATTTAGAGTTTGCTTAGAGCCTTTCCGGAATCTGCTGTAATCAATATGAGCGTTCATGGTTCGGTTAGATTTTCAACAAAAAGGTGGGAGTGAAATCAGCTCTTTCTGTTCAGATTGTTTTAAAAATAAAGCTCAGATCAAAGTCTAAGAGCTTCAGACAGAGCAATGCCTACAGTTAGCATCACACCCCCCCCTTTCTGTGCATCCAAGTAACACTTCTATTTTCAATCCAAATGCATGTCTGCCCTCTAGTGGTTGGCACATAAATTGCTTTCATACGTGACCAAATAGTAAAGACAAATTTTCAAAATAACAATGCATTTTGGGTGATTTCATTACTAAATGTAATTAAAGAAAAGATTTATACACAGCTACATTTATTATCATTATATGTAAATCACAGTTTGTATAAAGAGCACATTTTACACAGCAAATCTATCTTATAGCATTGTTTCTCCCCAGTGTACAAGTCTATTTATTATTTAAAGCTGGTAATAGAGTGTTACACATTACCAGCATCACTAATCTTTTTTAGTATCTTCTGGTTTAGTTCATCTTAAACCCTAAAAAAAGGGTAGCCTAGAGATGCACCAATATGGGGCCAATACTCGATCCAGCCAAATTTCCTGACTCGTTGCGGATATCGGAAACCAGTATTTATATCTGTGCATCCCCTGTGTAGCGCTGGAACTTTATAAGGACTAAGGACTTTGTTTAGTCAACATGGTCCTATTTTTGTCCTGATGCAGGTTTAGTCCTGTCCCTCACCAAGTTTAGTCCTGGTTGAGTCCTCGTTCAGTCCTGTCCCAGACAATTTAGTCAGTCCTGATCCAGTCCTGTTCTAGTCCTATGTCAGACCCGGTCTAGACCCGGTCTAGTCTCGGCCCTAAGTCTCGGCCCTAAGTCTCGGCCCTAAGTCTCGGCCCTAAGTCTCGGCCCTAAGTCTCGGCCCTAAGTCTCTGTCTAGTAGTCCTGGTCTAGTTCTGATTCACTCTTGGTTTAGTTCTGGTTTAGTTCCCGTCTAGTCTCGGTCTAATCCTGGTCTAGCCTCGGTCTAGCCTCGATCTAGTCCCGGTCTAGTTTCTTTATGGCGTGGCTCCTCTCAGCAGCAGATAGAGCACAGATACAGCTAAGGCACTGGCAGTATAAACCACCACAGCATTGTACACCACACTGTCCCTTATCTTCACATGCAAGTTTCTCTGTGATTCTTCCAAATTTCTCACCCAAATCTCTTCTTTTAACGTTTCTCCGGTTAAAATTTCAACTTTCTTTGTCTTTTCCGGTTTTGCAACAACTTTGTGTTCACTTACAACCTTTTTTACAATTGTCACATCATTTTGTACCAACTCCAAGTTAAGTTTTAGTCCGTTTAAACTATTTTGAACAAGTTGCTGTCCCTCTTGGAGATGTTGCAATGCAGAATCAAAGTTTAAGGACACAATATTGGGTGGAATTTGTGGAGTGGTTTCAGTGTTTTTGTCATTGTTTGTGAAGTTGTGCAGAGAGAGCCTCATCTGGTTGATAAGAGAGCCTAGTTCATCTTGCTGCGTTCGGTGGTTCGTGGCCTGGACACGTAAAGCTTCTTGGAGGTTTTCTGGTCCCTTCTGAGCTTCAAGTAACAAACTCTTAAGTTCCTGAAAAGAAAAAAAAATAGGTTTGAGGAGGAGAGAATTCAAAACATCATACATGCTTCTATTATTGGCTGCTTTCTCATAGGTTTAGTCCTGGTCTGGTTGCTAGTTTAACTGGTAGAATTTGGTGTTTTTGACACTTCAAGTGTGTTTTTAGATTATTTTAGGATTCTAATAGTATTTCTATGCACTAAAATTAAATAAGACATACTGTTCTTGTATCTGCTTTATAATGTGGACATTTTAAATTGCAATATTCATCTATAATGACTTAATTAAAAAATTAAAAATAAAAATAAAAACACCCGTGCTCAGTGAGAGCTGATGTAGCCTTAAACGTCATAACAACAAAGAGCCGGTAACTCTGATGGATAGCTGTAGCATTAAACTAGCATTAAACAATAAACGGCAATATGGCGTCTTGAAAATAAGCAATAAAAGATCGCTCAAAAATGAATGAATCACTCCAAATACAACTTCAAAAGGGCAAATGAGAAAAGATAACAGCTACAAAAAACTGTAGTCTGCTGTAAAACCTGATTGGGGATCTTGCATTTAAGATGTGACCTGGGAACTGAATCTCATTTTTTATTCATGTCAGGCTGAGAAAACACATATTTGTTTGTAGTAAGAGTATGGTTATAGTATTTTCGATTTAACTTGGTCCTAATAAAGAAAAACAAAAACAAAAAGTCTAGTGAGATATACATATAATAATTATATAAATATTCTATAACATACAAATCGCATGGTATACGACTACTACTATAGTGGCAGCTCTCTGTGTCTGTGTCTCTCTCCCTCTCTTTCTCTCTAGTAGAGAGAGGGGTTCCATTTTTGTTGGAGTTCCATTTTTTATTGTTTTTTAACTGCTTTAAATTGCTCAGGGATAAATAAAAAATTCTATTGGGTGATTGACAGTAGATACTGGGACATAACCACATCTATGATACTTCATAAAGCAGAAAAGATAATAATGGATATCACCTCAATTTAACAAATAAAAAACTAAACTAAGCAAACCACCTCACCTGCAGTCTGACCCTATTGACGTAGGTGGACCCCATGACCCCGATGATGGCGCCGAGCACCGACCCAATCACAGACCAGTTCTTGGTCCGTTCGGCTCTGGTGCGCTCCTTCTCGTGGCTCTCTCTCACCGCAGCAGAAAACAAAGCAAACTTCTCCCTTTCAGACCCCTCTGCCAGCTCATAGGCTGAGCGCAGCCTCCGGTCCTCCTGGAAAAACACAGAAGGAGTGAGCTCCCATAGTCCTGGTCCTGGTTTAGTCCTGAGTCAGGCCCTCGTTCAGTTCTGGTTAAGTCTTTTTTCAGTCCTGGTTCAGTCCTGGTCCAGTTCTAGTCCAGTCCTGGTACCTGTAGTAGTTTGTGTTCTATGGTGGCCAGCTCCAGATAGTGTGGCTCTTCTCTGGACACTCGCTCCAGTCTCTCTCTGACCTCCTTCAGTCTGAGCTGCAGTGCCTCCACATTCACATGAGCCTCTCTGACCACCGACCGGGACACCATGAAGTCTGCCTCAGCCTAGCAGACATAGAACAGGGGAAAAAATACTTTATGAGCATATGACTGGGTGAAATTACACTTTTCAATAGTTAACACCATAACACTTAACTTAGACAAATTTTATTGATCCACAAGAGAAACAGTTTGGATGCAGTAGCTCACACATCATTATATTATAATAATAAAGAGCAAAAATATAAATTGTATTAATAAATTCTAAAATAACAAGAGACTTGTGCCAAATAAGGCATAATTATATAAATCTATATGTACAAGTAAAAATGAAATATAGAAGTATAGTAATACAAATATATCTCAGTTATGTACAAGAAGTCGTAATCAGAAAACAGTGCAAAGATAAAATCATGATTGACAGGTAATAGGGTTATGTGTTACATAAGGGTGAGTTGTTGTTGTTTCAAGAGGTTTCAAAGAGGTAATTCCATAACTGTTACCAGGCAACTGTAATGTTAACAAAGGCCAAAACTAGTGTAAAAATGGCTAGGATTAGACCATAATTAGACCATTTAAAAAATGCATTACTTTCAACAAAATAATCTTTAAAGTGACAGAAAAATACTATCCTTGTGCATAAATTCTCCCTACATTTTGGATGGTGATGACATAGATAGAGGGATAAATTTTTAGAATTCCCCATTAGACCAATCACACTGTTCCTTATACCTCAGACTCCACCCCTCCTCTCCCCTCACTCTCCCATTTAGTCCTCCAAACACATCCCAGTTTAGCAGCTCTATTTAAAATGTGGTTGTGGGAGGAGTTTAGGCATTTACTTTAGTCTTATTTTAACTATCTATTTATCTATCCATCTATCTATCTATCTATCTATCTATATATGTATATATATATACATATATATATATATATATGTATATGTATATGAAAAATCAAGTGTTTCTAGAGTGTACTGTACTAGGTAGATTTTTATTTTGTGTGTTGCTCCATTTTATCCATATCTGACCTGTGTGACTTTGGTCTGCGCTTCCCGGACCTCGTTGATTCCCACAAACTCTTCATATTGACTCCACCACGAGTTCAGAGTCGAGCTGAGCGCCTGAGATGAGCTGTGAGCCCACTGCCGACCCAAAGCTGCTGCACTCTGATGAGACAACATTAAATTGTACAATTCTTTATAAGTCATGCTCAGTTGACATCATAACATCCTAGACTATCTATAGTTAAAATTGAGTTGGAGAACTCTGTGGTAGAGACTGCAGATGTTGACCCTAGTTTGTTATACTGTAACCCAATCAAAATTAAATTCTCATTCAACCTGCAAATCACTACCAAAATAGAAGTTATCTACACATGTTTTTACCTGTAGAGTGGTGAGGGCCTTCTCTTTGACAGCCTCTGCTCCTCTCCGGTCATTTCCTTCTGGAGGTTTGAGGTTTGGGGCATCACTGTAGAACCGTACTACAGTAGTGAGGGCTGGTCTGGAACCGTTCACAGAGAAACTACGGGATAAAACGCACAACTGGACCCCTCTGTATCTGAAAAATTTAAATGTGAAAAATTACTGGCCTTATTAACTGATAGAAAGTGTTTGAATTTATGAACCAAATAATTAGGCAAATGAACAATGCTATACTCCCAATATCACTTTATGTAAGTTAACAATACATGACAAGTGGAAACAAAGAATAACCTTATATGAAACTTAAAGATAAATTAACTTGATAATATTAACATCAGAAATAATAACATCAGAAACTAGAAAAGCACTCAGAGAGCGCAGACCTCCGCCAAGGACTACAGTTCCCCTCATATTAATTGTGTTTTCCATAAATATTTGTCTCGTATCTTTCAATTTGGAATGAAAGAGGATCCCATTGTCCATCCCTGAGTCAAATTTCATGGGGTTTGGTCAATAATTAACCGAGATATTGAGAAACAACATTTTTGGCCCCATTTACCACAATGTTAACTAAAATTTCAAAGTGATCCAGAATCCAGGATTTCTTCCGGATCACCCCCAAAATGAAATCAGTTCTTCCTTTTCACATTTCCAACAAATCCTGAAAATTTCATCAAAATCGGTCCATAACTTTTTGAGTTATGTTGCTAACAGACAAACAAATAAACAAACAAACAGACAAACGCCGGCAAAAACATAACCTCCTTGGCGAAGGTAATAATAAAATCAAAATCGAGAAACATACATTTTAAAATCTTTTAAATCAACTAAATATTTTGTGCTGTACCTCATTTGTAATTATGATTTTGAGAGGATGAAGAAGAATTGTTAATTCACTTCAATATTGGTCCCTAAAAATAGACAAACACACTGATTATAAATGACCAGGTTATGGATAAATGCCGTGACATATAACAACAATAAAAAACAACCTTTCGAAAGAGATCCAGGAAGGTGACAGTTCCAGATAAGATTCATTTACGATTAGCCATTAGCTCAAAATATTTACTCTCAGATTCTTTCTACCACATTGGATCACATTTACTCATGTGTTACCTACTCCGCTACCCGTTTCACATATAAACATCACATATCCTGCAGCTGTCATGTCGTTTTTCACAGTTTGTCGAGGCTAATTTGTTAGCATCCACATGACCCACGATGAACTGTTTATTTACACTCAGGCACGTCTGTATCGTACTATTTCCGGAGCGCCTGGGGTCCTGACGGAGCGATTTGAGCATGGCTCTATTAGAGTAAGAGATCGAGAAGCACGACGCCGGTGGCTGTTGTATTGCTGGGAGCTTCCCTTATTTTTATCTGAAAACTACACTGAAATAAATCAAATATGTCCGGAAGGGAAGGTGAGGTGTAATTGCATTTACTGACTCGTTAAATTTGTGCTGAATACTAAAATGGCGTAAAAATAACGGGTATAAAAACCGGGCGTTACGGATTTAGCATCATTTGGCTAACGCAGGCGGGAGATGTTTAGCATAATGTTTTTTCTCTATATTTGATCAAATTGTATTGACATGACATTTGTAATATCTTTTCATATAAATGGACGTGGTCTGGATACTGGTTTAGTACAGCTCAGGCGTTCCCAGTGAAACAGAAGCAACGAGACAAAACACAGTGTACATTATGCTAATTGATTTTTCAGTTGATGCGTTTAATTGTTGGTGATGTGGGAGAGATAGTGGTGGTAGTTTGGTTCTCCATGTAGTTATGATTAAAAAGGACTTATATGATATACATGTAATCATTATGTGTGTGTTTAGGTGGTAAAAAGAAGCCTCTGAAGGCCCCAAAGAAAGCATCGAAGGATATGGACGAGGTGGGTATTGGCTGAGTGGCAGTGCAGTGTTAAGAGCTCAATTTAATAAAATTAGAGACAAATCCAGATTGACTGCTGCTCAATACACAAAACTGAGATGGTACACTTTGGCCTGTCACGATAATTTCTGTATTGACTTACCATTCAATATATGATGGATAGATCAATAATTTTTGAGGGTGCTTTTTGTTTGAACTAGTGGGAAAATGTTATTGTTTTGTATGTATTATACTGAGCTGTAGAGGGTACAATTATGAACTTCTATCATCATTATAGATACTAACTACTTAAGTGTTGCATTCTGTGATTTATTTGCCTTTAGCTCATATTTTTTAACCATATTGTACATTGTGCATTTAGAATACTTTTTGGGGTTAATTCTGCTTTATGGTTTGGTTTCAGTATTATTGTTTATCGTCTATATTTAACTCAGAAATATATCGTCTCACAAAATTTGTTATTGAGACAGGCTTAAGTTCACCTCGGAAGAGTTTGTGTCAACACTGTCTGTTTGTTTCAGGACGAAATGGCTTTCAAACAGAAGCAGAAGGAGGAGCAGAAGGCGATGGAAGCATTGAAGGCCAAAGCTTCAGGGAAAGGACCTTTGAGTGAGTCACACCACTGTTCTATATGTATATGGATGTAGTTAAGTCTCCTGCCCAGGGTCACAGCCACTGCCTTGTTATGGTAAACAAGGTTAAATTAGTCCAGTTCAGTTTATTTGCCATATGCAGTAATCAAACCACATTGGGGGGAAAAAGGGTGCAAGAAGCCCAGAGTGCACAGCATTTCTTCACCCATTCAAAAGAGCCATAAAAAAAATAAACACAAACCACTATAATATAAACATGAGTCAAGGATATACACTATCAATACATAATTTAGCAGGAAATGTACAAAATAAAGTGTCTGTTGTTTAAAGTGATCACAGCCTGTGGGAGGTGATTTACTGTAAACTTCCACACCTGCATATTATCGTACTGGCTGGGATGTCTATATAGTAGTGAAGTCCAATATGAAAATGTACAAACATTTACTCTGAGAATAAAGATGCAGAGTGTAGTAGAGGTAGACAAAATGGCAAAAAGTCATAATCTTAGATGCGGGGCAAGAGCCACATTTCCCTAATGATTACATTGTACTTTGCGATTAAATATCTAATAGGTAAATGTACAATTGTTTTTATTAGTGATTCAACTTTAGAACTCACTATATTACAACAAACATTTGCATTTTGAACACCTGTCCCCAATCTGTAAATATTATTGGCCTAAAGAATGGTGTGCTCATCTGAAACTCAAAAACTGGAAGAATCCTTGAATATAGAAAGTCAAATAAGGGTTTAAGCATTTACTATTTGGTTACATGCCTCCATGTATTAATATATTCAACTTATATATTCATTTGGCTGAATTAAAATCAAACATGGAAACTGACCACAAAATACACAAATCCCATCTGCTATTTTGTTCCTAAATACCTTTTAAAAATGCCCTAAAGATTGTATTGTAGCTGTTGTTGCCATTTTAAGATCTTAAAATCATGTATGTATGTATGTATGTATGTATGTGAGCGAGCATCATTTTTGTGACTTCAGTACATCGCTCAGGTGTTCGAAAGGAGTAGGTAGACTGTAGAAAACTTGTATTTTCCTGCCCCTTATTCCAGAAGTTATTAGTTTGCAGACATAGCACACATAGCAGCTTAGTTTAATTACAATTTATATAGTATATAGAAATATTTGTTATATGTTGTTATATGTTTGTTATATGTCTTAACAGCAGTACAAGAAGGTGATATTGGTAATGATTCACAAAAGCACCCAACAAAAATATATAGTGCAATAGTATTCAGTTCAATAAACCTAAATGATCATGATCTACATATTTTTAACATAAATATTTTTTTTAATTCCTTTAAGACAGTACAGGCTTTTATACTTTCATCTAAATTGTTCCAGAGGTCAACACCACACCTTGAAATACATTTTTACATTTTCTTCATAGTTGGGTGATACACAACTTTTTTTTTTTAATTTAAATTCATAATTCCTCTCACTTTATACCCATCTTTTCTGTTTCTAAATAAAGATTGAAATCCTCTGTTCTTTTGCAGCCGCCGGTGGCATTAAGAAATCAGGAAAGAAGTGAACTCTGGATGTTTTTTTCCCTCACTGTGTAACTTGTCCTCCTCATCAAATGACCCCTAACGAAGCAAGACGTGTGACCAAACACTGCAAATGAGAAAAGTCACATCATTCAGTTCATATCCGGTGTAGTTTTATTGTAAAGAGAATGGAATAATAAAGATTTTTTGTAATTAGTGTTTCTATTTTTTTGTCTTGTTTATTCTATGTAATAAATGTAAGCTTTCTTTGGTGGGAGATTGTCTGATAAAAATACAAATTGATAAAATACTGTTGTTGAGCTGAAAATGAGACATATGTATCTTTGAATAAGAACTGAATGAGTGTTACCAAGCCCAAACAGATGACATATACATTGAAATATTTGCTGTACTGTCCTTAGATTAATTAGAGCTTTTTCTTTGGTCTTTTTTTGTTTTTGTTTTTTTTTTCATTCAGGAGCCACACTTTTACCCATGCACACACATACACTCTAGGCCTGCCATACTGGATGCAAGGCAAGTGTTTTTCCACATAAAATAAAGATGACGGATTAACACAATTTTGTTTAAATCTATGTCGATATATTTTGTAATATCTATAGAGAAAGTTACTTGGCTATTAATGGGCCAATAATAGTTGAAACAAATTAAATCCATTATGTAACCATTCACTGTAAATGTTCTGAACCCAGAACATAAGTCTAAAATGTGAATCTAACAAAGACAGTTTATTATACTATTTTCTGATCTATTTTATAATCCTCATCACAAACAGACCTGGAGTTGTGTTTTTGTTTCATTCACACAAATCCTTCATATATAGGCTGTTTTCTTCTCTCAGACTGAAAACACTCTGTTCCATGTTATGATGTCAGGTGGAAATACAAGTGCTCCACTAGGTTTTTAAAGTCCATACACCTGCGCTTGAATCATTTGGATCATTTTTGCCTTGGAATTGTCAATTTCCTTGAAAGAAAAATTAAAAGGCGCTGTTAACTTGAAAACTACCACTTCATGACCTCACAAGGTGGAACAGAGCATTTTGAGCTTTAGAGATCTAGACAGATTAATAATAAAGGGTTATTCAAACATGTGTGAAGGAAAAAAAACACAACATCAGGTATATTTTTTATGAGGTAACAACATTTTAATATGACTTAATGCTCACAAGAGTCAATTTTGCCTAATGTAGCACCTTTAGATTAAAACTTAATCAATGTTTTTCTTTTTCCTTCAGGCGGGATTTAAGCCGCTCTCTTGAGGTCCTCACAGGAGACTTTGCCGCGGTGCACTCTGGGCTCTTCCTTTCCATCCCAGACTCGCTCCTGCAATCATGGGTATGTCTCACGAATATCATTAAAATCACGAAAATAATGTGTCTGTGCGTGTGGATGTACTCTGATCGGACTTGTAATACATTGAAGTCTGTAATCGAGTTTATTTGAAGAGGTTGAAACGCACCCGAGGCTGGAAATGTACATATTTAGTTTATCGGTTCGCCGCAACGTGGAGCGGCCATGACTGCGTGTTAGCCATTTTAGCTTAGCACGGCTCCTGATTTAGTCTCGTTAGTCTTGTCTTGAGTGTACATTAAGTATCTAACCTGTCAATTAAACCACTACTGTATTGTTGCATCTAAAACTCCGTTGTTGAGTTGTTTAGTTGGTTGCTTTTAATTTGACTGTCGGGATACGTATTTGTGGCAGTCAGAACAATGTGTTTCATGGACAAAATCAATCTGTTATTTTTAGAACAATTTGAGTTCATCTAACTTGGCTGCATTGATATCCTATTTAAGATTACAGTGATGCTCTGCAAACCATGTTTTTAAAATGTGAAGCGAATTACTGTAGTGTGACAATTTCCAACGCAGAAACAGGCGGATTGTTAACATGCAGTTTAAGACAATTGTCATTTGCTTATTGGTTGACCGTAAATTTAATTATGTAATTGTAGAATTAGACATGAGAAGATTTTTGACATAATTTGGTGTTTTCAAGGATTGTACTTGATGTTGGGTTTGTGTTTTAGGAAAGTGTCGTGGATTGCGTACGGCTCGTAAGCTCCGTAACCACCGTCGTGAGCAGAAATGGCACGATAAACAATACAAGAAGGCTCACCTGGGCACTGCTCTGAAGGCTAACCCCTTCGGAGGAGCCTCTCACGCCAAGGGCATCGTCCTTGAGAAAGTGTAAGAGATCAACTGCATTTCCATCAGAATTAAAATAAAATGAAAGTCCATTTCTCTAACCTTTTATTTATATCTTGTTCAGTGGTGTTGAGGCTAAGCAGCCCAACTCTGCCATCAGGAAGTGTGTGAGGGTCCAGCTCATCAAAAACGGAAAGAAAATCACTGCTTTTGTGCCCAATGACGGCTGCCTCAACTTCATTGAGGTTTGTTTGACTTTTTTTGCATCCGTTTCATTTGGCAGCATGCTGCTTTTGTTGAAATAAGGATCACCTCCAAAAATGTTAGGAGCTTTTGATATTCAAAAAGCCTTTTGGACAATTCTTTTATGCTCAAAACAAGCTATCTGTTTCTCAGGTTATTTTCTTTAAAATGTATTCATGTCCAGTAAACTTACTGAAGTATAAGAAACATACCAAGTTGAAGAAAGTATTGTTAGTCAAATATGATTTGCTAATTGCTAATGTCAAACCAAATGTCCCAAATGTGTGTCCTAACCTGATTTTGTTCCTGTGTGCTTGCTGTAGGAGAACGATGAGGTTCTGGTCGCAGGATTCGGTCGTAAGGGTCACGCTGTGGGAGATATTCCCGGAGTCCGGTTCAAAGTGGTGAAAGTAGCCAACGTGTCTTTGCTGGCTCTGTACAAAGGCAAGAAGGAGAGACCCAGGTCTTAAATGAGCTGAAGAAAAATAAATGTTTTCAATAAGAAATCTGTTGTGTCTGTGCTTCTTAATTTTGAAGGATTTGGACTGTTTTGATGGAACTCTGAACACATTAAATGTTCTGATCTTGGTGCTAACGAGATTAACATGCATAGATCTCAAACGTTACAGGCAGATGAGGCAAACACAAAGATGCATGAACGAATGCATGAACTTGGTCAGCTATTGGATCAGTACTGGTAAATGTAATCAATTATATCCGGTCCTAATAATTTGAATGAGCTCAAGTTTAGCATTTCTCATTAAAATCATAAGTGGTTTTAAAACTAGGTCAAGTAAAAAATGGTGCAGTTACTTGTTTTCCAACAAAAGTTAATGGGACTGTTGCTACAGTTTCAGCACTACTACAACCATGTTTCAGACGAAAGTGAAGGGACAACAGGATTATGTGGATATAAATCAAAACTATTTTATTATATTTTTAACACACAATGATTTTAGATTTTATTGGGCAACCATAGCTTGATTGCCCTGACTGCACACCGCTGCCAATAAACCCTTAAATAACTTCAGTGTAAACATTAGCACAAGAAGGACATTCTGGGCAGCACATATGTAATAATGCAACAATACAACAAAAGCCAGTTCAATGTTATTTTATTGGTGGATGTAGTTATTGTCTATGGGAGAAAGGTAGTGAGGGTAAGGGGGCGCTATTCATCAGCCTCACAGCCGGGGGATACAGGCTGTTGGTCAGTCTGGTTCTGGCCTCTATGGAACTGTACTTTCTACCTGAGGGCAGCAGGTGGAAAAGGTGATGAGCAAGATGGTGCCAGTCACACAGACCACGAGTTGTGTTTTCACCACTTGCTGGAGTGGTAAGGTCAGCCTTAGTGCAGCAGGAGAACAACACAAAAAATCCAAATGTCAGAACATTTCTGATGGCACAAATGCAGTAGTTCGCCTCCTCCTTGGCGCTCCTCAGTTTTCTCAAGTAGTAAAGGCGTAGTTGGGCCTTCCCACAGCTGAGGCAGTGTGAATGCCTCAGGATAGGTCCTCAGTCACAGTCACCCTCTTTACTACCTCAGTGCCGACAGACAGAGCTTGGTGGTTGTTTTGCCCATTTTTGTGGAAGTCCACAATAATCTCCTTGGTTGTCACCTGGAGGCCAGATGTCATACATCGTTCCTGTTGTCTTGTCAAAGTAATTTTTCTCCAGGCGTGCAGTCTTCTGATGAGCTTCATCACTTGTTTTTGAGTCCTCCAAAGACAGGTCCAATGTGCTCCTCAGCACCTGCACAGTCACAATATATAACATAGGGATCATAGAGTAAAAATCTGGTAAATTTTTTAAAGTTTTGGTATAATTTCTTTTCTCTCACTACTGTTGGAGGTTCTTGTTTCTCTGGAGATCTTCATCTAGAGTGGTGCTTCAGTTTAGATTAAGATGAATTTCAGAGTAACAGTAGATTACACAAACTGAAGGCCTTCTCCCTTGTGTTGGGCCAAGTCTCTTATTGGACAAGGCCTCATTAACCTCTTCCTTTCATGTGGGTGAGAGCATCTGATGGGTCACACTCTAGGAATGTTTTTGGCTCCTAAAACACAAGTTTAGTGTAACTTTATATTCTACTGTACCACATAGATTTAATCTGTATTTTCAGATAATTTACAGAGATCTGTGGCTCATCTGACTAGAGCTAGATATAAGCCATTGTAGTTATAGACGTCTGTAGTTGTAGCAGAGATGACAGTGACTGTGGATCCTAAAAGTGCAACAAAAGTGCAAAACACATTAACATTATTTCATGATTATTTCTCTTCTATTCTATTTCTGTTCTAACATTAGGATCAGGGCTTTCTCTGTTGGTGGTTCATTGCACGTTGTGGTACCAGGGACAGCTCCATCAGAGATGCACCTTTCTGGGAAAAGTGTACAACAGTCTTTAGTAATTAATACAAATATTACGTTAGTATTGCTGTTTACTCACCAGAACATGGTGGATCCGACTGGAACACATTTCTGAACATATAAATAATAAGACATATTAACTTACATAGCGGCTCGCCCTCAATCAAAGCCCTTTTTGTGGAACTAGGAAGAAAATTAGAAAAGAAATTAGAGCGCATCTGCACTCCTTCTGTGGGATTAATCCACAAATACTATAAAGATGTACTTTAGTTTAGGCCCTGCATTTAATGAACAACCATCCTGAAAAACAGAGGCTTTTGTGTACCAATAGGCTGTGCAAAGAATACTGTGCAAAGAAGCAAGTACATTGTTTAAAAAAAATATATATATATATATCACAAAAAAGAAAGAAACTGTCATGTCCCAACAACTGTTGAATGAGTGGACAAACACAAATCTCCTAATTGAGGAGAGGGAAATATTTCCTTCACTGAGGGATTTATTTGGAGTTATACTTTGGAGATGTAAACAGACTAATAAACCAGGATTACTCAAACATGTGGGAATGAAACAAAACACAGTTCCAGGTATATTTGCGATGAGGTAACATTATAACATGGCCTAAAGCTCACAGGAGTCAGCTTTGTGTAAAACAGGACCTTGAAAGAATACTGCAAACTCAGTGCACTTAGATGTGGAAATAAATTTGCACGGAGCAAAAACCACAAATATTTCTTGCTGGTCCAATCTGTTGATCAATCTGAGATCTGAATCTATTGTATAGTTGTTACCTGGAGATTTTTCATTATAATATATGTTCTTAGAATGTACACAATATGTATACTTTCAGTTAACTTTCTATGTATGGTACATAACAAGTATGTATAACGCTATTTCTGCTGATGACTTTTGATGGAGAAAATTTGCTGTGTTTTGTATAGAGGGAATATAAACCTGGATATGTGTTTTGTTTTTTGTTTTGTGTGTGTGTGTGTGTGTGTGATGTGTGTGTGTATGTACATGTGTATGTATATATAACATATATACTATAATGTGTGTATATGGGTATGTGTGTTTATTTAGATGCTGTATATATGTATTATATATGTATGTGTGTGTACATATGTATGTTGATGTCCATCAGTAGGAGTTTAAGAGTGGGGGGGTGGGGGGTTTAAAAGGGAGAAAAATGCAATGCTACCTGGAATATGTATAACTGCAAATAATAACACTTGAATAAAAATTTGATCACAAAAAAGATGCGGAAATAAATTCTAACGGCAATATCAGTTTCCTCAATATTAGATAGTGCTCCTTTAAAGAGATACAACTCATGTACAGAAGTGTCCCTTTAACTGGTGTTGGGGCCGATCCACTGCAGTAAAAATAACCTCGGTCCCAAAGCAGAGAAGCACGAGGCTGCTCCAAAACACGCGCGGAGGAAACTGCAAAACTGCACAACAACACACGCTCAAGGTAAGATACTTTAATAAACTTATACGGGGGAATAAGAGGTAATTTAAATTCTTTATTTCATACTTTCTTTGAGATGTTATCCATAAGCAGCCTAAGGTGCTTTTTTTTTTTCATCAAAACATACCTGGATCTGTGTTTCATCTCATTCATGGACATGTGGTCTATATTTAGAATTAGACTTGGGGTAAATAGGCCAATTAAATCAAAAGATCATGTTACAGTAATTTAGTACGTTTTAGCTCTAACTCTAATTTAAGTTGTGTGCAAATATTCTCTACTCTATCTACCACTGTTTACTTAGACAAACTATTATGGACTATTCATGCGCAACGGAGATTATGGAAACACAGTATTTCAAAATTATAATGTAAGAAAAGTTGCGTACGTACCCACTGTCTGAATATGTATATTTGAACAAAGAAGCGCGCCCACTGCTGGATAAATTTCCCATCACCTCCCAGGTAGAAATCCAGGCAGTGCCCATCCATGTTTTTAAAAAACAAAACAAAGCAAAAACGTAATGCATCTCAGTTATTATAGGTCCTATGTTACGCAAAATCGACTCTTGTGGGCTTTAAGACATGTTATAATGTTGTTACCTTCTCAAAAACAGACCTGGAGTTGTGTTTTGTGTCATTAACTCACATATGTTTGAGTTATCCTGTTTTTTGGGGCTGTACATTTCCAAAGCTCAGAATAATCTGTTCCACCTTGTAATGTCATGAAATGGTAGTTTTTAATTTATGTTTTGTAGAAATTGGCAATTCTAGGGCTGAAATTATCCAAATGATTCAAGTGAAGGTGTATGGATCTTAAAAACACAGCGGAGCACTTCCTGTATTACGACATCACAAGGTGTTGTGTTTTTTTGTTTGTTTGTTTAAATTTGCAGGATGTGTGTGTTAAAGTGTGTGAAAGAAACAAAACACCACTCCATGTATGATTGTGATGAGGTAACAACATTATGGCACAGATCTGAAAATAAGGTAATATGGGCTTTTTAAAGTAGAAGCTGTCATTTTTACTTAATTTAAACTGATTTGTGCACCAGCTGAAGTCATGTCCCCAACTAATTTCACTTTCCTTTCAGTTCATATAATTTTCCCCTCTAAAATGTGAAATTATACCAGAACCACTGTTTTAGTGTAGCCTGGTTTAAATTCTGGTTGAATCCTGATTGAGTCCTGGTTCAGTCCTCGTTAAGCCCTGGTTCAGTGCTGGTTCAGTTCTGATTCAGTCTTGGTTTTGTTGGTTCAGATGGATTTTGTGTTTGAGGGGGAAGATGAAGATGCAGCCATTCAGTTCATGATTCAACAAAGTCTCATCGAAAGCCGACCAAAAGAACTCCTGGTCCCCCACACCAGGTTTGAAAAGACCAAGATGAATTTAGTTTAATATTATGAGGTGAAATAATGTGTGCTGCTTAAAAATAGAAAAACTTGTTTTTTTTCCTCCAGCTGTGATGAAGATGAAAATCTGATCTTAACTGCAATAAAAAAAGGTAAGTGAACTATTCTGTGCTGAATTGTTAGCGATCCCGACTCACAGCAAGAAGGTCCTTGGATGTTCATTTTTCCCATCAAAATGCACAGTTAGCTCAGAATACTTGGCAGAATTGAAGGATGGGTCAAATGCAAAGGTAAAATTTTCTACAAGAACAATAAACTGTATCTAAATGGGCACCATGTCACTTTTCCAGTGGAGGGTGGAGTGACATACTTGTCTCCATGGAGATGTTATTGCTTTGCCTAGAATGTTCCACAGTATGGCATTTAACTTATCTCTCTTCCTGAAGACAAGCATATGGCTCCACAAGTCCAATCACAGGTCAGGTTTGTGGAGAGAGCACTATGTGCAGAGAGTACATGTTTTTCATTGTATTTTGAGCAATTAAAACAGCTATAACTGAATAAAAGTAATATAGACATTTGTATAACCATACTGTGGAATATTCCAGGCCAAAAAATATCATCTCCATGGACACAAACAGGTAATGGACCCCCACAAAAAAGTGACACAATGAACCTTAACCTTATCAAATATCTATGTCAGACCTCAATTTGTAACCAGCCACTGAAATGGTGACAGTGGTGCCAAGTCTGGACAGATCAAAATATGTTGTTGTGAAATGGCATCTGGCATAAAAATTCTGTTTGTAAGTTTCTGAATGGACACGAATAAACCCTGAGCTGTGATTGGTTGTTTTACAGGAAATGAAAAGCTACTCAGGACGCTGAGTATGAATCTCAAGGGTCAGTTTGACCAATCAGACGCTAGAGGATGGACCCCTCTTCACGAGGCTGCAGCTCAGACTAACCACAACATCCTTGAACTCACCATAAAAGGTACAAGCTTAGTCCTGGTTCAGTAATCACACTGTATTGATCTTATTATCTCATTTATGAACCTTAATGTTATTTAAATGTTGTGCAAACCACAAATTCTGATGTGAGTGATCAGAGGCTTTGGTGTAGCCATGACCTTGTTTATGACCTGGTTTGGGGTTGTGATTTGTTCCTGATATTGTTTAGTCCAGTTTCTTGTCTTCTCTGTCTGCAGCGGTGGGGCGGGGCTCACTGGAGCGCCGCTCTGTGATTGGTCAGACTGCTCTGCATGTGGCAATTGAGAAAGGGTTCATTGAAAACGCTGCATTGC
This sequence comes from Boleophthalmus pectinirostris, assembly GCF_026225935.1. Lineage (NCBI taxonomy): Eukaryota > Metazoa > Chordata > Actinopteri > Gobiiformes > Gobiidae > Boleophthalmus > Boleophthalmus pectinirostris. Next base: position 32,318,319 of record NW_026571207.1, on the reverse strand, counting down.
TGCTAAAACATGGAGCAAATCCCGATGCACCCGACCAAGAAGAAGACACGCCCATCTTCACAGGTAATGTGTAACTGAATAAGCTAAATATTAATGTCTTAAAGATACTCAAAGCACTTTACAAACACAGTGCTGGTGCCTACAGCTGCAGACTGACAGGCTGTAGTGATGCTGCTAATCTTCAGCCTTTCTGGCCACCAACTGTACCAGCTAAACCCTAAAGGCCTTAAGGTTGGGGAACACTGTTCTATTGATAACTTTCAAGTGAAGTTAACTGGTGGCACTCAGTTTGAACTGCAGGTGAGCTGGGGCAGTAAAGATCCTGGACAGTGGGCCTCCAGCTTCTATTGCCATAATGTTATAGTCATGGTATATATTAATTTACCCCCCACTCCTCTCTCGTCTGCAGCGATCCGCTCAGGCCGCTCTGACCTTGTGGAGCTGTTGTTGAACTCCGGCTCCAATGTGAACCAAGTGGGCTGCCACGGCCGCTGCCCGCTGCATGAGGCCTCGAAGCTTGGTAATTCCCATCTGGTTGACCTGCTGCTAAAGAGTGGAGCTAGGCCAGACCCTCGCAGCAACTATGGACTCACCCCCCTCGCCCTTGCTGCTCAGGGCGGCCACCGGAAGGTGATAGAGAGCCTGCTCCGGAAAGGTGAGGAATGCAATCTCCCAGGTCACTTCCTCCAGCCAGTGCCTGTTTTTCTAGGTGTTCTTGAGCTATAAAAACACCTGTAACTGAATATTATGTAAGGTAAAGCTGTTCAATGTCACACTGTGGAACACTTGAAACAGAGCAATGACGTAACACACTAAAAATGTCTGGTGCCTCTCCTGGATCAATTCCACCATTATCATGCAGTCACAAGCTCAAAAAAGAAACTATACATGAAATAGAACACAAGAGCCACTGTCCAGACTGCAGGTGGAGCTCCCAGTTTTTTTTTATTCTGCTCCACAAGCCCATCTGTCTTTGGCAACATAAGTTTGAAGCTTTAGTACTGAACCTTCCTCCCTCTCCCCAGACACTTCCTCCTTGTGTTTTGTCTCTTCAGGAGCTGATGTCCAGTCCCAGGCCAATGACGAGGCGTCCATTTTGTACGAAGCGTCTGCGCACGGTGACCCAGAGGTGATCCGACTGTTAATGGAGTATGGAGCAGACGCAAATGTGCCCAAACACACCGGACACCTGCCCATCCACAGAGTTGCTCACAGAGGACACCTACAGTAAGTCAGAAGCACTGCAGGGCTTAGAACAAAACTGTATTTATCTTCCTATCTGACTGTTTAGTAGTTAGTACATTCTCAAACTTTAACCAGGGCTAATGCATTTCAAAACCAGGGTTTCACTTATAACATCTAAAGGTCTTACATTGTAGAAACAAAACAAAATTCAGCACAAATCTGTATAAAAATCACTACTGAAAATATCTAAAAATCTGTGCAAAATACTTTTACTTTTTACTCTTTAAGTACATTTTTAAATTGGTACTTTAATACTGCGCACTGTGTAACTTTTCTGGTGGAGGGTTCGTCAGATGCTTTTCTTCATCTTCATAGAGAAGTTATTACTTTGTCTGGAATGTTTCACAGTATGGTATTAAACCTTTCTATCTTCATGGAATCCAGACCAAGTTACAGGTCAGATCTGTGGAAATCTGTCCCCGCTCACAGTCTGAATGCCTGTTTTTCAAGGTACTTTTCTGCATTAGAAACACCTGTCATTGAACAAATGTAAGATAGAGCTGTTTGATGTCATACCGTGGAACATTCGAGGCAGAGCAATGACATATCCATAGAAACAAGGAGGTAACGGACGGCAAAAGTTACATAGTGCACCCTTTAAGTAGATTTTGTCATGTGACATTTACTTAAGTAACAAATTGAGTACTTTGTCCAGATCATGGGTCCCAGCCTGTTTCAAAGCTGCAACAATAGTCCGCAACCCAAACGGTCCATTGTCACATATCTGACCAACTACAGACCCGTGGCACTCACCTCCATCTCTGCCAAATGCCTGGAGACAGTGGTCACCAAACACAATAGCACATCACCTGACCCATACCAGTGTGTATACAAAGGGAACAGGTCAACTGAGGACGCCATAGCTATTGTGCTCCAACAATACTGGAGCTTTCAACTAAGCCTGTCACAATCATTACTATATGAACATATCCTTCAGTCAGTCAGTTTTTATTGTGTGTACATTTTCTTTCCACTACTGGGACATTTTTAGTTATTTTTTGACTGTAAGAGTAAATGTTTGAATTCATAACTTCTATGGCTATTTCCAGTGTTGGGCAGTAACTAGTTATAAAGTAGGGGAATACTGTAATCAGATTGAAAACTGAGTAATTAGATTACAGTAAAAATGTATGTTTTCCACGAGAACTGTGTCGTTAAACAGAAAAATTATAAATAGAAGCATGAATGTCCTCTTCTGGTGTCAGACAAAGGTCAGCTGTGAACCAAAACAACACAAGTATTGGTTTAAAGGTGTAACTGTGTAACTTTTTGGTTGGGGGTCCATCACCTCCTTGTTTCTATGGATATGTCATCGCTCTGCATGGAAAGTTCTGCAGTATGACATTAAAGAGGTCTACCTTTATTCAATTATAGGTGGTTTTATAGTTTAAAAATACCTACAAAAACAAGCATTCTGACTGTGAGCCTCTCCGCAGATCTGACCTGTAACTGCGTCTGGCTTGGACTCTGTGAAGATAGAAAGGTTTAATACCATACTGTGAAATATTCCAAACAAAGCAATAACATTTCCATGGAGAAAAGCATTTGACAGACCCTCCACCAGAAAAGTTACACAATGCACCTTTAAGAATAAAAATGCCGTTTCAAAGTGTGAAATGGGCAGGCAAGCTGATTGGACAGTCACATTGCTGTATGGAGTTTTTGTACACCAGCCAGCTGCAGAGACTAGACTCCAGTATTATGTGGGATCAGAGCCACCCCTTTAACTGTCTGTTTCAGGAGCTGCCATCGGGTTAAAGATGAGAGACAGTTTATGCCTGCAGCCATTCTATTTTTGAATAAGGTCACTTCGAATAGCTGAATAGTTTTTATCCATTATGTGTGTTGATTGTGTGCAGACGTATGTGTGGTTCCTCTTAACCACTGCAAACCAAATTTACCCAAAGGTACAAATAAAGACACCCTAACCTTAACCTTATCACCTGCACTGCTCACATATTGATGAGACAGGTCAGGGTGGTCGACTATAGAACTCAGTGCTACTTCCTCTGTATTCTTTTCAACTTTTTTACTCAGAAACTGCCACACACAAACTATAGTAAATATTTATCTTAAACCAAACCAAACCATAATGATTACAAAAAAACAGACAAACATGAAAACTCGTCATATGCAGATCTATAACAAGGTGTTTGTGTGTTCTTTTGGTGTGTGTGTAACATGTTGTGATTAAATTCAGTTTTTTGTAAGGGCTCTTCTGACCCTGATCCCTGTGACCTCCAAGTCTGAGGTGGCAGACAGTGGCATGAGTCCGCTCCACTCTGCAGCTGCTGGAGGACACACCCACTGCATAAAGGTGAGCTCCACCACACATTTACTCACCTTTACCTGTTAAATGATCAGGGATGTAGCAACCAAAACCTGCGAAAAAGACCCCAGCCCTAAGCAAGTCAAAAAGTTTAAAAATAGTTTACAATTTTTAAAAGTACTTACCGTCACTAACTAATATCGTTTGTCTTAATGTTTTTTGTTGGCTATATATAAAATGTTGAAAATAGTAAAAAAAAAATAAAGAAAATAAATTACTGAATGAGGGTGTGTACAAACCTTTGATTGACAGTAAGTGTGAAAAACTATAAGCAGTTATTGAAATGTTGTATATTGCTGCTGAATGAATGCTAATGATATGCCCATATTTTAAAGAGGGGGTATTTTACTTCTATGGGGTATTAACTGCTAACACATAACATATTTAGATCACTGTGTTACTTTGTATTGTTTTCAAAATGCTATATCCGCTATATGTATTAACATTAATGCTGAGTCCCTCCTCCCTTTGCTCTCTGCACTAAGTCACTCCCTCTTCAGAGCACTATCACAACACTGTGAGCGTGCATCCCGCTAATGAAACTACTGCACATCGCATCAGGTTTGTCAAGTTGCTGTGTACAGTTTTGTATCATGTTTGTGTATATTTTGTATCTTTATGTTGTATCGTCATGTGGGAGCATGGGTGATGTAGGCACAGAATGTTACAGTTAACCGTAAAGACGGTTTGAACATGCATGGATGAGATGTAAAACCTCTTGAAGCATGGCTTCAAGAGAACAATAGGGAACAATAACATGGTAGAAAGCTCCAAAATTTGATTTTGCTTAATACCCCCTCTTTAATAGAATATTCAACAACATGTTTTAATGATGTGACAGTGTAGCATTCATTCACACATGTTTAGCACACAAACCCTGCATATTTAGTTCTTCTAACATAAATACCATGTAACCAATAAGAAAACTGGCTCTTGCCCCCATCTGAGCATATGACATAATCACATTCTGAAATCGACACTTCAAAGCCATTAAAATGATTCTTGTCCTCCATTTCTAATTTCCCATGAGGCTTTGCTGGAAGCGGGATATGACCCGAACTACATGCTGCACCCGTGGGTCCGCCGTAGCTATGACGACGAGAGGAAGTCTGCCCTGTTCTTTGCCGTTTCCAACAATGACGTTCCATCAGCCCGAGCGCTTCTAGAGGCGGGAGCTATGGCCAATCAGGACCCTGTCAAGTGTCTCCAGGCTAGTACTACTGTTACTATGGTTACTACAGTCCCTGACAAAAGTCTTGTCGCTTATCCATTTTGTAGAAACAAAAGCTTATAACCCTGACTTTAAATTAATCGATTGGTTTTAGAAATGTCTCATATGAAAACTAAAACCCTCCCAAATTATGCTCAATAAACTAAAATAAATTTGCTTCACTGAAGAAAGATTGATCATTTAATGAACACAGAAAGGTCAGATTTTGGCAAGACAAAAGTTTTGTCACCTACAGAAAATTGAACAAATAATTTACTTCAAATACAAAAATATGTTGCATAACGTCAGTGAATGAAGTAGTGGTGCTGTGAGATCCATATTTAATATCTTGTATGACGTCCATGAGCTTCAAGGACGCATCCATGCAGTTTGACAATAATTCATACAATTTGTTGATGAAGTCATCAGGAATAGCAAAGAAAGCGTCTTACATGCCTCCCAGAGTTCATCAAGATTCTTTGGTTTTGCCTTCCATGCTTCCTCTTTCATTCTACCCCAGACATGCTCAATGATGTTCATGTCTGGTGACTGGGCTGGCCAGTCCTGGAGCACCTTGATCTTCTTCACCTTGAGAAACTTTGATGTAGAGATAGAAGTATGCGATGGAGCACCATCCTGTTGCAAAATTTTACCCCTTTTATGGTTGGGAATGTAAGAGGAGCTAATACTTCTTGATATTTTAGGTTATTGATATTGCCTTCCACCCTGCAAATGTCTCGCACAGCCCCATACTGGATGGAACCCCAGACCATGATTTTTCCGCCACCAAACGTGAATCTTGGATCCATGCGGGCTCCAGTTGGTCTCCTGCAATATTTGTGGCGGCTGTGATGTAATTCAACCGAGGATTCATCTGAGAAATCCACCTTCTGCCACTTTTCCAGTGTCCATCCTTTTAGCAGGCTGTGGGCCTTGGCAAATGCCACACGTTTTTTTAATTGCCTTTTGTTTAGTGCTGGTTTCTGTGCACTGATTCGAACCATGGAGGCCATTTCGAGACAGAATTCTCTACAAACTGTTGTGGTTGACACAGGGACTTGAGGTGACCAGGCCTGGTGGAGTCTGCTGCAGTGGAAAAGGGGCTGGCCTTGGATTTTCGAATCAACAAACGGTCCTCCCGAGCAGTTGTCTTGCGGGCTCTGCCGGACCTGGGCTTGTCAAAAACATCTCCAGTCATTTCAGATCTTTTTCTTATTCTTTGTACTTGACGCTGAGACACATTGAAGGTGTCACCACCTCAGCAGTGGATCTGGTCTTCAGCCTCTTGATAATTAACGCTTTGGTCTCAGGGTGGATCTTAGGCATGTTGTCAGAGGTCAAGTTGCAGTTGATGTGAAGGTCTGGTGTGCTGGGGTTCTTTTTATACACACCCACTAACTGATTGATCAGTAACTGATCACAGATGAGGCTGTAATCTAGGATTGGGTGCATCATATGACAAGACGACAAAACTTTTGTCTTGCCAAAATCTGACCTTTCTGTGTTCATTAAATGATCAATCTTTCTTCAGTGAAGCAAATTTATTTTAGTATATTGAGCATAATTTGGGAGGGTTTTAGTTTTCATATGAGACATTTCTAAAACCAATCGATTAATTTAAAGTCAGGTTATAAGCTTTTGTTTCTACAAAATGGATAAGCGACAAGACTTTTGTCAGGGACTGTATGGTTACTACATCTACTACTGTTACTGAGGTTACTGCTACTATTCTGCCCTACAAAGAAAAAATGCAGTTACTGCGCTGACTGTTAAATTGAGAAAAATGGCTTTAAAGTTCAGCTGTGTCTGTCTGAGCTACACTAATGAGTGTGTTATGTGTTACTGTATTATGAGGTAATATTTATCAATCACAACCATCACCACTGATTTAACCTTTGACCTCTGAATGCAGAGTGAAAAAACAGAAAATGAAGTGAGAGACTGAGAAACATATTTGGGGAGATTTTTTACTGTCAAAAACACCAACTATTCTAGTTTATGGGTTGAATTTAAAAAAATTTGAAAGTTTCAAGTCTGTATTTTGTTCCATTTCAGAATTAGACCTTAAAACTTGTAGCAGTATCTGTGTGTCATGTGAAATGCAGTAAAACAACAAAACAGGGCAGTATCTGAGTTTGAAGTCATCATTTCACAGACTTCTCAAAAACAAGACAGAGTTGAGGCATAAAACTTTGTCAGCAAATAAAACAGGTGATATGAAGGTGTTTTTTTTGGTTTTGACAAACTACTTACTGCATTTTTCCTTTGTGGGGCAGTATTTTACTACTATTTGTATTAGCACTAGTTTTGGTGGTGCGGCGTGATGGCACACACTTGTACTGTTACTGTTTTCCATAAAGAGTCTATATCACACAACTTGAGCTTTAAGCTTTAAATTTTAATGTTACTTCATCAAAACTAAAATATGTTTTGTTTCATTCACACATGTATATCCAAAGCTCAAAATGCTCTGTTCCACCTTGTGATGTCATGAAATAGTAGTTTTCAAGTCAATAGCTCCTTTTACTGTTAGCTCAGTAGAGATTGGAAATTCCAAGGTGGCTGAAATCATCCAATTTATTGCAATGAAGAAGTATGGAGTTGCTGTACTGTGATGTGATTTTAAGCTCCATACATCGTACCGTATTAGCACATGACATCACAAGGTGGAACACTGTGTTTTCTGTTTGAAAGAAGAACTCTAAATATGCAGGGTTTGTGTGTTAAACGTGTGAATGAAACAAAACACATCTTCAGGTCTGTTTGTGATGAGGAAACAACATGATGTCATGAATCAGAAAATAGCATAATATATGGACCCTTTCTGCTTACTCCTACCATTACCTCCATCCAGAGTTTCACTTTTACTTCTGTAAGTGTATGAGAAGTGTTACTGCTACTTTAACTTCAAATATTACTACTATAATGTCTCTATTACTAACGCTGCTTCCATTTGACAACACAAGTAAATAAACCTATTTAATGAACTACCCTGTGTGTCCTGTAGGTGGCGCTGCGTATGGGAAACTATGAGCTGATCCATCTGCTGCTGAGCTTTGGGGCAAATGTGAACTACTTCTGTAAAGTCAACACCACCCACTTCCCGTCAGCCCTGCAGTATGTCATGAAGGATGAGGCAAGTCCTGGTTTAGTCCTGGTTATGCTCATGGTTCAGTTCTAGTTTGGTCCTGGTTTAGTCTTGGTTCAGTCTCTGGTTTAGCCCACTGTTCAGTCCAACTTTAGTTTTGCTTTAGCCCTGGTTTAGTCCTGGTCCAGTCCTTGTCCAGTCCTGGTTTAGTCCTGATTCAGTCCCTGCTTTAGTCCTGGTCCATTCCTTTTTTTAGTTCTGGTTTAGTCCTTGCTCCGTCCTTGTCCAGTCCTGGTTTAGTCCTGTTTTAGTCCTGCTTTAGCCCTGGTTTAGCCCTTGTTTAGCCCTGGTTCAGTCCTGGTTCAGTCCTTGCTTTAGTCCTGCTCCAGTCCTGCGTCAGCCCTGGTTTAGCCCTGCTTAAGTCCAGTTATGCTTCTGATCCAGTCCTGGTCCAATCCAGGTCCAGTCCTTGTCCAGTCCTGGTTCAGTCCCTGTCCTCTCCTGCAGGTGATGATGAGGATGCTGTGTAATTTTGGGTATGACGTTCTGACGTGTTTCCACTGTCCGTATGGGAGCGGCTCTCACGTCCCCCTGAACTACGAGGGCTGGAGCGATGCTGTCATCAAAGACACTATGGTACTGGTGCTTCTGTCAGAATGTACAAATGTAAACAAAAGATCAATAGTAAAGGTGCACTGTGTGACATTTCTAGTGGCGGTTCTGCCAGCTGCTTGTCTCCATGGAAATGCTTTTGCTTTGTCTAGAATGTTACACAGTACAGATTAAACCTATCACGAGGGAAACAGCACTGCGCTACATTACAGTTCAGATCTGTGGAGAGTTGCCCCCATTCACAGAAGGAATTATTGTATTTTTCAGCAATAAAAACACCCCTAATGTATAAATAACATCTCCATGGAGACAAGACCAGAAAAGTTACGCAGTGCAACTTTAACAAAGAGTATGATATTAACTAATTGAGTGTGTCATCCATGTTTGTAGTTCTGTGAGGTGATGTGTGTTTCGTCACTCAAATATCTCAGTGGTCATGTGGTCCGCGTCTTATTGGATTACCTGGATCATGTGACCTTCTGCTCCAAACTGAAGGCAGTTCTGATGGAGACTGAACAGTGGCCCGAGATCTGTGCCATTCAAGGTCAGTCTGTAGAGTGTGTATAAGTAAGTACACTCTGTCGGTCAGTCCTGTTTGACTTGAGGGGTGGCAGTAGCTCAGTTGGTAGAGCATTCGCCCACTGATCTGAAGGTTGGCGGTTCGAATCCAGTTCTCAACATAAACATCTCAGGTTGAGTGGTCAGATCCACTGGTTGGCTGATGTGATTCCAGCTCCCACAGATGAATGCTGTCGTGCTGTCGTTGTGTCCTTGGGCAAGACACTGAACCCACTGTGTCTATGTACGCTGGTATATGGTTGTATGGTGTTCCTTGTTGTAAAGCGCTTTGAGTGCCTTGAAGGTAGAAAAGCGCTACAGAAAAATGTGACCATTTAATGGTTAGAGGGAATTTGGAGCCAGGCTCTACATTATGAATATGATTTTCAATGGATAAAATAGTGAGAAAAAATTGACTCATGTAGATGTTATTGCAAACATTTTAAGACCAAAATGACCACCAGGCTCACAGCAGCAGGTACAGAGAGAGGAACCATAGTATTCAAATGTAAGTCAATGGTTGCCTGGATCGGTGGGAGCCAGAAGAGCCCGCTGCCCACATGTGAGCTTCCTATATGGAACGCGGCGGCTTGCGTGTTAGCTGTGTCCATTTATATATACAGTCTATGGTCTGAAGTTAGCCCTGGTGAGGAGAGGGGGAACAGGTTTAACATCTGCTATCTACTGGTAAAAAGCAAATAAACATACAAATGGTAGCTGTAAATCATGTTTTAGTTAAATATGTTATACGTGACCATTATAAACATAACTCATCCCTGTGTTTCTCTCAGAAAACCCTCGCTCGCTGCAGCATTTGTGTCGTCTCAGAATCCGCCATTGCCTGGGGCGACTGCGGCTCCGATCGGCCACCTTCATGAGTTTTCTGCCGCTGCCAAAAAAACTCAAAGACTTCATCCTGTTCAAAGAGTACGAGCTCTACAAGGGCCCAAGCTGAGGGGCTCAGAGGAACAGTTATAATTCAGATTTGAATTGTATTTGTCTTCCCTGCATATTTCTGGTAATTTATCCTGGAAATTACAAAATCAAAAATACAAGGAAATCAGTTCTGGCTTTGTTCACACGCAACCCTGTTCTGGTAAAATGCAGGTAAATTTCGGGGTTAGGCGACATGTTTGAATGAGGCTCATCAACGCCTTTAGTCCCCAGTCCCTCGTCCCATTTTTTCACAGCTGCATTAAACGGTATAAAATAATGAGATTTACATAAAAACGTAAAAATTTAGTTAGTTTAAAGTGTCTTCTCTCTCTGGGTTATAATATTATCTAATGCCATTTTAAGGGATAAACACTATGTTGTATTATAGCAATTTTTTAAATCTATAAGCTTATTTATGTTCCTGTCCCACTAAACTGCCGAACTTTTAATACTATCTGAGGCGGTCACTCTAGTTTGTATGCTTAATGATTGTGTTAAAAGTGGTGTTGATTCTGACTATTGCACTTTAAAAGTACATGAATTTGACTTTACAGCTTTGGCATGTTTACATATTGAAAACTGCAAGTAGACAGTGTAACTTTGATACTGGAGCTCCGTCTCTTGCTTATCTCCATGTCCTCGTAGATGTCATTGCTTTTCTTGGAATGTTCCACCATATGGCATTAAACTTAAAACAGACCTATTATGCAAAATTCAACTTTTCAGAGCTTTGGGCACCACAGTTTTCTAACACATCAGCTAATTTATTTCTTTTATAAAAAAATAAATAATGCCTTAAAAAAAACATTCTTGCTCTCTGTAACTTGGCCTAGTGGCATCTCCCTTCTGGGATTTAGATGCGATGTGTTGAGGAACATTCCAGGCAACACATTAGCATCTCCCATCTCCTTAGAAACAAGCAGGTGACTGACCCTCCACCAATAAAAAGTTACACAGGGCTTCTTTAAGTTTTAAGAAATATTTCCAAAAATCATTCACCAAACATTCGCACTCAGAAATTGTCCATTGAGTTACTTTCCGAATATCTTCAGACCCCCCCAAAGAAAGAAGAACTATTAGACAACGATAATAAACCCACTCTTATCTTTTATTTAATTTTTTTTATTTCACTTTTTCTGATTTGGGACTTTCCTCAAAATCTGAACAAAGTGAAAGATGATTCGGCTGCAGGTTTGGGACATTTGTAAAGCTAAAATTGCAAAAAAAAAAATAAAAATAAAATAACATTTCACACACAATCTTGTCACATATGTTTAAATAGAGCTTAGAAAAACCCCAGCTGTAATTTTGGTTAACTTTGGTTTTGGTTTAACCCTGGTTTTTGGTTTTGAAAGGCGTGTTTTGAGAGGTGTGTTATGCAGTTTTAACACACTGCTCCTCATAGTTTAATGCCGCAAACTGAAATGTCTCAGCTCTAAACCTGAAATTCTTGTTCACTGTTTGTAAATGTCTCAAGTATCAGTGATTTCAGTGTTTTGAACCTAGTCACTACATTCTCCTCAGAGTAATTAAGCTGTTGAATACTCGTTATGGTCATGGCGACTGCAGCAGTGATACGTTAAAGCACGAAACAATGAGGAGCAGTGCGTTAAAACTCCAAGTTGTATAATGTGCTTATGTCATGGCTACAAACTGAAATGTCTCACGTGTGAATGTGAAAAGCCTGTTCCCTGTCTGTAACACAAGACAGTTAGCCACTGGAATTCTTAGTGACTGTGGTATAATAATGATTTGAGTAGTTTGGACTAGTCGAATGTATATTTCTTCTTTCAATATTATCACAGGATTAAACAAAACCAACTGGACTTAACTTTTTGAAAGCAATGTTTTGCTAAGAAAGTCCAGCTGGTTTAGTTTAATCCTTACTTTAATTCTTAATGTTATTTCTGGTTGTGTCAAAATTTGCATCTTTTTTCAATATTTATTTAAGAATATACATCAATTATTGCACTAGAAATAAGATTCCTACCTATGGGGTTGATTTTTTTCCCCTTATTTTAAGATAAATTATCCTGAATCTAGTCAAAAATGCCATGCTAGTCAGTTCAGTCTATACTCCCAATAAAAGCTTTGTAACTAAGTTAAAGTTCAACACTAAATAGACTTTTGTGAGCTTCAGATAATAATAATTTTAAAAAAGGAAATGTATATTAAGTGTACTGGATACATGTATAATTCTTGTGTTCATTAATCTGCTCGAAATAAATACAAAACAATAAAAATAAGTCTTGTTATAATGTTATTACCTCATCAAAAACATACCGGTTTGAGTAACCCTCAAAACGCTCTGTTCCACCGTGTGATGTGATGTAGTGGTCATTTTTTTAACTTGTTCAGTAGAGATGAGTAATTCCAGAGCTGAAATTATTACTGTAGTTTTCTCAGTTTGAGAGAAGAACTTATAAATATGCAGGATTTGTGTGTTAAACATGTGAATGGAACAAAACACAACTCTGGCTTTGTTTTTGATGAGAAAACTACATTATAACAAATATTTTTTATAGTCATTATGTGTGTTTGTGTGTCATTAAAAATAAAAAACATATTTGACAATGTGAATGAAAAGTAAACTCAGGATTTCATGGTGTCAATAATTGTGAATTATCGTTAAATTATGATGTTTTTCTCAATAATTGTAACACTACTATGAAACTCAACAGTGACCATCCGCCCCCCCCCCAGTTCCACAAGTAAATTTCTCAATCGTCCGATGAGGTTCATTTGGTTTTCCGATAATTTATGTTATTAGGTTCTTTTTTCAGACCATAGGTTTGTTTTCATACCTGACAGTTTCGACTGCTCACTAGCGCTCTTCCTCAGAGTGGTCACGTGATGTTGCTGTGACGTGTCTTGTCAGCTGATTTAAACAGGTTTTGGCACTGTCTTCCTACCGGTGGAGGCAGGACGACAGCGCCATCTGCAGTCAGACTTCCTCAGGACAGTATCAGGACAGTATCCCAGGTCTGTGTGAGTGAAAAATCCCCTTCGTCCCGGTTTATCGTCCCGTGGGCACAGTTTCCGTATTTCGATTGCCTCTTTAATCCAGCGACGATGTTTGTTTTCCTCTGTTCCCAACGTGTCCACAGGACTATAAACCGGGACAAGGGGTCTTTTTTACTCTCACACACCTGGGATACTGTCCCGAGGAATCGGACTGCAGATGGCGCTGTCATCCTGCCTCCACCAGCCAAAACCTGTATAAATCAGCAGACTGGACACGTCACAGCAACATCACGTGACCACTCTGAGGAAGAGTGAGCAGTCGAAACTGTCAGGTATGAAAACAAACCTATGGTCTGAAAAAAGAACCTAATAGCATAAATTTCTCAATCATTTTTTCCATAGACTTTTTGAAAAAGTTTGTACGCTTAGGGCTAATCAGCTATGTGGTAACTCATGACCACAAGACCTATATTTTAATTAAAATCTGTTTCTGAAACTTTATAAACCGCAAAGTTATTAAAACATTTAGCTAAATTTTGTGTTTTAAAGGAGTATTGTGTAACTTTTTCTGGTGGAGGGTCTGTCAAATGCTTTACTACACGGAGATGTCATTGCTTTGTTTGGAATGTTTCACACTATGGCCTTAAACATTTCTGTCTTCATAGAGACCAAACTAGACTGAGTAACAGGTCAGATCTGTGGAGAGGCGACCCCGCTCACAGTCAGAATGCTGAAGGTTTTTTCTAGGCATTTTTGAGCTGTAAAACCACTTGTAATTGAATAAATGTAAGGTAGGGCTGTTTAATGTCAAACAGTGGAACATTCCAGGCAGAGTAATGACGTATCCATAGAGACAAGCAGGTGACGGACCCCCAACCAAAAAGTTACACAGTGCACCTTGAAAGCGTATGTGAAATATTAATGGAAAATTTACTTCTGCAACTGGAGCGACTGGTCATTACTGAGCTCCATTTGATACTGTGACATCCCTGTGCAAAGGACATACCCTAACTGTCATAAATTGAGCTATACATGTCACATCTTCTCAAAAGAATAAATCAATAAATGTTTAAAAAAGATCCGCTGCTTGGTCTACTCTAGCAGTCCCTTATTTCTGGTGGAGTCATGTTTTAGTCCCATTTCAATTTACTGTAACATGTGGAAGACCAAAATGACCTTGATCATTTGTTATCCTACATCAGCTCTACGTTAGCCCTCATTTACTCCAGTGTAGGGTTGGGCGATAGGGCAGTATATTAGGGCTGTGATATGTTTAGAATTTTAATAGTTATTTTTAGGGGTGTCAAATTATCGCATTAATTGTGATTGATTAATTAATTACAGTCATACTTAGAGTGTTGTTTTTTAATCACGTTAATCTCATTTTTAATCTCTAACTTTACTGTTTCTGTACGCGAGTTGCCTTATAAAATCTGTTTTTATGTGTTGTTAGGACACAGTCCTGCACTGTGCATTCCTGCTCCGCTCGCTCCCGCAAAGAATTGTAATTTTCATTCCCGTTCTCGCCCGCATTTGCTATAAACCTGCACATGTTTGATCTCTGAAAACATCGTGACACAGACACAGAACAGACTCACCATCACCATCAACATCCTCTGTCACAGAGAGAACATCTATATTCCACTGAGTCATGTCCTTTAGTAGAAGCTGAACCGCATCAGCACAAGAGCGTTTTTTTTTTTTTTTTTTTTTCTTTTCTTTGCTTAGTTTATGCAAATGAGCCATGCGGCTTTAAGTTTCATTTCTGAGACTTGTGCAGAGCTGCTTTAAACACATTCTAATGTCAAATGGGCTGATGTGGCTCTAGAGTGGTGATGGTTTATATGTTGTAAAGTTGAGTTTATTTATGTAGATTGGTAATAGTAATAATGATGATACTTACATAAAAATGTTAATGATGAAAATGAAAATACCTCAAGTTGAGGGCTTTTCTCAGCAATTTTTAGGTGAGATTAAAAAATAGATTAATTAGATAAATTACAGATCATAATTAATCTCTCAATTTTTTAAATCACTTGACAGCACTAATTATTTTATATACATCATCAATGATATATTTGGATCTTTTTAATGTCAGTAAAAGTGTGTGGTTTGGAGCATGGTTCAGATTTTGGAGGAAGAAACTTGACCTATTTTCAGCTTTGTGATTATTACAAGTCTGTCTTGTTTACGTTCAGAAAATGAACATTGGAAGTCAGTTTTATTTTCTTATAAAATAGTGGTCAGTAAAATTTTGCATAGCCATATTGCCCAGCCCTATAATATTTAATCCCATTTTTTATCTGACCTTGTGTCTATCTGCTTATCCCAAGAGACGGTTTTATGATTTTGCACACAGACACACCCACGCTCTCTTCCTATTGGTCCGCTGTTGTCATGCTCCGAGTGAGTGACAGGTGGATTTAACCAATCACAGTAAAGTTTGAACATGTCAGAAGGAGACAATGGTTTAAAGGTAATAAAAAGTAAATCTCAAAAGATGCGTTGTGTAACTTTTCTGGTCTGTCAAATGCTTTTGTCCATGGAGATGTTATTACTTTGTCTGGAATGTTTCCGTTCTATCACCATGGAGACCAAACCAGACCAAGTTACAAGTCAGATCTGTGGAGAGGCAACCCCACTCACAGTCAGAATGCCTGTTTTTCTAGGTATTTTTGAGCTGTAAAACCACCTGTAATTGAATAAATGTAAGGCAGAGGTGTTTAATGTCATACTGTGGAACATTCCAGGCAGAGCAATGACGTCTCCATAGAAACAAGCAGGTGACGGACCCTCCACCAGCAAAGTTACATGCACCTTTCTAAGATACAAGTATTTCTTCACTAGTTAAGTATTACTAAAGAGAACCAAATTAAAGGTGCAGTTGCAGAGCATGTTCCTGTCTCCATGGCGATATTACTGCTTTGCCAGATTACACTGTCTTTGCCTTGAATGTCCCACCATGTGTCTTTAACCGTATCAGTCCCCATGGAGACACACCACCGAGCCAAGTTACAGCTCATGTACGCATTTGGAGAGCCGACACCGCTCAAGATAGTTTAATGCTATACTGTGGAACATTCTAGAGAAACCACTATGTCTAGTTTTAGTTCTTGTTCTTTTTTGTATATTTCTGCTCCCATGTGAAAAGACACTTGTAAACCTATAACTCTGTCTAAGGTTGCACTTGTACTTGCGAAAACCACTTCACTAATTAAAGGTGCACTATGTAACTTTTTGGTTGGGGGTCCATCATCTGCTTGTTTCCATGGAGATGTCATTGCTTTACCTAGAATGTTCCACGGTATGTTATTAAACAACTTTATAGCTAATAAAAAATACATAGAAAAACAGGCATTTTGAAAGCATTTAACGGACCCTCCACCAGAAAAGTTACACAACACACCTTTAAACAACAGAAAAAAAAATATGAAAATAAAAAATAACCACACCACTAGCAGAACCCAAAACAGTCCCAAAATGGCCGCCAAGACATCCTCTTTTTAAAATAGACTCTGGAGACGTTTATAGTGGACTTTATATGCTTTTAACAGTAAGAAAATAATATTCCACAGAAACATACATAGATATATATTTTTATATTTGATAAACAGTTAAGGCTGATCTACAAATCTCCTCTGCTATTGCTTTGAACACAACACCTGCTTTTAACTGGAAAGGAACATTTGGTTTTCACCCACGAATAGAAAGACAAAAGGGAAAGAAATGGGGGTCATGTGACATACAGGGAGAGAGGTGATTGGTCAAGGCTCTTCCTGTAGATTCTTTATGGTTGTATTGATAAAGTTAAGACTATATTTGTGAGGACATTTGAATGAGAGATTAGTGTAGAATAAAAATGTTAAGAATTTGGAAATGACAAAAAAGTGGTGGTAACTGGAACTAGCCAAGAAGGCAATACTAAATAAATGATTGAAGCAACTTGTAATCTTGGTCTAAGGTAGGACCAATTTGGAAAAAAAAATAAAAAATAAAAAAATAAAGATATTAAAAAAAATAAATAAAAGTCCAAAAAAACAAAATTAAATAAAAATTTGCCAGTTTAATCCCTTATAAATCCATTAAAGCTGATTTCGTCCATTCCAAAAATGTCTTCCATTAGTTAAATTTTGCCTTATGACGTACACATGTCTTCTTTATTACCTAAATTTTAAATAAAGGTGCATTGTGTAAATTTTCTGGTGGAGGGTCCGTCAAATGCTTTTCTTCATGGAGATGTTATTGCTTTGTCTGGAATGTTTCACACTATGGCTTTAAACCTTTCTATTGTCATGGAGTCCAAACCAGACCAAGTTACAGGTCAGATCTATGGAGAGGCGACCCCGCTCACAGTCAAAATGCCTGTTTTTCTAAGCATTTTTGAGCAAAAATAAAACCACCTATAATTTAATAAATGTAATAAATTTGCTGTTTAATGTCATACTGTGGAACATTCCAAGCAGAGCAGTGACATATCCATAGAAACAAGCAGGTGACGAACCCTCGAACAAAAAGTTACATCATGCACCTTTAAAACCAGCTGAATATTCACCCAAAATTTTTAAATAAACATAACCCCAAGTTTGAAAATGCAAAAATATGTAAAACAAAGACCCCAAAACCAGGAAATAAACCAGGACTAAAGGTCTAACTGGTTCAAAATCTGTTTTTAATCCAAGTGAAATTCAAGGTTTATTAGTCCTGGTTTAGTCTGTTTTTACATTGACAGTTGTTGGATTACACTCCCAAAAATAAATATTAGCGACTATTAAGTGAAGCAAATTAATATATAAAAAGCAAAATATAAAATGTAATATATGTATTTAAATATCACTGTAGGTAAGATTGTACAACATGTAAAAACAAGTTCCTTATACAATTCTAACAGTAACATGAAAATAATCCTATATATCAAATCTAAAAGTGCAAGTAACTTTAAAATTCTTCCCTTTAAACATATTTCAACACTCATTTTGTGCGTTTCTACCAATCTCTCAATTTAAATATTTTTGAATAAATGTGATTTTAAATGTCCTCACAAATACAGAGAAGTGTTTGGGCTATGGCTCTGACACAAGTGCAAAATCCTACAGGAGTTTAAGGGGAAAGACACAAGAGGCAGAGGCAAACTAAAGGCAATATACAAAAAAAAAAAAAACCCCAGCCACTGCCACTAGGGGTCACTGGAGCTTATCCCAGCAACTATAGGCGTCAGGCGGGGTATGATGGTTACAGTGGCCAACTTTAAAGGTGCACTGTATAACTTTTCTGGTGGAGGGTGTGTCTGCATTTTTGTTTCCAGGACGATGATGAAGTGCTTTGCTTAGGATGTCTCACAGTAAGGTGTTAAACTTTACTATCTCCATGGAAACAAGCAGGAGATGCCACTAGACCAAGATATGGGTCAGATCTGTGTAGGTGTGCGTATGTTCTTTCAGCAAGCAAAACACCCATAATTGTTAAGTTCCTTCTTGAATGTTAAGAGTTCTAAGTTTAAAGCCACATTGTGAAACATTTCAGACATAGTAATACCAACTCCATGGAGACAAGCAGGCGGTGGACCTATCCGAAAAGTTACATAATGCACCTTTAAGATATAATGTACATGAATAATTTAATGTCGAAGTCTGACCATTTCTACACATTATCAGTCTGGAAAAAGGCGGAATTTTGGACAAATCCTCAAATCTGATCAACCAAAGCATCTCAGCAGTGGTTTGAGCAGGGATTTCAAACTTTTGCAGAAAGAAAAGCAGCTCTGGCCTTTTTTTTTTTTTTTCTAGAAATAAGATATTCATATACTCATTTTGATTAAGTGCTTTGTTTTTGGTCCTATCTCAAATGAAGAAGTAGGAGAGATAAAAGATGAAATCACAAACAAAAAAAAACAGGATTCAACTTCTACTCAAAGTAAGTGTGTTGAATGTAAACTTTAAAATACGATTGTCTCTAAATGTAAAGACGAAACATGACTTAAATATGCAGACGGCATTTTTCAATTGATTTGAATTTGAGTAATTCAGTAGTATATTTATCAAAAGAAAAATTTAATTCAGTCAAATGGATAAACGTTTTAGAGTGAAGACATTTTACACTGCCTTATATCTGTCTGAAACTAAACACACATATTTGTTTACTTGTTTAAAGGTGCACTGCTCAAATTTCTTGGTGGAGGGCCCTTTGCTTGCTTGTTTCCATGGAGATGTTATTGCCTTGCCTGCAATGTTCCAAAGTACGGCATTAAATAGAAACAAGCATGAGACGCCACTAGGTCAATTTACAGGTGAGATCCGTGAAGAGACGATCCCACTCACAGTAAGAATACATGTTTTTAAAAGATATTTATGAGCAATAAAAACACCCATAATTGAATAAATGCATCTTATATATGTCTAATACCATATTGCGGAACATTACAGGCCAAGCAATAGCATCTCCGTGGAGGCATACCCCCAACCAGAAAAATTACACAGTGCACCTTTAAACATATCCATCTTGCATTTATTCATTCTGGGTGTTTCTATTGCTCAAAAATACAATAATTCCTCTCCACAAATCTGAACTGTAATGTAGCGTAGTGCTGTAACCAGCTCGTCTCCCTCATGATAGACAGGTTTAAACATTCTAGACAAAGCAACAACATTTCTATGGATACATCCAGCAGCTGACCCTCCACTAGAAATGTCACGCAGTGCACCTTTAAGTGTGAAACTGAAACTGTAAACAAATACGTGTGTTAGTTTCAATGTAGTTTGCTCCTTCATAGGCCTGTCACGATAACAAAATCTGAAGCACGATATATTGCTTCAGAGAAATATTACAGCAAAAAATATATATATATTAAAAATAAAATTTAAAAAGCAAAAAATAATCCTAGTAAACTATTAATATTACTATTTTTAAATACAATATGGTTAAAAAGCATGAGCTATAACAAATAAATGGTAGAATAAAGCAGTAATTAAACCAGGAGGCTGCTTTTTTAATTTTCTGCAGCTCAGATCAGCTCAGAAACCTCGCCAGTATTGCAACAAAAATATATATAAGATAAATACTAAGCTCCAAAATTGAAAGATAATAGATATAGTAATCATAAAGGACGGTACAAGATGTCGTGAAACAAAATTGCCACAAGATTGTGCACACAAGAGAAAAATTATCTTGTGAGATTTTTTTCAGTGTTTTTACATTTGGACTGGACAAAAAGGTTTACAATTTGCTGAGTTACATTTCTTACAGTTCCAAAAAGCATGGAAACAAAACTACGAAATGAAATAAATAACTAAATTGTGAGGTCAAAATTGGAAACTGTATTGTGAAATGTATATATTAGGATTTATTTTAAGACTTAAAATCTTCTTGTCTCGTTCTTGCGAACCCCATCTCTTATCTCGTTACGTCTCGTGGAAATTTTATCTTGTCCGATCCCTAGTAATTATTGTGACAGGCCTACTCTTTACTTAAAGCACTATGCACTATGTAACTTTTTTGGATGGAGGGTTCGTCACCTGCTTGTTTCTATGGATATGTCATTGCTCTGCTTCAGATGTTCCACAGTATGTCAAACAGCTTTACCTTACGTTTATTCAATGACAGGTGCTTTATTGCTCAAAAATACTTAGAAAAACAGGCATTCTGACTATGAGCGGGATTAGATCTCCATAGATCTGACTTGTAACTTGGTCCACTTTGGATGGAAAGGTTTAATGCCATACTGCGAAACATTCCAGACAAAGCAATAACTTGTCCATGGTGAAAAGCGTTTGACGGACCCTCCACCAAAAAAGTTACACAATGCATCTAAGGCAGATATACGTAAGACAGACCTGAAGAAACCACTTGAATGAGAGAGGAGATGTATTCACTGTAAAACTTTTGTCCAGCTGACTGAATTTAATTTGTCTTTTACTATGGATCAGACCTGGACAACTGAGGGATTACACAGACATCAGTAGTATAGTCATCAAACACTTTTTACTCAGGTCAAAATATTTAAGTTATACCTGAGTATTATTGTACAGTAAAAGCAATCTTACTCGAGTAACTTTTGGCCACTCTTGTCAACTCTGGCTCTAGTTGCTGAACATTGCAAGAACCAGGACACACTGAAGGGACTGCATCTCTCAGCTGGCCTGGGAACTCCTTGGGGTTCCACTGGAAGAGCTGGAGGAAGTGTCTGGGTAGGGGGAAGTCTGGGAGTCCCTGTTTAGACTAGAAAATGGATGGATAGAATATTAAATTTCTAACGTAGATTTTTCCTGTTGTTTGCATCTCCTCTTGTGTCATTACCCCAAAAACTTACCTTTAAATCTCCATAAAAATCTTTGTGTTAAAATAAAGAGACATTTCCACTGGACTCCACTGATAAAAACACAACATTGGACCGATTAAAATAGACTTTGTCAAGGTCCTCACATACAGAAGCACATTTGGGAGTCTTGGGTCATTTTTTTTTTTTTAGGTTTATTTGCGGTAAAAGAGTGGTGCTAGGGCATGTTTTCATCCCGGAGTTCTTCCAGGATGCCCACCAAGCTCTCGAGTCCGAAAACGTAGCCTCGATCTGGGCCGTCGTGAACCGCAGTGTCCCCCCGAAAGCCTTTGAACGTGGAGTGGGCGAAATCTATCATACGAACGTCCACAAGGGGGGCGTGGTGGTTGGGGGAGGGGGCAGAGTCTGGTGGTTTGGTGGGTGGGGACTGTGGGGCAGGGGGTGTGTCCTTTGAACAGAGGGTGGGGGCAGTGTCAGACGGGGCGTGGCCACAGAGAGGTTCTCTCTGATGCCATGAAGCGCTGTCCTGTGATTCCTGTGGATACAATCAGGTGTAAATTTTGTTATTCAGATCTAAACCAAGATATGATCAAGCTTAATTATACTTTAAAAGTCAGCAAAATTGACTCTTATGAGCTTTGTTTCATTCACATGTTTGAGTATTCCTTCATTAATAGTTGGTCTACATGTCCAAAGCTCAAAATGCTCTGTTTCACCTTGTGATGTCATGAAGCAATAGTTTTAAGTTTAACAGCTACCGTTTACCTCTTAGAGCTTGGTTTTCCAGGGGATGAAATTATCCAAATGATTCTAGCCAAGGTGTATGGAGTTTAAAAACACAGTGGAGTTCTTCCTGTACTACCACGTGACATCACAAGGTGGAATAGAGTGTTTTCTTTTTAAGACAGGAGCTCACTGTAAATATATATAGGGTTTTTGTGTTAAACATGTGTGAATGAAACAAAACTTCAGGTTTGTTTCTTATGAGGAAAAAACATAACAGAGATCAGAAAATAGCCCGTTAACTATTATTTTTACACTACCAATAGTCATTTTCTACACAATTTTGTTGCATTCAAAGCCATTCATTTTTCATGGTTTCTATGTTTTAGTTGCATACAGGTTAGTGTCACCTGATTGAAACTATAATACTGTAGCCACAGCAGCCCTGGGCCATGCTGACTGAAGTGAGCCTGCCAATCTGTGCCACTGGTCAATCCGACCACCACCAACACACCACTCCAATGCAATGCCTTGCTGAAGGACACAATGACAGTTGTTTTGTAGAATCTGTATAGTCTAAATAACGATGACTAATTATCACATCATCAACAATTATTTAAAATAGTCAACTAGTCACGATTACTCCAATTAATCATATAAATGTGCCCCGCCCTTTTACAGGTTTATACGACACCACAAACAAAATACACCAGGCCAGTTGCCAGACATGTGTTACACAGATAGATTTATTTAAAGCTACACTGTGTAACTTTTATGGTGGAGGGTCCATCAAATGCTTTTATCCATGGAGATGTTATTCCTTTTTCTAAGTATTTTTAATCTATAAAAGCACCTGGTAGACTTCTTTAATGTCATACTGTGGAACATTCCAGGCAGACCAATGACATATCCATAGAGACAAGTAGGTGTCGGATCCCCAACCAAAAAGTTACACAGTGCACCTTTAAACAAATATGTCTGCATCTTCTTAGAGGCTTTACAAAGAAATTATCGCAACTTATAAACATTAGAATTAAACAACCATTTTATCTTGGTGTGATCATTACCCCAGAACATATCAGGGCACTGGGAGAACATTTCATCAAACAAAGGATTTCCAGATTCAACATAGAAAGGACAAAAGAACAAAAAATAAGCTTCACTTTCCACTTCTCCTAACTCACACAAACCACAGAGCCTGTCTTTTTCTGGGGTTTGAAAAAGCCTCCCAGTTTCTAAGGCCAGGGGCAGGATTTCTGTGCGTAGCTGGGCAACTTACATTTTCTAATTAATTAGCCTTGTTATTTTATAATCATGACATTCCAAATAGCTATTTCTATCTATATCAACTTACCAATCATGATGCAGCTCTAAACTTCTAGTTTAGTCCCCATTTTGTCCTAATTTACTAAAGTTCATTTTGATCTCTTAATGGTGACATTGTGTAACTTTTAAGGAGGGTCTGTCAAATGTTTTTCTTCATGGAGATGTTATTGCTTTGTCTGGTGTGTTTCCCAGTATGGTATTAAACCATCTCCACTGAGACCAAACCAAGTCAAGTTACTGGTCAGATCTGTGGAGAGGTGACCCCGCTCACAGTCAGAATGCAGGTAGATCTGTTTAATGTCATACTGTGGATTTTTTCAGGCAGAGCAATGGCATAACCATAGAAACAGGCCAGTGACAGACTCTCAACAAGAAAAATTACGCAATGCAAATTTAAAAATGAATGTCTGGGCTCACCTTCCCCTCGTAGATGATGAGAAGGGAGGAGGAGTAGAAGCGGTAGGAGGCCTGTCTCTCGAGCACTGCCTTTAGACCGCGCAGTTTGTGGAGGATGGGTTCAAACAGGTCCCGTCTCAGAGTCTTTCCGTTGTGGAGATACTGGAACAGAGCCTCACGGAAGCCCTCAATGGACAAACCACGGCCATAGTATTTATTTCTGCAGAGGTAGTGCCCTGTGTTCAGCTGGTACACCTAAAAAAAATGAGAAAACGGTAAAGCGCAAGTGATATCAAGTTTAAGAGCCCATATGACACTATTCTCTGATGTATGTTCTAATGTTGTTTCCTCATCACAAACAGACCTGGAGTTGTATTTTATTTCATTCACCCATGTTTAACACACAAACCTGCATATTTAGGTTGAAATCTCTCAAAACCTTGTTATGTGATGATAGAGGAAGTGTGTTTTTCAACTCCATACACCTTCACTAGACTCATTTGGATGATTTCAGACTTGGAATTGTTAATCTTTGCTGAACTAAAGGTAAAAGGTAGTGCTGTTAACCTAAAAACTACCACTACATGACATTGCAAGGGGAAACAGAACATTTTGAGCTTTGGAGATGTAAACAGACTAATAGTAAACTAATATGACTTAAAACTAAATCAAATCAATCAATTTTGTGCAGTACAGAACCTTTAAAATCTGTGGAAATCTCTGTACGTATCGACAAAGAAATAATACACCCAGACAGTTATCTTCAAGGCTGTTGCATTAAATAACCTCCAGGGGGCAATCAAAGTCAATATTTACCAAGACTGAAGAAAAGGAGAACTGTACACAGAATAGAGTTTTAGCATGTTACAGTTACACAACCTCCTGAGGTGTTCCTGAAAGGTGCTGCTATGTTCTGTAGAAATGATTCATAAACGCATCAACCAGCTCCAAAACATGAATGTGTGAATCAAACAGTGTTTTACAATTATTAGTGCGAGTTTTGCAATAATATCTTCAAAAAAACAACCATGGCACAGAGCTACTCCTCTCAGTGGTCAATATAATGGGGACAATTTGCCTTAAGATTTGTATAAAGTGTAAACCATTATCTGTTTACTGGAGTATCTTTCTTCGGCATCTTAACTACATAAGGACAAGGTCTTCTTATTTGATTCAGTATCACACAAAAAAATCTTCTGCTTTTATCTTAAAGACAGACTATGTAACATTTCTGGTGGTGAGTCTACCACTTGCCACCATGGAGTCTACCACCTACTTGTCTCCATAAAGATGATATTTTTTGCCTGGAATGTTCCACAGTATGGCGTTAAACTTTTCTATCTTGACTACAATAGACATGCATTGTCAGGTCACAGATCTGTCCTGTAACTTGTCTCCTTGCATCACCTACTTGACTCCATAGAGATAAATACTTTTAATGCCATACTGTGAAAGATAGGTGAAGCAATAACATCTCCATGGAGACAAACAGGTGAAGAACACAGTTACTGCCGCTTTTCTGTAAACTGATAGCCTTAATAAACTGTTGCATAATTTCAAGTGGTTGGTGAATAAAAACACACATTATATTTGTTATTCACCTGCATCCCACAGACGCGCACCCCGAGCGTGGCGGACGTGCTCTGCTCACACTTCTTCATCTGTCGCGCGGCCTTCTCCTCCGAGGCGTCGTCTCCGTGCTGCCGCGTGCCCATCTTCAGATCCAAGATACATGGGAACGAGAAGTGATGGACCACGTTCTCCAACAGCAAGAACTCTGCAGCAGCAATGTCAAGGAACAACTCACAAGTATTGACACTAATCGATATTAACACCAGTATTAAAACTAGATATTCATTTCATCAGGTATCAGTATTAAAAAACATTCACAGGACAGAAATGACCCTTTCCTGAACAGCTTTAGAATGATCTTGAGCTGTATCAGAACAAATATAAGAGCACATAGACTAGTACACACCCATTGACCACTATGGAACCTACCTGGACCACTGAGGGATTACACAGATGTAAGGCCACATGGAAATAGAAAATAAAGTACTAGGAGCAGAGTTCAGACTTTGGAGGCAAAAAGTGACTATTCTTAAATGATTAAGTGTGCTGTTCATTGAATCGAAAAATTGTGATCAATCAGTTTTTTGTTTCCTTTTCTGTTGCGATTTCTGAAAGGAATCTACAGCAGTTAAATGCCCTGTAATGCCTGTCTTGCTGTAGCGTGCGTGCTGTTTTCTTGTTGCTTTTTCCACTTTCTCCCTCTCTGCAGCTGTGGTTAGATGTAAACAGTGTTGTGTTTTGAAGCACCACATCAGAGCATGGCCTTTGACCCGTGGCTGTGTGAATCCAGATGTGCCAGCTCTTATCCAACAGCTGCACGCCACACTCAGGTTCTAGGGGAGCACTTACAACCTCTCCACAGTATGAAATATTCTGATAAACTAGACTGACAAAAGACTTTTACAAAACTGCAATGTAAAAAATGCCTCTTTTCAGCCATTACGTGCTTGTCTCCATTGTAGCTTTGTACAAAATGTTCCAATATGGCATGGCAAACGTAGCCGCATGAGGGCAAGCATGACACCTCACCACACCTACACTTCAGATCTGAGGAGAGGCAAGCCCACTTACAGTAAGACGAGTGCATGCTTTTTATGGTATTTTTATTGTGCTTTTTTATTGCTTTTTTTTCTTACTCCTGTTTAATTGTGTCTTTTATAAAATTGCTCAGTGCTCACTTTGGTTTCACAAAAATTGTCTCAATTTACTGCTTCACTCCTCAGTGTACCAACAGAGAGTAGCACAGCCCCTGTGCCTGTGGAGCCATTTATTTTGTCATAATTCTCACAATTAAGACAGATAAATAATTTTTGGTTGACTCTCTGTGGCTAGTGAAGGATACTGAAGAGCTTGCGGTCCTTAGACTCGCTCCTCATGCGGCTCAGCTGTTGCTTGTGGCAGCGCAGGCTCCAGGGGTTATAACTGATCTTCTCTGAGCTAAGGCCGCTGTTCCAGTCCAACATCTGAAACGGGACCTCAGAGTGAAGCTTGGGGTCCAGACGGGGACTCTTCAGCTCGCCCAGACTGGGGAGGGGAGAAAGAGTTATAACAACAAACACCACATAGACCTAATAACAAATGGACTAAAGGACTAAAGGAGTGTGACATATAGTCTTATAGTTAAAAAAAACTCATAATAACCAAAGTTTGAGTGTGCATATAACCATAGCCACAGACAAAATAGGGCTGCCAGTCCAGCACTTACTACTACTCAAACCTTCAAACTATAATGTCTAATTGTATTCATAATCAAGCTACTATGTTAACATCAAAAATTGTTTTCTAGACTGAAAGCAGGTTTTCTTCACAGACTGTGTCCAAGGGTTAGTGGAGAAAGTGACTCCCAACTACTGTTATTTATGTCAGTCTACAGTGACAAGCCCTTTGCCATGTAAAGCATATTTAAATAGTGCATCTTTACTTCTCCTGTGAGTCCTGGTCGTGCTCCCTCCTCTCCTCCTTATTCTCCTTCTGTTCTTTATGTTCTTTGTGTTCTTTATGGTCTTTGTTGTGGTCAGAGGTGGAGGAGGAGCGGTGCAGGCTGCGTCTCGAGTGCTTCCTCCTGGGTTGCTCTCGCTCTGGGGGGTCCCTCTCCTCGGGCTCCTCTTCCACACTCTCCACGTACGGATACGCCACCAGGTTTATGTACCCGTCTGAGTCACCCTCGAAGCACACCAAAACCACTCCTAAAACATGAAATTAAAAGAGCAGGTTATGTCAGTTCACTACACAAACAGAAGCTCATGCACACATACATACGCACACACACAAACAAGAGACTACAGCGGTGGTTAGGTGTGATTAATGGAAATGTTTTTCAGCAGTTCGTATGTGTTGAGGGAGTGAGTTATCTCTGTGTGTGTAACAGTAGTAACTGTTACCTTTGGGTATGTAACCTTACTGACCATTGCCTTTGTACATATAATCACAGTGACCGTTACCTCTGTGTATGTAACCGTAGTGTCCGCCTCTGTGCGTGTAGTGTAACAGGAGTGACCATTACCTTTGTACTCGGGGGTGAACTCCTTCATCTCTGGTGGCAGAGACTCGTAGAAGCGCTGCTCTCGACTGATCAGAGGTTTGCACACGGTGTGGTCGTCATAGCGCATCATACTGGTGTGGCCCCCCACCTACACAGTGACATATGTATTATATGCATTATAAACACTGTATATACATATGCTGCAGAACACTACATGTACTACATAACACTACATACACTACAGGTCCTACTGCTTCACCTGAGGCTCTCACTCACCTGGTGAATGAATGGCTCCAGAGACACACCCCCTCTCTGAGCCCCGCCCACAGACCCTCCCGGCAGCTTGGATTGGTCCATGTTGTGGCAGTGAGGGAGGCACATGGCTCCAGACGGACGCGCCACGCCTCCTGCTGCAAAGCACCATGGGAAACATCACTACTGTGGCACTTATAACATGAACACATATAATGATATAGAGTGTGTACCTGGTGCATGGGCTCTGCTGAGCAGTGAGGGGGAGGGGGGCTGCTGCGAGCGCACGCCGGCCCCGGGGGGAGGCGGCGCCAGACCGGAAACCCACCGCGCAAATCCTCCAATCAGAGCGCTCCAATCCACTGTCGTCCAATCAGGGCACTCCAATCCGCTGTCAACCAATAACGGTGAGCCAATCCACTACCAACCAATTAGAGTGATCCCATTCAAAGCTGGCTTATGTCTGACCCCATGAGAGTGAAGGCTGAGCGGCTCCTATGAGAAAAATAACACAAGTTGTTCTGTTATAATGATTACTTGAGTCATCGAGCGGCACTGGACATTGTGCGGAGGCAGATGTCTGTCACTGAACACAGCAGCTTCTATAAATAGACTTAACAGGAAACATCAGCCCAGATCTGCCCCAGTGTAATCTCATCAGTCAAACCAGATACGATTATTAAGACACCAGTTACCCAAATATCTAAAGGACATAACTACATTTGAGTCGAGGCTGAAAAACAAAACGAGAGGCTATGGCTGATGCTGCTTTTTGTCCTGGTCTAGAGCTGTGCATCCAGCAAATTTCAATCTAATCAAGATTCAATCATTTCAGCTTTTTAATCAAGCGATGCACTTACCCTTTTTGTGTTAAATGACAATATAAAATCTAATTGTGATATTATTTGTATATATTATACATTATATTTGTCTTATACTTTACCTTCACATTGTGAATCTGTTTTTTGGTAAGGGCTGTATGGTCAGTTAATACACATGTAATATAAAGATGTACATGACATTGTTTTTAATCAAAATAGTAAGCTGGACTCTATGAAAATTGTGATCTGAAATAATAATGCATTAGTCATACATCGCGCATTTCCAAAAGCCCAGTCGCTTTACACTTCTGTGCATTATTCATTCACTGTCATATTAGAAAATTGAAGTATTCTTATATCAAGCTGCAAGAGACAAATGCAATCAATATTAAAACCAGAATTAAATGATTTGGGTAAAATTTCTGACTGACTTATTCTGAAATAGACAAAAATATGAACTGATACAATAATGACTTTTCAGAACCTCTTTGAACAGATCTACACTACTGGGTTAGGTTTTTTATGCAGAATAAGGAGATTTTGTCAGGAGATTTTGTCATTTGTGGAAGAAATTACGGTACTTCAAAAAAATGCAACCTTAGCGATTTGCTAATTATGTCCATTTAGACTTAGATTACATTTCAATTGTGATTAATTTTGCAGCCCCACTTAATACATTACACTCTATTTGATGTCTTAAGTTTGTGGGTTTAATTTTTGTTTACGTGTGCTGCTGTGTAGTGTTGCACTTGAGAGTGGCCAGTCCTGTCTTGTCCAATCAGATCAGAGTATCACCAGGACAAAGCCGACTCCGATTAAGCTTCTATTTCTGAAGGAGATCTGAGCCAATCTCAAAACAGACTTCACTTTCACTCAGACCAATTAGACACAGACTGTTTCCATGGCCTGGAGAAGATACAAGGACCTGTGTGATTCTGATACTTAAACCTTCATACAAGAACGATTACTGCTTTGATATAATGAACAAATACTCCCAATATTCTACTCTTCTTTACCAGTTTGAACCATGTTTCTTTCACATACTTTTAGATAAGACAGAGGTGAGCAAGAAGTCCATAAGAAAAATTAGGATTGTTGCCATAGCAGTTAATAATTTAAAACCTTTTTTTTTTTAAATGGCCAAGATAAGAGAGTCCTCATAATGTCACCTATAACAGAAATCTGAAACCCATGAATCACTGATAATATTGTCAATGTTGTTTCACAGTTCATATTTCAGGATTTCAGGCATTTAAAATGTGAACTTTGAACAGAATCATATAATAAAACATAAATTGCAAATGTATTCACAATTGCAAAGCTTATCAGAAAATTCACAATTATTTACTTAGGCCTATGGAATACTAATTCTTGACTCTTTACACTCTCATCAAAAACAAAGAGAACAGAAAACTCGTCAACTTTGACACTAGGGCTGCACACGTCTTATAAAACAGTGAAGCGTCTGCAAACTGTTAACCTGCATCAGCACACTAAGACCTGAGAAGGCAGAGATGGAAACAGGACGGTTCTGCAATAAATGTACAGCAGTAAACACAAGATGCAAGGAATTCAGTTTGGGTTTCACAAAGTAGAAAGATGCTAATGAGCAGCTAAAATATGCCAGGGGTACATCAATAATAATATTATTATTATTTATTTTAAAGAAGACACACATTATTGTGTTTGTTTAAGTCTAAGTGTTAAAACTATATAGCAGACACAAAATGTATTGGTCCACAAGAGAAACTACTTGGGCACAGTAACGCACAAATCACAATATATTATAATAACAAAGAAAAACAATGTTAAATGGTGATAATAAATTCTAATTAAGCAGCATAATATTCATTATATATTGTGTTATAATTTGCACATTTTAAATTGTAATATTCATCCAAAATGGCTTAATAAAAGAAACTAGTCCGCTGATGTCTGCGTTAGAAAACTGCAGTGCCCAATGGGGGTTGATTGACAATATGGCATCTTGTAAATAAGTTATTAAAGATTACTCCAACATGCACGAATCTCTCTAAATACAACTTCGGGTTAGTAAATGGTGAGGGGAAACAACTATAACATATAACAAGCTCTTGCCTAACAGGTCTACTTTAAGATTACACATTTCAATGTTGAGTATGTGCCCTGTAATAGAAAATGAATTTTAAAAAGATCACAAACTTGCAGTGTAATGTTTCAGACAAGAGTATAAAGTAATCTTACACTTCGGAGCAAGATTTATTGTCCATTAGTTTTAGTGCAATGCTTGTACCTCAGCCAAGACATTTACAGGCACATTTAGCTCATTTCTGATGGACTGCCAAACTATCATTGTATTACAGTTATTGGAATAACCAAACATATTATTGAGAATCAGTATTCGGTATCACCAACCCTTTGCTGTCTAATGTTGTAACAATATTGATTTTGGTCACAACTGTCAGAAACCATCCAAAAATCAATGCGTGGACTGAACTGGTATGTTTAATATAGATATAATTCTATTAGTGGTCTTTGTTCGTAGAAATATAAGTAAAATGAGATATAGGACTAAACCGTAACTTAATATGGAATTGATTAAACAAGTTTAAAAATGTTCTGATATCTATAACTAGGTCTCATCAATATCAAACAAGGTCAAAAACTGGGACTTGAAAGGACTCCAAATTTAGACTTCAAGAATTCAATTAATTAGGTAATCACAAAACGACGCCCTCTAGAGACATTAGCTCCGTAATGAAAACGCGAGTGAACTAAAAATAGCACTATTGTTGTTGTTTTGGTTGTGTTTGTGGGTTTGGCCCCTAGTTCTCCATTTTAACCCTTTATTTACCCAGCATGATGTATATTAAAACTGCACAACAGCGTCCAAATGTTATCTGGTATTTTCTTTGTCATAACTGCTATGGTATGGAATAAAATGTAACAAATTATGATCCTGTCTAATATATAGTTAATAATATACAAACTTAATCAAACTTGCAGTAGTAATGAAATTGCAAATAGTAAAGTAATGACAGAGCACACATTGTACCAAAACAGAAGATCCAATTTACCCATAAAATTGAATAAAGTCATTAATATAATGTTTCGCTTGAATATGTTTGTCATTTAAGCTTGCCGGGAAAATAAAACTAAGCATTTCTGGCTATTTTCACAATATAAATAGCAGCACCATTGCAAAGTTATTAATGTTTTTAGCTATTAACCAGTCAGACACGTTTAGATGGACTTCTGTCAGCTTCTTCTTGACCTTAGCTTGACAACATGCTAACATGCTAAATCAGTTTTCAGTCTTTAAATTATATTTTTAATTACAGATCAAGACCCAATGCGTATCGTAATCACTCATAGTAAAATACAGTATACAAATAAACATGGTGTCAATTGTATAACTTCGTATTTAGCGTTAAAGATAAATAAATGATGTGCCTCCGGTTAGCCGCGATGCTAAATGCTAATAGCACGGTTTTGTCGTTACGCAGTGGGTCTCTCCTCTACGGGCAAAATAAGCACTTACCGTTGGGTTTTGAGGCGGGATACGGGGCTGTTTTTACGGGGGATGAGTGCTTCAAACACCGGGCAGAGTTATGGGTGTCCGTCCCAGTAATCCGGGCTCATAAAAGGAAGAAAAAACAACATCCAGGGAGGCTAGCGGGCTGTTGGCAAAACGGAGGTTCGAGCGCCCCCAACAGACTTAGACCGGGCAGTGCAGTAATGCAATATGTAAGGTTTATAAGTTATTAATAACAGAGGAAACTAGGGCAAAACAAGAAAGACATGTGGAGAAAAGAGTGGAGATACGAATAAAAACAAATTCCTAAATTGGGACAACACAATCAAATATGCAGATTTAATTTTGGTACACAAAGTTTTTAATCATCTTGCTCCACCTCCTCTAAAGGAGTTTGAGAAAAGAAATTCAAATCACACAGCAAGAGCAGCTCTAGAGGCGACTGCTCTGTGGCGTTCAGAAAAAGTGCTTTTGGACAACTCTCTTTTGCTTATCGAGCAGCTCAAACATGGAACACAGTGCCTGCTCATATACGAGAGCTTTCAACATTGGCAGCATTTTCTAAAGCTTTAAAACAGTGGTTGTTCAATGGTCAAATATGTCACCATGTTTAAACCAATTTACATTTTCATTATTTTCAGGGGCTGTTGGTTTAACTCTTGGTTTACCTCTTAAACTCTTGACTTTGAACTTCAAATGGACTGTTTGAAACTAACTGTATGTATAGTGAGTGTGTTGTGTGTATAGTGAGTGTGCTGGTGTTGTGTACTTTTGTGTGATTGTTGCTGTACATTCCTTAGATGGTTTTACATCAACCTGCCAAGGGACTGAAGATGGAAATTAGCCACGTTGGCTATAATCTTTACATATTTAATTTTTTTATGTTCATTAATATGTACTGTCCCTTTACAAATAAATAAAATAAGAAAGAAGAAAAACGGTAATAAATCCAGACAAATGCAACATGGTTTTGCATCATGTATTGTTTTATTTATAATGTTTACCTCTTCTCTTATATATAAATGATATATATAAAATCAGCAGTCAGCTTGACAAGAATTGAAAGAAAACCAACAAAACACCCCCCACATAATTTCAGAGGGTAAACAATATACCAACATTATCAGTATAATAATTTGTCCTAGACTGGTTCATGGTGAATACCTCTTTTTACTGCCATAATTTAGATTTACTTTTTATTTAATTCTTGAATAATATGTAATATGCACATAAGAGAAGATTTCGTGCTTTTATTTTGGTAGTCAGCAGGTAGGAACTGTTATTGTTTTGTTCGGTTCCGCTGGACCCCTTGATAGAGACGCAAAAGAAGTCAATTAAAGTTAAAATAAAGTGAATAAAGTTATGTTAAAGGTCATTCTACCTCCAAAATATGAATGAGCCAGCGAGGTATATTTTTTGTAATTGTTCATGTCTTTATTTTATGTCTTTTATATTATACCTTTTCTGATTGTAATTTATGTTAATTATTTTAGTTCGACGGTGGCGTTGGTGATATTGGCATCAAAGGCATCCTTGAAGTCTCAAGATTGTACAAGCCACAATAAAGATTAAGCAAGCCTTCAGTAAAAAGAACTCTTTATTGACAACACGAGGAGGTGGTGTGATACCTCTTACTGGGTCTATCCCTTGAACTACAAGGCAAAATGTTAAACCTCTTCTCTATAAGCACACATTAATTAAGACTACTTTTCTTAATATCAAGGCAGAAAGGCAAAAATAATATAGAGTATTCAATGGCAAAAGTTAAAGTTGATAAATAATGATAAGTTTGTGGACTCAAACTGTAACAAATAATAACCTAGTTCAACATTTGTGGGTTTCTGTTTGGAAATTTATTTCAGAAATCTTTTTCAATATAAGCGTTTACCTATAAGATTTTTATTCGGTTATCTTTTAATGATAATTTTATGATGATTATTTATGTTTCGATTTGTTTGTATTGTGTGATTTATTTATTTTTTTCTTATTATGTAAAACGCATTTAATTACTTTGTGTATGAACTGTGTTAGACAAATATATTTGCATTGCCTTGTTTAAATGGGGTAAAATTTAAAATATATATATATGTAAAATTCATGGCGTGTGATTGGCTGGGTTCAAAATGAATGAACCAATCAACGGTGCCTTTCTTGGCTGTTGTCAGTTTCCAACATACACAGTACAGGTGGACGTGCAGCTGTGACCGATTTGAGCAAAGACGTGATTTTAAGATAAAAAAAAAATTAAATGTCGCCTTGACCGTTCATTCTCCATCTTCGGGTGGGATCTATTATCTATTACGAACCACTGTGGACGGCACCCATCAGTATGAACCTGGGGTGAGTGTGTTGTGTTTTAAATTAGCATGAGGCTAGTAATGCTAACTGTCAACAGGCTTGGTGAAACAACAAATTAAGTTCCCGTCCGATTGTCGTTTCCCCACTAGTGGAGACATGTGTAGATGCCCAGTTTCCGTTCGTAGCCGCTAGGTAACTGCACGTGCCCCGGAGGAGGAAAACAGGTGTATCTAAGGAAGCCAAAAAGGGACAAACTACCTAACATTTTATGGGTGGCGAGAACTTACGCTAGCCAGTGCTTTAGTAAATTGATATTATGTTACATAAGAATTATTTCAAGTATTTTATATCGTATACTGTTTGACATTTAGCGAAGTTGTAGTGTAAAGTGCAATGGTGAAAAGTGACCGACTTTGTGTTTATGGTACTGTAGCTTTCTGTATCGTCCACTGGTGTCAAATGATAAGAAAGAAAGAAACACACACTCATGCTCACAAGCATCACAACAAATCTGTAATAAAAAGCTCAATATTTAGATAAGGTGGTCCATCCATTATAAATCATTACATAATAGGTCCAACCTGATAAAATATGTCTAAACAGGGAAACAAAAGAAATTACCCAAGTGATTTTTTGGTTATCATCATCAGGGTCCACTTCACAACAGAAGTGACAAAGTTCACTTAAGTCATCTATTAATTGTTAAAGAAGTCAGAAATTAAATGTTTGCATGTGATTTATTTTAAAAATCCATCAATCAAGGCCCTATACACAAACAAAATAACTACAATGAAAACCCACTGAGAAATGTAAATGGGACTACGCTTTATTGGATCAGATTTGTTAATGTTCGCGAAAAACCAACACTAATTTGACCCCCATGGTTTTCTGTAGAGCCAGTTGTGTTGTGATGCTTCTGTGGGCGGAGTTTGTTAACATTGGTTTTCGAGGGGGAACTGGAATACCAATAGGGGAACATAATTTGGTGTTTCGCTAGTCCAAACAGCTGCGAGTGCGCGTGGACCATAGTCTATCTACTGAAGAAAAGAGCAATGCAAAGACGACACATGGCGATGATCACAGTCAACATTTATGATGTTATACACGCAGAAAGGAAGCGCTATGTGACCCACATTAATAAATACAGTGATTTCAGTGGTACTTGCACAGATTAAATAAATTGTCTTAAATTTCCATTGGTTTTACATTATAATAACCATTTGTAGGTCTACTAACCTCGATACTCGAGACTTTAGTCAGCAATATGCAAATTGTAACTGAAACGTCTGTCATGGCAAAAATTATATATTATATATCTCTTGAAGATAAATAATGAATCCATTTGCGAAGCCCGATGAGTTTTTGGAATATAGACCAAGGTTTATTCTTGTTACAGCAGATATGGACAGGGCCTAGGCCTGCCCTGGCCAAAACCCAACCGCCTCTGCACATCAGCAGTATGCTCCTACTACATCTCCCACCATATCTCCCAGTCTCTCCCCATGTATCTCCCCATGTATCCACTCCGAGCATTTGAGCTCTCAGTATTTATACAGAAATACAAGTTACATACATATCAAAGTGAGAAAGTGACGACTCCTACTGAGGTGTGACCAGATGATGATGCTTGATCTGATTTGCATCCATATTCACTTGCATTTGTCACTTCCTGACATGATTAGCAAGCAAAAGGAAACAGAAGTATTTACAATGAATGGGTCTTTCTAACAAGCCAAATGAGTTTTAGTTACAAGACCAAATGTGTTTCTAAAAGATAAACTAATAACTATTTTAATGTAATCAATCATAATCAGTATTTTCCTGTGGGGGTCTGGTCTCAGGTAGAAAACACATTCATTTACACAAAGACAGAATGACAGAAACAATCTAAATTTTTATCACACGTCCTTGAATTATGATGACATAAAAATGTACATATTTTCTCTCTCTAACTCGTTACCCCTCCTCACTACAGAGAAGGTTTGCTGTTTGAGCTGGAAAATGGGAAACCCAAACTGATCTTTCTGAATCATGGTAAATTGTATTCATTGTTAGTTCATAATCTAGTTCATAATATACTGTATGTAATGTATTTACTGTATTTATGAAATAAATGAATCAATAATATATTTTTGCACAGGCACACCATAACCTATTTGCATCTCACTTCTCTTTTCACTCTCTACTTTTTTGCAGAAGAAAAATTTCAGAAGAATCCAGTGAAGGTAATTACCATGTCAGTCAAATGTACTGGTAATTGAAATGCACAGCTTTAATTTCTAATACATCTAATACAATCTCTTACTGTTTTCTTAACCAAAACAAGTATACATTACATTTCAAACTTATAAATTGTAGCTGATTGCACCTCAAAAGCCTCTAAAATCATAATGAGTAACTATAGTTTTGTTAATTCTGATAATTCATATTTTTAGCCAAGGCCCCGACTGCCTAGTGTCTTGAGCTGTAGACAGCCCTCGAGATTGGCTACGCGTAAGGAGGAGCAGCCAATCAGAAAACAGAATCTACTGAATGGGAGAAGCCACCAGAATAAACCAGGAAGAGGAGAGGCCATCGTCAGAGGCTGGGGCCAAACTGTGACAACTGCAAAAACTCAAGAGAATACTGCGCTGGGAAAACAAGTTAAAACTAATGCCAAGGTTGGTCTACACTCTGTTAGGCGTGTTCTATCAAAAACTCAATCTCAAAACTCAATCAATTAAAATTAAAAAAATTTATTCCCCTGACAATACAATTCTAATACAGAGCTCTGGGTCAGATCGTTGTCCCTAACTGCCTACAAAGTTACAGAGGGCTTACATCAGGCATCTGACCCCGTGCTTGTTCCTCAACCCAGTTTATAAAACACAACAGTATGAATATGCAAATAATATGTTGAGCAGGTTCCCGTCTTGAATCGTCGCCTTGAAGTGTCAGCATTTCTTCTTTGGGGGAAGTGACAACCCCCTCCAAACCATTGTAAATCACACCAAGTCTGTTTAGATAAGCCAGCTGGTTATCTCCACAGTTGTTCTGCAAAGGAATTTGCATAGAAGCACATAGGTTACACATTATGTAGGAAATACAATGGTACTATTCAACAAATAAGATCTCAGTGTTTAAGCTTCAGCTCAATGTGTAACTTCATTAAACGATATTCAAACCACCACTTGATACTGCCTTCAACTCTTATCATGAATTTTATTTTACTCAGTTTTTTACTGTATTAAAATTGAGAACATGATCTTGCTGTTTTCACTTGAACTGAGCCAATACTGAGGCATAATGTCAAATGTTCTGTACTGATTCGATGAAGGAGCAACTCAGCCCTGCATATGTATTTGTTTACCTTGAGACTGATGGAAAATTATCCCTGCTGCCATAGCAATAATTCAAAACAAAATATTACATTTTTGTACTTTACATACTTTATTTAGCAGAAATACTACTGTTACCACAAAAATGTATACGGAAATCTGGCACATATAAAAAATAAAAAGTATTTCTGCTTTTTCTCAAAATCATTTATAGTATCAAAATGTATTGTACTACTCCTGGATAACAAAATGACACAAAAAACAAAGATTATATGGCGATACTAAGGAAATACCATTAAATTGTCCTTGTTAATAATCCTTCTGATGTTTTTGCTGAAGGTGAAAGCAGCTAAACCCCAAAATGTGACACCAGACAGAAAACCAGAGGAGCCCAAGAAGAAGGTTGGGCTAAAAGTTGCACCGTACAGGCAGAGCACATCGCTGCAGGAGAATGAGGCGTGTCTGACCAATGAGCAGCTTCAACATATTCTTAATGTGGTCCAGACAAACAACTATCCCCCAAACACAGAAGGTATCAGCATGAAAAGTGTCAAAATGTACCGGTATGTTCTTTGAATGCCAATTATGTGTAATTAAATAAATCATTTTTAATTTCAGAAAACCAAGCAGAGTGTGTCCCAGAGTCTATAGCGAGTGAAACGAAGGGTCCAGAGGAAATAAGGGAAAAAAATGAAATTGAAACTGAAACTGGAAATGCACCAAACAAGGACAAAAGGTGAGAGACCTTTTTGTTATTTTGTTATTTTAGTGAATCTTAGCAAAACCTCACATGTTGAAGCATCTGTCCATCAACTCGAAGGTCGGAGGATCAATTCCCACTCTGACCAAATTCTGTCACTGTGTAATGATACCTCACCTACCTTGCCTAGTATGAATCTTTATTGTTGTCCACATCTCTGAAGGAATCACAAATCAGAAATCATCTAGCAGTTTTTTGGCTACACGGAATCGTACATAATTTTAGTAATAGTAGAATTAATAATATGCAATAATAATTGGCAATTATTATATATATATTATCCGAGATAATATTTTGGTCATATTTTATTTAGGGCTTTTTCACCTTCAAGGCTCTAAAAGCATTTTTTTCTTTTTTAATTTCACTTGTTTAGATCCAGAGGTCTGTTGAGTTGGGTGGAGGAGCGGCCATCTGAGGATAGAGCTGTGCTGGATGCAAAAAAAGCTCAGTGGAAGAAAGAACTGGGTACAAAACATGTTTATATGCATATACATTATGTATAATACTCTCTCTGTATATGATTTTTAAATAGTTTTTCTTTTTTAGATGAACAATTGGCATTGAAGCAGAAGATCCAGCGGTTGGCTCCACTCAGACTCCAGGTATCTGATCTTTGTTTTGGTAAAATGTCACTATAAAGAGGCTTCTCTTGAGATCAGTGTTACACTTTACAATGAACAAAATGTGAAATAACATGTGATTGTCTGTTGTGTATTAGGGGGAGGATGACACAGAGAGTTTGGTCTCGGTCCAAAGCTCTATCAGTTACAAAGATTTACCAGCCGCCATCAGGTCCAGCCTCAGAGTCGGGGTAAAACACTCAAATACATTATAAAAATAGCATACTCTCTTTTCTTAAATTAGATTAGGAGATTTAATTATATTAAATAAGATTAAACCAATGACTTTAGTAATACAGTGTTCACAGTTTACAAAGTACAGAGGTCCAGTCTGTGATTTTACTGCAATATTTGTTATGTTTACTATATATCTATATATATCTCTATATCTATCTATCTATCTATCTATCTATTTTTTTTTTTTTTTTTATAGGAGTTTGCTCCGATGGACGAGGTGGAGCTGACACAGGAGCAGAGGCAGGAGCAGAGAAGACTTTGGCTTCAGGAGCTGGACAAACAACGAGCGGAAAGTTCAGAGAGAAAACGCCTCGAAAAACTACAACAACAACAAGTGAGAGAGGCTCATGTTTAAATATGTCATCAGGATAGGACCAGCTGACTAAAGCATCTGAATGTTAAATGGAGCTTTTAACCATGTTATAACTATGTTTTTATGGTTTTCAGACAGAGGACCTGCACCTGTGGGCGTGTCACTTTGACTCCTTCCACAGACCCCCCCTGGCTCCTCCCCCCTGCTCTCATGCTCCTCCCCCCTGCACACTGCCCCCGCCCCCTTGCCCCAGCGCAGACAGAGGTGAGATGGACCGCTGCTCCAGTCTGTCCCAGTGGGAGGAGGTCAATGTCAGAGCCAATGTGGAGACAAACAGCAGAGGGGGACACACCAACAGCGCCAGGTAACTCACTTAGCTTACTGCTTCAGATCTAAAGTGGAATCTTTCCATAGATACATGTGAACATAAGTCTCTCTGCTAAGTCACCTCCGGACCATGACGTCTCTGTTGGATCCGGCTGAAATCGAGGAGAGAGAGTGCCGCAGACTCAAGCAGCTGGAACAACAGGTAATTTCCGTCATCTGTCTGGAAACTTTTCTAACTGGACTGGACTATGAGATTGTAGACCTATTATTGTTCTCAACTGTATGTGCTTTGTTTTTTTAGCAAGCAATTGAGCTGCAGGTGGAGGAGCGCCGTCGCCGTAGAGAGGAGGAGGAGTCACAGAGGAAACGGGAAGAAGAGGAGGAGGAGCGAAGAGTGGAGCAGGAGAGAGAGCGACTGCAGAGACAGTACGAGAAAGAGAGACAGCGAGAGAGGAACAAGGTACATCACTGTGTCAATGAAAACAAACAAAAATAAATAAATCGCGGTTTGCTGTTTTTATTAAAGAGGGGGTACTTTACTTCTTTGTGGTATTAACTGCTGATGCCTAACATATTTAGATCACCGTGTTACCTTTTATAGTTTTGAAAATACGGGAGAGATCGCTAAAATACTGGACAGTGCATGGATGGCCCCTAAAATCTCTTCTGGCACGTTGAACCAGGAACAATACTATAACATTGTAGAAAGCTAAAAAACTGCTTTGCATTGTACCCCTTTTTAATTTTACCATCTTTCACATACATAACACTACTTTTCATCTCTTCTTCAGGAGCAGAGTCCAGAGATGGGCCCATTGGTCACAAACAGCTCTGAGCCTGAAGTACAGTCCAACAGTCAGTCATCATTATAGTTGGAAAAAAAAACTTTCAAAAAATAAATATATCTGTACAAATCGTTTATAGTTCCCTTATTTATTTTCTCTTACAGCAGCGGCCAATCAGGATACAAGTCCGGAGCAGGAGGCAGAATTAACAGCTGTCAATCAT
Source organism: Boleophthalmus pectinirostris (assembly GCF_026225935.1). NCBI lineage: Eukaryota > Metazoa > Chordata > Actinopteri > Gobiiformes > Gobiidae > Boleophthalmus > Boleophthalmus pectinirostris. Next base: position 32,277,142 of record NW_026571207.1, on the reverse strand, counting down.
CACAGAGACACAGCAGTTCAAACGGGTGGGTGTCTTCAGGTTTTACAGTTATACAACAGACCAGAAAGTTGTTAGCATTAGCAGCTTTTGTCACCTCGTACCCTTTGTTATCGTGACAGGCCTAGGCTTTCAAATGTCTTTATAGTCCAGTGGCCATGGTGGCGGCCATGGCAGCTTCTGGAATAACTGTTGCTGTTTGTTTTCTTCACAGAGGAGGTGCACATTTCTGAGTCCTTGGATTCAGGCTCCTGTGGTCTGGTCTCTGGTCCGGTCCCTGGTCTGGTTCCAGGTCCGATCTCAGGTCCTGTCTCTGGTCTGAACGCCGTAGTCCAGGCTCAAGTCCAGCAGATGTTACACAGAGATTTTGGGGCAGAGGCGTATGAGCCATTCACCAGGACGGAGCGCCCCAAAAAATACGAGAAGAGACCAGAGTGGAATACACAGAGGTACAGAGGGTAGCTTTTACTGTGGATGTGACAATAATTGAAATTTAGTAATATTATTTTGTCTCCAGTCCATTATGGATTATAACAGTAATGATTCGCACCAAAGTCAAGACATTTAAACGTTTAGTTTGCCTCTCCAAATCTCAATTTATATCCAACTGTAATATTTGCATTTTCTTCTATACTAATGTGCCAAAGGTTTTGTGAGAGCTTAAATGCCTACTCCATCTTTTCACCGTTTAAAGGTTAGATACCCTAGATTTAAGTTGTATTAACTATGCCACCGGATAGAAACAGGCCTTTTAGGGACCAGTGTCCCAATTCATTAACTGAAGTTTGAAAAAACATTGGCTTCCTCTCTGCTTCAGTCCCCATGTGCTTTAGTAGTCACATTTTTGGACACACCAATGTCATTCACTGTATTTTTTATATATTTTCTGTATGTATATAAAATGTTCAAAGTGGTAAAAAAAAAGATTGAATAAGAAGTATATCCAAACTTTTGACTAGTTGTATAGTTGATAGTTTCTTTGTTTTAGACCGAATAGGAAGTTCGTGCCTGCCTCTCAGCGTTACCCAGAGGAGCTGCAGCGTCAGAGACAGGAGAGCCGTCTGAGGAGGCAGGCGCAGCTCCTGTCACTGCAGAGGAATCCAACTAGCAACCCACACAACAATAATGCAACCAGCAGAAACCCAGCCAATAGCCAAAACGTGCCTCCAAGCCTCAGCCCCACAGAGCAGAGTGGACCAAAGGAGACCAGACAGACCAGCCGGGTGAGACAAAAACTCTCTGAGCTAATCACTGCTGTAGACTGCTGTATAATATGGGCAAATTTTAGTTAAATTGACCATATTCCGCTGTTTTCTGATCTGTGTTCTAATGTTATTTGCTCATCATACCCTGCAGATTTAGGCTGAGTTCTTCTCTCAGACTGAAAACACTTTGCTCCACCGTTCCACCTTGTGATATGTGGTAATACAGTTAAAAGTGCTCCACTGTGTTTTTAGAGCATTTTGAGTTTTGCAGAGGCATGTAGACTGATAATGCAGGGTTCCTCAAACATGTGTGAATGAAATAAAACACAGGTTCAGGTCTGTTAACAGCATTATAACATGTCTTAAAGCTCACAGAAGTCAATTTTGTGTGATATAGGCCCTTTAAAGGTTGTATGGAGGATTTTTTTTGTTTCAAATAGTCAATGATAGCATTATAGAGGTGCAGTAGCCTTGTAATTATGATGACCAAAAAAAAGAGAATAAAAATTCATCAACTCTGGACGTGGTGGGGCTAAACATTTGCCAATAGATAACGATACTGCCTCGTTATCTGTTAGCTGACAGGCTGTCAATCAATCTCCCTACGTTTCTAGCGTAACTGACTTGCCTGCGCGCTGCCATTACGTGGTTTACGTACGACTGTCACGCAGTCCACAGACGCAAGACGCACAGACGCTGTTTACTCCACCAACGCAACAGTTCTTAGCGGCTTTTTTTTACCTATATCTTCCTCGCAGTTAGCACAAAGTTTGTTGCAATGGCAGACAAGAATCCAGGAGCAGTTAGCCCCAAAAGAAAGTCCGTTTTTGAGGTCGCTGAAAGAAGAAGACAAGGGGAAAAGCAGCGAAGCCAAACTAAGGTGATTCTTGAAGATTCATTCCAGCGATGGCGCGACTGAAGCAGACGCAGGGTCTAAAGACTGACGCATTGGTCGCCAAATTACTCCTGGACAGGAAACTTCTACTTATTATGAAAACGTACTTTATTTCCAAGAGCTCGACAAACGTTTTTCAGGACACGAATGCGATATCCTATGTCTGAAAACGTAATTTTCAAGGCAAAGGAAGAGTCCGCTTGCTGCTGCGTGTTGTAGCTAGTTCATTCGCACGGAATCTCCGCGCACCCTTCTCTGCACCCTTTCCTGCTCCTCTCCCCGCTGCCAGTTCCGCTCTTCTCCCTGCTCCTCACTTCTTGTCCGCGCACGGAATCTCCACGCACCGCTCCCCTCTCCTCTCTCCTCTCCCTGCTCCCTGCTCCGTTCTTCTCCCTGCTCCTCACTTCTTGTCCGTGCACGAAATGTCCGCGCACCCCCTCCCCCCGCTCCTCACTTCTCCGTCTTGCCTAACCAACACTGTAGTTATTTGTTTACAAGTCATGTGCAATGCACTGGCTGTAAACAAACCTGTTTCTGGCGTAAGGAGGAGGCGGGAGGAGGTGTTTCTACGTAGGGAGCTGTGGGCGAGGGGGGGTGGTTTCACGCATGCGCAACATTTGAAAAAGGACAAAGGCTGGATTTCTCGTTCCTTGGAAAATCCTCTATACTACCTTTAACTCCACAACCCTGGTTTGAAATAAGCGACTAAATTGGTATAATGTGTTTTTTCAGTTCAAGATGGTTGGACAGCCCACAGATAAGTAAGGTTATCTTTTAGTGTAACATGCTGTTTTTACAATTACATAAATATGAACATGCGTTGTGCTGCTCTCTCCTGTAGGGGGCGCTCTCCACTCCACATTGACTCTCCAGCTCCAGATTTTCTCCCTTATGTTCGAACAGATGAAGTGTTTAACCTGAGACCAGTGGAAACGCAGCATCAGCACTCACTACACACAGGTAACCCTCTAATATACACTGTTTTTAATCTAACCTTAGTCATTACTCAGTCCTGTTTTAGTCTTGTTTTTGGTCCTGTTTCTGGTTCAATTCCACATTTACTTTTGGTTTAGTGGTATTATAATGGGTTACACTAGTACACTAATGTTAGTCCATGTTGTATTGTATGCTTGTTTGGTATGAATCTGGCCTCCATCTTTTGTTTTTAGTTATGTATGTATATTATGTTTTAACTATGTAACTTCCTGGTGGAAGGTCCATCACCTGCTTGTTTCTGTGGAGATGTCATTGTTCTGCCTGGAATGTTCCACAGTATGACATTAACAGCTCTACCTTTCATTTAGTCAATGATAGGTGGTTTTATAACTCCAAAATACCTAGAAAAACAAGTATTCTGACTGAGTGGTGCTGTGTCTCCACAGATCTGACCTGTAACTTGGTTCTCCATGAAGATAGAAAGGTTTCATACCATACTGTGAAACATTCGAGACAAAGCAATAACACCTTCATTCTTTTGCTTTGCATGCTTTTGACCAGAAAAGTTACACAATGCACCTTTTAATAATAGTCATTTTGTGTCATTTTGTTTCTCTAATTGAAATAAATCATGGGTTTCTGCTTTCTTGTGCCTCTAAATTTTATAAATGTACTAAAAGATATATTTCTCGTTCAGCTCCAGCTCTTCGGCTTCTGCAGAAAACCCAGAGAAAAGAAGAAATCCTCAGAGGACTGGCGCAGCTCAGACAGGTGAAGAATCCTCTTCTCCTCTGCCCCTCTCCTCTTCTCCTCTGCATCCTCTGTTCCTCTGACCCTCTTCTCTGCTTCTCTGATGCTCTCCTCTGTTCTCAAGAATAAATGTTACATAAAGGCTCCAGTTTGGATAGTTTGTGTTGAGTAATTTTGAGTCATGGGAGACATGATTAATTCGCTCCACTATCAGAGAGGAGAGAAATTACTTGTATTTAGAGCATTTGTGTGTATGTGTGTGTGTATGTGCGCAGCTGTCTGCGTGCAGCTTCTGTTTCCTGTGTAAAGATGGAGAGGATTTTTGAATGTAACATAAATCAGCCAATCACATTGCTTCATTTGTTTTGACCAGAGTGGACACACAGAAGAAACAGACAGACGCCGTACATTTAAATATATATATGCAATTTTAAGCCATTATAATTAGAAATAAAAAAATAATAATTGGCCTATTTGGTTTGGTTTTTAAAAATATTCTTCTTATGAAATTGTATCTTTATAGCTGCTTATATGACTGAAACTCTTTTAAATTGTATTTAATGGGCCCATATTAAACCATTTTATGTGAATCCTTATCTACTTTATCTGATCCTCTTCTCCTCTGCATTCTGCATAAGAAATTCACTACACCTATAAATCTCTTTGGGTTTTCCTTAGTCCTCCTGTTTGTTGGCGCTCCATCTCTCCTTTGTACACGCTCAAACTGTCTCGGTGTGGTAATTGTATCTCGTGATGGACTTTTCTAATCCTGTCCATTCTCATCATGAACAAATACAGAAACCCTACATCCCTGTGTTACTCCTGTTATTACTTCTGCTTTTTGTTACATTTACAGTATTTCTCTCATGTATCTTTTCAGGGTTTGCTCCAGAAACAGCGTGAGCTTGAGTTGGACCTGAGCCGCAGTATGTTTGACGGCAAACTACCGATGTGAACTATGACCCCTGGATCCGTGGATCTCACTTCCTTTTTCCTTCAGCAGCACTTTGAGGCAGAGACCACTGTCTGTATTTATTGAAATTTGATTGTAATAAACTTTGAACTGGCTCAGACTGGCTCATTATTGTGTAGCTTGTAAAGCTTTTTTAATTTAGATAATGGGGAATTTACAAAGAAATAATTTTAATTTGGGGCAAAATTTAGATTTACTTAGAGCGCTTAAAGGTGCATTGTGTAACCTTCCTGATGGAGGGTCCATCAAATGCTTTTCTCCATGGACATGTTATTGTTTTGTCTGGAATGTTTGATAGGGCAGTATTAAACCTTTCCATCTTGGACACCAAACCAGACCAAGTTATAGGTCAGTTTTTTGGAGAGGTGACCCGCTCACAGTCAGAATGTTTGTTTTTAGGTATTTTTGAGCTTTTTTTTTTTTTAATTAATGCTTGTAATTTACACCTGTAACTGAATAAATGTAAGGTAGAGCTTACTTACGTAATGTGTTAAAATCAGAGGTGGATAGTACTGTTACATTTACTTGAGTAACTTTATAATGAAATTGTACTTTTCTAGCAGCATACTTTTACTTCTATGTGAGTAATATTTTTATTGAAGTAACAGTACACTTATCTGAGTAAAAGTTTTGGTGAGTTTTCTCACTGTGAGTTAGTCTACAAAAGTGGCAAAAGCTTTATGTTGAAAATATGAAATGACCTGAACATGTGTGCTCCTATAGTTTTGATTTTGTCTCATTTTTGCCTCCATCCTTTTTGAACATTTCATGTTTTTTTCCTTCCAAAATTTACATTACATCATTCTTTCAGTTACTCTTACTTGAGAAGTACTTTTCCCAAAAACTTTTCCTTGAGTAATTTCTCATACCACTACATTTTCCTTGTACTTGAGTAATTTAATTTGGAAGTACCGTTACAATTTTTCTATTCTGCCCACCACCCATAAAATTCATTTAAACATTTTCCCTCTTTTTGTGAATAGGTCAACTCAGAAACACAAGCATACGAGATCGATTAAAAACTGAACACAAAAAAATGTTTATTTCGGTTACAAACCAAACCATATTTACAGCCTCTTTGAATCCACAAGAGGGCACCAGACAAAAACAGAACAATGAACAATGAACGTCGCGTTTAGTGTTTATTTTGGAAAAAATATAACTAAAATATACACAAATCTGTAAAAATTTGTTAAATTTTTTCAAATATAAAATAAAAATAAAAACACACATTAAAAGCTGCACTCTGACATTTCCAGTGGAGCATCCGCAACCTGTTTGTCTCATGGAAATATTACTGCTTTGTCTAAAATGTTCCACATGGAACATTCCAGGGAAAGCGATAAAATCTCCACGGAGACAATTAGGCAGCAGCCTCTCCACCAGAAAAGTTGCGCAGTGCAGCTTTTTACAATGAGTGAAATGTCTTAGTAGCACCAAAAATCTCTCTTTTGTTTCAGATTGCACATTACAAGTACATTTTTTTTACATAAACATTTTTAAAGAGGGAAATTAAAATTAAGTTAAAAAGCTGATTTAAAGATTATCAAATATGAATTACAAATGAATAAGATTATTATGTATAAGATTATGTAATTAGAAACTTTGTCATATTTGAAATTCCACTGGTTCAATCCAGACTAGATGTAGTTTGCAGCTCTGAATAATTCTTGGCAACTGGAAAAAAACAAGGTGAATAACAGCTTTAAAGGTGCACTATGTAACTTTACTTTACATTTATTACATTTGTTACAGGTGGTTTTAGAGCTCAAAAATGCGTAGAAAAACAGGTATTCTGACTGTGAGCGGGGTCGCCTCTCCACAGATTTGACCTGTACTTAGTTTGGTTTGATCTCCTTGATGACAGAAAGTTTTAATGCAATACTGTGAAACATTCTAGACAAAGCAATAACATCTCCATGTAGAAACGCAGCCTCCAGAAAAGTTACAAAATGCACCTTTAACTACTATACGCTACAGATAAAAATAACTATTCATTGTTAACTTTGAATAGAAGATTGTCTAGATTAATATTTTTTACTTGTTGCAATATAATCTTCATTTGAATTAGTTCAATTTATTTGCTGGTTTAGTCTTTGTTCTTCTGTCGCTCTTTTGTCTTTTCCAATGGTAATACAACATAGCTGGTTAAATATTACTTCAGTGCATTTAAATGAACTTATCCTCATTTTTTTGTGCCTTTTCAGTCAAATATGTACAGTATTTTGACAGGATTTATAAACAAGTTTGTGAAATTACAGGGAAGACTGAGATGCTGAAATGAAATGAGCTCAAAAAGTGTGGAATATTTAGAAACTTTTTTTTTTTCAGTCCTGGTCAGTACTGGTTGAGTCCTGGAAAAGTTTTGGTAATATAAGAGAACTGAGACTTGAAATTGGGACCAAACTGGGACTAGACCAGAACTAGACCAGAACTAGACCAGAACTAGACCAGAACTAGACCAGAACTAGACCAGAACTAGACCAGGACTAGAACAGGACCAAACCAAGTCTACATTAACAACAATAAACCAGGAGGGCGAATATGAACAGAATCAGGACCAAACCAGGACCAAAACAATATTTAATCTACGTTTAAATTTGATTTGATTAAATGTTTCTTGTATTTCCAATCTAACCTTTTTTTTTTATTCCATTGTCTATCTTGATATAAAATAGATATCAAACTTTCAAAGGCTTGACCGAGATCATCTGACATTGATTTAATTTCTATCCAAAACAATCTAAAACTTGAAGAAAAGGAAATATCACATACACTACACACTATAAATAATTAAACACAGAGTCTCACACTTTTTTTTTTGGATACAATTTTGACAGAAAGTAAAATCAGTTTCAACTCTTAGATTAGATAATATATACAAAAGTCAAGGACATTTTTAGACAAGAAACTTCAATTTCTCTTTCTGCATATGTAAGATAGTTTTTAGACAGCAAATTTAGACCTGGTTTAGTTCTAGTTTAGACATAGGTGAGTCTTGTTTTAGACCAAGTTCAGACCTGTTTAAGGCCTACTTTAGTCCTAGTTTTGATGTGTTTTAAGCCTAGTTAAATCCAAGCTCAGTCATCATTGAGACCATCTTAAATCCTGGTTTGGTCCTGGATTAGACCAGTTTTAGGCCTAGTTATGTCCAACCTCAGTCCTATTTTAGACCTGGTTTAGTTTTGTTTAAAACCCATTTCAGACCTGTTTTAGTCCCAGTCAAGTCCTAGTTTAGATCTGTTTTAGGGTTAGTTAACTCCAAGCTCAGTCCTTGTTTAGACCTGGTTTGGTCCCAGTTCAGTCTTGGTTTTAGAACTATTTGAGATCTAACCTGGCTTAAGTCCTCGTTTGGTCCCAGTTTAGTCCCTGTTTAGATCAATATTAGGCCTAGTTAAGTCCTTATTTAAATATTTTTTAAGTCCTGGTTTAGTCCCAGTTCAGTCCTCACAAAAAACCTGTTCAAATCCTACATTCACGAGTTTACAAAGTGCATAGATCAGAAGTTGTAGCTTGTCCTCTGCCTCCATCTCTCCTCCAGTCTTTAGGGGCTCCTCACATCCCGTTGTACCCGCCCCTGAAGCCTCGTCGGTGGGGTGGAGCTCTGGTGCGCCCCCACTGGAACGGCCCGGGGCCCCAGAACATGGGGTGGTGAGGCCTGAGGGAGTGTCCAGGGAAGGCTGTGGGGCGGGGAAGCGGGCGAGGGGTGGGCGGGAGCGAAGTGTCCGAGAACAAGGTGAGGTGAGCGGGGAGAGGAGAGGGAGGAGGGGGGCCGGCTGTGGAGGGCCTGGAGTCTGGTCTGAAAATAGAACAAGGAAAATATGGGGAAATAGGTTATAAATAAGATGATGATTTTAAAATGGTTCAGAAAAATAAAAATTAACAGTTTGTCTCCATGGAAATATTGCTTTGTCTAAAATATTCCACAGTATAGATTAAACCTACCTATTCTGGGGGAGACAAGCAGGTTACAGGACTATGCTACATTACAGTTCAGATCTGTGGAGAGTCGCCCTTGTTCACAGAAAGAATTATTGTATTTTTGAGCTATAGAAACACATGTAATGATTAAATGCTAGATGGAAATATTTAATGTCATATCATGGAACATTCCAGGCTAAGCAATAAGGTTTCCATAGAGACAAGTAGGCAGTCGACACTCCACTAGAAAAGTTGCGCTGCACACTTTTAAGGAAAAAAAATCACAATTCCAAATTTAGCCACTGACAATCCGCCGCAGTGACATTGGAGATTTTTCATCACGAGGCATTAATAAATGATACCACCCTAGGAAAGCCTCCACTGTGCCATGAAACTCAAAATCTATGGCAAACACGAAAAACAAAGAATTAAAAAAAGAAAGAAAGAAAGAAAATGAAAAGTAAATTACCCTTTAAAACAGCAGTTGGCTTCAGTTGTCAGGCTGTAGTGGTATATGACTAATGATTGTGCTTTTCAAATGTTTTAAATGTTTGGCACAAATCAGAATTCTCAAATTTTACTTAATTTCTGAGGAAGACTCAAAATCATCTTCAATACAACAAACCTCTCACCATGCAGCCCTTCTGTTATAGATCGAAACAATTCTAAGACTATTCAGAAAAGGTTAAAAGTTGTTCCATTTATTGTTGTCATTATTGTTGTTTTTTCCCTTGCAAACAATTGTGTTTTTGACCACACCATATATGGAATTGAACATCTCAGTGAAAACTATTACAAAACTGACTCAATAGCACCACCTATAGCTGGATCTCTAAGGGAGTAGGGACAGGCAAATTTTGGTGTAGGTCAACAACATTTTGGACAGTGATAGAGGTCCATAAGAGAAGCTTATGATTGGATTGGATTAGATTGATGATGATTTTAGTCCCAAGTTAGATGACATTTAGTCTTGAGATAAACCACTTTTAGTCCCGAGATAGACCACTTTTAGTCCAAAATTAGACCACTTTTAATCCTGAGATAAGCCACTTTTAGTCCAGAGATAGACCACTTTTAGTATCGAGTTAGGCCATTTTTAGTCAGGAGTTAGACACTTCTAGTTCTGACATAGACCACTTTTATGAATTAGAATGACAGACGTCTGCTTTCCCAGGGTTTATTTTTTTTTAACAAAATGACCATGAACATTTTTACAATATGAGTAATTCAAACACGAGTATTCAAACTCAGCCAAAAATGTGTAATCAAATTGTGTCCCCATATAGATTTTGTACACACTTTAGTTGACGGTTCAACTTTTCTTGAAGTCCAAAACAAACATGAGACCAGTTATAGAACGTGGCTCTTTTAAAATAAGTAAAAATAACAGATAGAAATAATGTGGTTATTGTGCATGATGAGTTATATTGTTATAGCACACAGATATTAAACATACCATCCTTTTATTGTTAAAGGTGCATTGCACAACTTTTTCTGGTGGAGGGTCCGTCACCTGCTTGTCTCCATGGAGATGTTATTGCTTTACCTGGAATGTTCCATGGTATGACATTAAACACATCTATCTAGCATTTATTTATTACAGGTGTTTCTATTACTCAAAAATTCAATAATTCTCTTGGTGAATAGGGTTGAATCTCCACTGATCTGACCTGTAATGTAGCCTATAAGTTGTCTGCCTTGATGTAGATAGGTTTAATCTTTACCGTGGAAGAGACAAAGACAAAGCAATAACATCTCCATGAAGACAAGCAGGTGACTGACTTCCCAACAAAATGCACCTTTAAAATATGGACTGTATTGACTGGCCACTGTGTAGCTTGGCCCCATTACTGCAGTTTAAATACACTTCCTTTTCAAAATAAAAAAATGAATTTGAGCATGAAAAAAGAGAGAGTAATAATACTGAAAAACAAGGAGAAGGAGGACATATTTAAATGGCCAATAAAGCACAAGCACTATTAGCAACACAAAGTTAACAGAGCACTATGAGTCCTGTGACAGTGTGTGGGGAGGAAAAAGTGGAAAAACAATTATTCTCAAATTAATGCCTCAGAATACTAAAACAAAATGTGTATGTTTTTGGTTATGAAAATATAAGCTCTATTAACATTTTATTTATCCAGCTAGGGGTCCTTAAACACCTAAACACACTGCCAGGCTTTTTTTTTTTTTTTAATGGGCCCATATTAGATTAATTTCTGATCAATGTTATAATGTAGTTTCCTCACCACAAACAGAGCTGGAGTTGTGTTTTACTCCATTCACACATGTTTAACCTGCAAACCCTGCATATTTAGGCTGAATTCTTTTATCTCATAGAAAACACTCTACACAACTTCAATAGAATCATTTGGGTGACTTCAGCCAATCTCTACTGGACAAAAGATAAAAGGAAACCATTAACTTGTAAAACCACCACTATATGACATCACAGGGTGGAACAAAGCCTTCTGAGCTTTGGAGATGTACACAGACTTAAATAATCAAGGGCTACTCAAACATGTGTGAATGAAACAAAACAACTCCGGGTCTGTTTTTGAAGAGGCGACAACATTAAAACATGGCTAAAAGCAGGGCCGTTAAGTGCAATTCTTAGGTTACAGTCAGTTATGAAAAACTGTTAAAAATGTCACATAGCTTCTGTGTTAAAGTGAGACTTGCAAATTAAGTTAATAGTCTCGATTCACGCTTATGTCACAAAGCAGAAAGATGTTTGGAACGATGCAATTAACTTCCCAGGGCCAGTTTTCTTCATCTAAATGCCACTGTAGCATTCCGTTATGTTCGGCTAATCAACAATTACAACCATACCTCAGTTTTTATAATTTCTCCACTGATGCACAGGTTTCATTTTAACGCTGATCACATTTACTTCAATGGGCTTGTCCACAGTCGGTTTTAACAGATCCATGTTAGGCGAGCCCATTGTCGGTAACTGCACCAGAAGTTGTAATCGCATCTTTCCAAACGCTTTCCTAGTCTGTGACGTAAGCGTGAATAGAGCCTACTTGCAGATTTATGGTCTAGAACTAAGCTGCCCCCTGTGGCCAACTCATTCCCAGAGGCCTGTGACGTCACGTGCCTCTGCTCTGATGACAGTCCATTGGAAACACCTGGAGGGGCGGAGCTCATTTGTCTGACCAATTAGCTTGTAGGTCCAGGCCCCGCCCCTCTTCTCTCCTTCAGTCTCGCCCACTTTACCAGCTCATTTGGACTGTGGATCTGGGCTAAGTTTAAAGTGCATATCACAAGTTAGACTACTCATTTAAATTAATATTTGAGATTTAATTTTAGAGATTTGACACAAAAAATTAGTTTAGTTAATTACATACTAGTTACGATTAGATTGACCTAATAAAAATGACCACATTTATTTTGTTATGAAGGTTTAAACTGCCAGAAAAATTCCTTCCCTTCTGTTTTATAACTCACCTCTACTTCCTTTATTTTTACACTTTTATTTCTTTTTCCCACAAACTTCCACATAACTGATGTAAATATTTACCATAGATTAGTGTTGTCGCGATACTAAAAGTTCAAAGTCAATGTAAATACTAATGAATAATAGATAATAATAGAAATCTCTCTTTATTTTACTATTCCATTAATTCCATTTTTAACAATACTTTTTTTTATATTACCATAAGGTCTTATAACTGTTAGTGGTCCAAGTAGGTTCCATAGTAGTCTAATTAGAAAAACATGAAAATCTGTCATATGCACTTTAAGCATACAAGCCCCACTTTAAAACATATGAAGTGTAAAAAAAAAAAAGCCACTTGTTGATACATTTCTTTCGAATATCAGAAAAAAATAAAGTCCAAATTAAAAATACATCATCATATCACCTCCGTCTTCGTAAAACGGCTGGTTCAAGTGTCTCTGGTTGGGAACGCTGTATTGTCCGAACAGTATAACCACCGGGGTCAAAATGGACCCTTGCACCTTCTCCACCAGGGCCCACGGTCCCTCGCACATGTCGTATATCAGAACTCTGGCCTGGAACCAGTTTAAGAGGGGGACTTGAGGCGCAGGCTGTGCCACCTTCCTCAGTGTACTTTGTGACAATAAATCCTTGAATTTCTCTTCATTAAAGGGTTGAAATACGCGTTTCAAAGGAATACCACCTTCTCGAATCAATGCAATAGTGTCCCAAATATTCGGATTATGCAGAGTCCAGTGGTTTATTTTACATCTATAAGCGGTGGCCAGCTGTAGAACGGCTGGGTTCTTTGAAATGTTGCGTAATGTATTGGGCTTGTCTTGCTGCATGTTTCCCCTTCGTTTCCTCTTTCCCTTGGTTCTGCAATGACAGACACCACAGCGTTACATTAGCAAGAAACGAGGAAAGGAACTGATTTAGCAGCAGCAAAGCATTAGCATGTAGCATAGCTGTTAGCAAGATTAGTCGCCATCTACTAATTATGATTTTAGTTGCAAGCAAGCCACGATCAAGTCTTAAGACTATTAAACATGCTTAGCGGTACAAATAGCAGAATGCCAAATGTTAAATGGGACATATTTAAAACATATTTTTAACAGCTTCAACCACTGCCTGTATAAAGAAGTGGACTATGTGAGTCCAATGTCACGCATAGCCTTTAGTTCCAGCCAAATGAAACTCATTGAGGATAGCAGGGAGAAGATTAAAGGTTGTATGGAGGATTTTTTTGTTTCAAATTGTCAATGATAGCATTATAGAGGTGCAGTAGCGTTGTAATTATGATGACCAAAAAATTCATCAACGCTGGACGTGGTGGGGCTAGCTAAACATTTGCCAATAGATAACGACACTGCCTTGTTATCTGTTAGCTGATAGGCTGTCAATCAAACTCCCTACGTTTCTAGCGTAACTGACTTGCCTGCGCGCTGCCATTACGTGGTTTACGTACGCCTGTCACGCAGTCCACAGACGCAAGACGCACAGACGCTGTTTACTCCACCAACGCAACAGTTCTTAGCGGCTTTTTTGACCTATATCTTCCTCGCAGTTAGCACAAAGTTTGTTGCAATGGCAGACAAGAATCCAGGAGCAGTTAGCCGCAAAAGAAAGTCCGTTTTTGAGGTCGCTGAAAGAAGAAGACAAGGGGAAAAGCAGCGAAGCCAAACTAAGGTGATTCTTGGAGATTCATTCCAGCGATGGCGCGACTGAAGCAGACGAAGGGCCTAAAGACTGACGCACTGGTCACCAAATTACTCCTGGACAGGAAACTTCTGCTTATTATGAAAACGTACTTTATTTCCAAGAGCTAGACCAGGGGTGGGCAAACTACGGCCCGGGGGCCGTATACGGCCCTTTAAACCTTTTAATCCGGCCCGCCGAACTGGAAGAAATTATAAGAATAAACCTTGTTGATGTTTTATTTGTCATGCATTTCCATCGTTTCCCAGTAGATGGCGCACTACATATACGTTGAGGTGCGGCCGCAATGCTTTATGGGAAAGTGTTCTTACAGGAGTTATTCGGACCATGAGTGAAGTAGTTGGTGTTCAAGATATAAGACTGCACTGCTTCCATTTTTAAGTTGGTAAAAGTAAAACTTAGAAAACTTGATGAAACGTGATGATGTAATGAAGTCGAGCTCTTAACACGTTATGTTTTATTTTCTGTCTGGCCCTTCAGCCAAACTATAGAACCCTATGTGGCCCGCGAGCCAAAAAGTTTGCCCACCCCTGAGCTACACAAACGTTTTTCAGGACACGAATGTGATATCATATGTCTGAAAACGTAATTTTCAAGGCAAAGAAAAAGTCCGCTTGCAGCTGCATGTTGTAGTAGTAGCTAGTTCATTCACACGGAATCTCCGCGCGCCCCTCTCTGCTCCTCTCCCCGCTGCCCGTTCCGCTCTTCTCCCTGCTCCTCACGGAATCTCCACGCACCGCTCCTCTCCCCGCTCCGCTCTTCTCCCTGCTCCTCACCTCTTCTCCGTGCACGAAATATCCGCGCACCCCCTGCCCCCGCTCCTCACTTCTCCGCCTTGCCTAACCAACACTGTAGTTAGTTGTTTACAAGTCATGTGCAGCGCAACGGCTGTAAACAAACCTGTTTCTGGCGTAAGGAGGAGGAGGGAGGAGGCGTTTCTACGTAGGGAGCTGTAGGGGAGGGGGGGTTCACGCATGCGCAACATTTGAAAAAGGACAAACAGTCGCTGGATTTCTCGTTCCTTGGAAAATCCTCTATACAACCTTTAAGAATTTGGAATTCCGACCGCGAGTATCAAAGCAACCAAAGAGCCAATCTGGAGTCAATCTGGAGCGAGATGATTAAAGCCAACGTCCCTTCCACATGCACCAATGGTTTAAACGGATGTGGGTAATTAACACTGTCAACTAAATATGTTGTTCATGGAAGAAGAAAAATGCCTGATTGGTTTGTTTTCAATGTTCATATTTTGATTCAGAGACAAAACAGAAATAAAAACATCGGGATCATGTACAGTGGGTTAATACATTTTAAGACCAAAATGACGAGGCTCACAGCAGCAGTTACCAAGAGAGGGGTGACTTTTTTTACAATAGAAAATTTATTTGAATTGGAGTAGATGGAGCCAGATACACGCCCATGCTCACTTCCTGTTTGGAACGAGGTTGCTATGTTCATTGCAATGTCTGTGGCTTCAAATCATGCTATAACATACACAAACATGCGCTAATAATGTTCTATCACCATTACAGTGGTCATATTTTGAGGTCAAAATTTGTCTGCATCGAATTTAAAAGCGTTTTATTGTCCAAGTAACAGGAAGAGTGTGGTTACCATGCTAGTTGTTGTTGGCAGTCTGCAACCTCCGCTCTGGCCTCTGAAAGTTGTGTAAACTAATACATACAATACTTACACTCATTGTGGTGAATACTGTAAATTCCGGACTATGGGTCGCTACTTTTTTCTCACACTTTGCAACCCTGCGGCTAATATAAACGGTATATGATTTGGCAACACAGTGGATACGTGCAGACTGAGTGCAGAAGGCGCCGCTGTCTGTGCGGTTACACATGGATCTATGGTTAACATGAAGTAGCAAAGATAGCTAGTGATGTTGTCAGTGCACTCAAACAGTTTATTGCTGTGTGATAAAATAAGTTATGATGCTAAATTAACATTAGTGAGGGGGATACGTCTTACATATGCGTAAAATGCAGGTGGGTGCATAAATGAGAAGAAACGTCTCAAAATTCAGCAGCTAGACATCCACTCACACCTGATTGATATAACTCGCCTAGCCCTCAGGAGAGCCTGAAATCTGCTGAACTGCTACAAGACACTGACATGATACGAGACACGACAGTGGCTCTTTCTGCAGGAGACATGCACAGGGAGAGACGGGGGGTGATGAGTCGAGGAAGATGCTAGTTTTGAACAGTTAATTTTGCGCTTCATACACACTCCCTCCTCATGTAAAACACACAAAGAAATGCAGATGATGCAGCTTTTAAATGAAAGGCAACTGATGTGGCTGTGGAAGAAGGAAGCAGAGCTACCGCACATGAACTCAGCATCATTGAGCCGATGATGAGATGTTGGCGACAGCAGCGTGATGAACTGACTCAATGTAAAAAGACGACAAAGGCTTTCAGAGGTAATAAAAGCAAATGGCCTGAACTTGAAAACATTCTTGAAGATATGGACACATGCAGCTTATATTCAGGTGAAGCTTATATATGTACAAGTGTAAAATTGAGTTAAAAATTTGTTGATGCGGCTTATATTCAGGTGCTCTCAATAGCCTGGAAATTACGGTAATTACGATGCTCGAGAGGAATAACTTGGATTGTTTAAAATGAACTAGTTCTGTTTTTCCACATTTTTAATACAGTAGGGTAGGTAGGTAAGGTATGGCACCTTCAAATACACTGAATCATGTATTTGGTTCATACATGTATTTAAGTTCACTGACAGCTGCAGATTTTCCCAAAAAATAAGAAAATGCAGGTATAGATCTCATGACCTATGGTCATGAGCTCTGGGTAGTGACCGAAAGGATGAGATTACAAGAATACAAGCGCTCGAAATGAGTTTCCTCCGCAGGGTGGCTGGGCGCTCCCTTAGAGATAGGGTGAGGAGCTCAGTCACACGGGAGGAGCTCGGAGTAGAGCCGCTGCTCCTCCACATCGAGAGGAGCCAGTTGAGGTGGCTTGGGCATCTGTTCCGGATGCCTCCTGGGCGCCTCCCTCGGGAGGTGTTCTGAGCATGTCCCACCGGGAGGAGGCCCCGGGGAAGACCCAGGACACGCTGGAGGGACTATGTCTCTCGGCTGGCCTGGGAACGCCTCGGGGTCCCCCTGGAGGAGCTGGAGGACGTGTCTGGGGTGAAGGAAGTCTGGGAGTCCCTGCTTAGGCTGCTGCCCCCGCGACCCGGCCCCAGATAAGCGGACGAAAATGGATGAATGGATGGAGGTATAGATCTTAAGCTCAAACAAGAGCACAGAGGCACGGCGGTAATGGAGAGTTTTAGGTTTGAGTCCTGGACCAAAAGAGGAGCTTCCATTGAATTTCTTCCAGTTCACTATCTAGTATCAAACCGGCTGAGAGGCCAATCCTCCAGATACGTATTTGGGACCAAAGCTCCCAAAATGTAGGATTTTGTGACAGTATCTTTAGTCTGTATCTGGATGGTAAAATCCATCTGCTTCTGAAAATCCATGTGAACAATGTCTGAATACCTCAGAAGTACAAACAAGGAGGAAGATTTTTTTTCAATAATCTGCCCACATCGACGCAGAAACCAAACCCAAATGGCTGCTGAGTCCGAGAGGCTTAAATATTTTGTTACGCCATTTAAAGTCCAGTGCACTACATCAGAAACATGGTCAGTTCTGATGAGGTGCGATTACCAGGTTGAGAATCAAATCGAATGAAATTTCCAGACACAAAACCCAGCAGAGGGCGCAAGGACAGGCACACAGCAGCATGAAGCAATTGGACTGCAGTTAAAAAAATGGCTGCCAGTGCTAAAGCCAATTAGTTAAAGCTAAAAGTAACAAAATGTGAAATTACTTTGATAAAGGACGAAAATAAAAAACAAAAGTAATCTACAACAGAGAATGAAAAAAAGAGACATTATGGGAATTCTAGAAAGAACCAAACCTCTTCCGGGTTACAGAAGAATGTATTAAACTGTATTTTAACAGGGTACCACAAGGGATGTCATATCACAATATCAAACTGTATGATTATGATTAATACTGCAAGAAGAAACTATTTTAGATTAGCAATTACTTGTTCACAAATGTGCACATATGAGCAAACAACAGTGAAATCCTTAATTCACTTTGAACATAAAATGTGTTGATGTTTTTTATGTTTATTATTTTCTTTATACATGCTCCCCCTGGGTTCAATCCTAGAAAAACATTAGATTAAGTACCACATCCACTATGCTGACAACACCCAGCTTTATCTTCCTGTTTCCCCAAAAATGTCTCATCCTTTGCCACCCTCCATGCCTGCCTTGCAGAAATAAAAAACTGAATGTCCTTTAACTTTCTCCAGCTAAATGAAAATAAGACTGAAGTTATTCTAGTTGGACCTTACACTGACACCCTCACATCTGACTTTGGGCCTCTTGCCACAAATTTGCACAGTTCTGCAAAGAACCTTGGTGAGCCTATGAGCTGTACTTTAAACTTTGTGCATCAAGTAACTTGTTTATGTAATAATTTATATATTTTACATTTGTGTTATTGTTTCACTATGTTGTGTTTCATGGTGTAAAGCACTTTGGTGCAACTTGATATGGTTGTTTTTAAATGTGCTATATAAATAAAATTACTTGACTTTATTAATACATCACTGTTCCTCTACTATGTGACCAGTTTTTTTAAAACAAACTTTCTGAATGATTAAAAAAAAGTAAATTTGACATAAAATGCCAGTTAAAACAGCACTTTATATTTTGGTTTATATTTATGGTGTACGCTTTGCAGTGACGTCACGCACACCTCCAGGAAATTGTGATGACATTAACTCCAAAGTATCAAAAGCCTCTATTCACACTTACGTCACAAAACGGAAAGATGTTTGGAAACATGCAGATGACGACTTCCTTTGGGCTCTGTCTGTGGTAGTAACTAACAAAATCTGGGAAAACTGAGAAAATGACCCGGTTTTCTTCATGTAGCTGTCACTGTATTCTTTCTTCTTTCCTTTATAAATTTGCTATTTGTGCATTATAATGTCTAATTTAAAAAAAAATATATTACAAATTCTGTTATGTTCAGCAGATCAGCAGTTACAACCAGCTCTCTGTAAGTGACGTCAAAGCTGCGATTAGAGTCACATGCCCCTTGGAAAGCTTTGGCAGGTTGTGAAGACCACTACTGCTGAATTCATGGTTTTGTCACATGCCCAGTGTCGGTAATTACACGGGAAGTCGTTATCTGCATTTTTCCAACGTCTTCTGGTAAGAGTGAAGAGAAGAGCCTATAGACTGAATTGAAATTTTACTTAATTTTGCTTCCAAAATTCACACACTGAAACTAAAATATATATATGGTGAGATAAATAATCACTACTGTCCAGTATTAACCAAATAATCTTGACATCCCTCAGTATCAGTCAGAAGTTTCATGGTAACTTTTATCTCAAAATTTGCCAAGGGGTCAATATGGATGTGAAGCTCCAACATAAATAAATTAATATAACAATAACATAAAACAGTTAAACCTGGCCATAAATTACCAAAGGAAATCCATTGTGGTACCTTTTATAGACAATGTATTAGACTTACCTTTTGTCTGGAGTGCTGATGGGAGTTGTAGTTTTCTCTTGTTCAACTTTGCTTTGGCTCAAACTCTTGTTCAGAACTGGTGGATGTACAGGGGTGGCCGCTGGTTCACTTTTCCCAGAAGTCACTCCTCTCTGAGGCTCTGAAGGCATGGAGCTCCCCTGAGTTCCACTGCTGATTGTGGGCTCTTCTCTTCCCTCCAGGGCTTTTTGGACGTGGGTCTCTGGACTTGTCTTGCGGTCTATGGATAACTGGGTCTCAGCTGGATCTGGTTTTTGTATTTCCGGACTCTTATCTTGGCTTGGAGTGACTTGGGTCGGCAGATGTCTGTTCTGGTCTATGGCAACTGTAGCCATGACTGTAGTCCGTTCAATGGCACAAATTTGAGTATCTGGATTTTGCCTGTCTTGTATGGAGTCTGTGGTCTGGACTTGGGTCTGCACTCGGACTCTGGTCTGGGCTTTAGATCGATCTTCCTCGGGCAGGTACATCGTTGAGTGGATCAGGTCTAAAGTAGCAGCCACAGCTTTTCGTCCTGGTGTCAGCTGCGCATCCTCACTGTTAGAAACTTTATCTGAAAAAATAAATAAAATAAATAATCAGGAAAATGATTATGCAATTTAGCTAATTTCATGAGTTGAATGAGTTCTAACCTTGAGCAAAAAAGTATTATGCAATTTTTTTGGAGTGTGTCATTATCTTTTAGTCACTGTAGCTAAATCTGAACTTGGCAATAAAATGCAAACCATGTAGTTTAGATCTCTACAAACATATCATGAAAAACATGTGATTCTTTTATCAGTTTAGCTAGTAATATGTCCTTCTAATATTTCTTTAATCTTTTAAAAATGTTTTGCTTAGTTTGCTCCTCAAGCCTTTAGTTTTCCTTCTAAATATAACACAAACGTTTCATAGTGATTTGTAGATCAGGTTTCTGGTCTCTTACCTGAGTGCTGCTGGTGAACCCTCCACACAGGAAGAGGGTGCCAGTTATTTAGTTGAGGCATTGATCTCAGATTTATTTTTCTTTTCATATTTAAGTTACAACAGGTGATATTTTCAGGCAATCACATTATATGCAGTAGGTCCTTATTGGTTCAACCTCTTGAGTTACAAGTTAGAGTAAACACAGACATGATGAGTGGACATATAACAGTCCCTCACATAACACACACTGGAGACACAGGACGGTCATTCTCCAGTGAACACAAACAGAGTCACAGCACAAGTGCAGCCCTGCGGCTGTTCAGTTCTGCTCATGCACCTCAGGGATGGTAACAGTCCCGTGCTCATTCCTCACTCAAGGATAAATCCATTTAATAGTAATAGACATTTAAATGTACTTCATGCACATGCAAACTGCAGTTTGATGTGAGAAATGAAAAGGCCCATGATCAGAAAACAGACAATTTTGTCATTTACATTTCATTTTAAGAAACTTTTAGCTCCAAAAATCTCATAATGATCAGATTTTGAGTGTGCAGGTAGCACAGACTGTATATATAAATG
Organism: Boleophthalmus pectinirostris; assembly: GCF_026225935.1. Classification (NCBI taxonomy): domain Eukaryota; kingdom Metazoa; phylum Chordata; class Actinopteri; order Gobiiformes; family Gobiidae; genus Boleophthalmus; species Boleophthalmus pectinirostris. The sequence goes on along the minus strand of NW_026571207.1, from coordinate 32,256,212 downwards.
GACATAGCTAATGAGCTAGCCGCGCATTCCAAATAGGAAGTTCACAAGCAAGCGCTTCCTGCTTCTTCTGACCCTGGCTCCCTTTGACTAACGTTGGAATTTTATCCCCCCTCTCTCTATAAGTGCTGCAGTGATCCTCATCATTTTGGTCTTAAAATGTTTATATTAATCACAAGCTGCATTTAAGTGGAGGCAAACGCTGTGGGTGACGTCATACTCGCTTAGTCCACTTTTTATGCAGTCTGTGGCGGGAAGCCTCAGCCCTTGGCTCTCTCTTCTTCTCTGTAGCCCGGGGGGCACACATCTCCCCTGTAGCCCGGTGGGCACACATCTCCCCTGTAGCCCGGTGGGCACACATCTCCTCTGTAGCCCGGTGGGCAAAGATCTCTTCAATGAGTTTGAGTGACACGTTCTCTGTGATCACCCTGAAGTCGTCTCCTGTGACTGAAGCGACTCGACACCAGAGGAAAGTGCATCCAGCGTGAAAGCCCTTCATCATCTCCACTGTGACGGGGGTCCGAGAGTTTGTCCCATGCATATCGTGGCGATGTGTTTGCACCAGCGTACTACAGGCTCTCAGGCGCTCATACTCACATTTGGACAGACATAACACATTTGAAAGAGGACATCTCAGAGCAAACCGAACATGAGTTATCGATGGCCAATTTTTTGAGAATCTCAAGAATCCATCAAGCATTTTAATGAGCTTATTATTATTATTATTATACGCAAAGAATTTGATGCGTGGCTGCACTGTGACTTTATCTGGATTCATATTTAAAGGCGGGAGTTTGTGATCCAATCCCGGAACAGAGAGAGGCACCTGGAATGAGAAAATCAAAGGCCGCCGTAAACAAAAAGTGTGGAGGAATTCTCTTCATCATTGAATTGAGCGGGTTTAAGTTTAAGTAAGTAAGCAAAATTCACAGTACTGTCTGAGTAATGGCTGTGGCCCCTGTAATACTGGTCTGGGATATGGTCATTAGTGGTACCTCAACAACAGGAATCTGGAGAGTGCATTTGGGAGCTTCCTGTGCGTCCCCACCCTCTGGAAGCTACAAAAACATATCTGTTACCATTGAGACTGGACTTATGATGCTGAAGGCCACCAACAACGAAAGCAGAAGAAACCACAAAGGACCACAAAAGACAATGACCAGGAAGGAAAATTCAGGAAAATGTAGATTATAGCTGCAGACATGGGTGGAAGTGTAATCATATTGAATCAAAAGTCTGGCAAGAGCGCAATATTTGCCTTAAACCAGGGCAGCATAAGTTGACAAAACCCAACTCACCGCGACCAGAGGTTTACCGGGGTCCTGAACCTTCACTGTACCATTTACTGCTTCAGTGGAGCTGTTCATCGTAGCTGCTGAAACAGTGAGTGTCAAAGCATGAACCGCTGCACTTATCAGTTAATATCAGCTTAAACTACATCGTACTGGCTTCCATTGCAAACAGGCTCACATCGCTGAGGTTATAAAAACACAGCCTCCATAATCAAGAGTTCTGAATTTATACTGAGTTAATATTGGAATGTGCCGCTATTCCAAATGGCAGAAGCCTTTTCAGCACCTTCCTATACAACTTTGGCTCCTTCTTTAATGTATGAAGAAACAGAGGAAACTTAAGTTCTTTCCCAAGCAGGGGCATGACTCATTTCAGAAGTAAACGCCATGTGCAGCTGCACAGTTGATGTTTCCATTGTGTTTTGTACAGTAATCCTCTAGTGCTGGCTACAGGGTCAGGAACCCTCCACTCAGCACAGTGTATTGGGCCACAGGATCCACATTGGTGGCACTCTAACTTCATGCGCCCCCTGGTGATGATTTGAAGAAATCTGGGTAGAACAAACGTCCATGCTTGAAGCTGTGGGTGAGGGCCCGAAAACTGCTGTACCTCCATCTGGGCAGATGAAGGCGGTCCTCTCTTCTCTTTTAGCAGACATGTTGGATTTTTCCCGTGATAGAAGTCACCCGTGATTCTTAACTTTTCTTTATGGATTGCATCTCTCTCAGCCTCATATTGGACTTTAGTAATATTCTTCAAGATAGAAAATCAGGAGGTAATTTTCAGATATGGTACAACAAATCTTATGGTTATCCTTACTGTAATTCCTTCAATTTTGCTCAAAAGATCATCCATTTGATCATTGTCATCAGAATTTGATCTGAACAGAATGGATCTGGACATCTGTTTGCTTCCTTCATGCTCTGAATTGTATAATCTGTCTGACTGTTGACATGAACTATTCGTGACTATTCTCTTACCTGAGCAGCCAAAGGGGCTTAAAATAAGCCATGTCCATATTGGCAGAGCTGACGTGGTCTGTATAAAGTTGATAATGTTAAGTTTATGAGTATGTCCTTAATTGTTGTTTTGGGCTGGCAAGTACAGACAACCTCTGCGCATAATAATTGCTATGGCAACAGTGCTCTGAAACCCATAGATATATTGCTTTGCCTGGAATGTTCCACTGTATGGCATTTCATTTATCCATCTGAATCTTTTTGCAGTAAACAAACATGTAGTATGCAGGATCAATGCACAGTAGTGTCAAAATACTAAAATCCTCCTAATGTTAATGTCAAATGTCCTATCCCTTTGTATCAGACTCAATCAGTACTGATTCTGATGCCACAATGATAATAAAAACATTATTTACACAGTACAATGGAATTTACAACATTAAATAATTTATATTATCATGTAATCTTACATCTGCACAACCCCTCAGTTGTCCACGTATATCTGCTCTTATTACTTTGCTATTAAATCATTCTAAAGCTATTCATAGTGCAACTTTAATTAGTTTAAAATGTAATGTGAACTGGATTGTTCCTGTAGTACTGGGTTTGTACCTGTTGGTGGTGTACAGGGCCTCTGTTCAGTGTCAGTCACAGATTTTGCAGTCAGATCAGTTGTAGATACATCAGTAGTAGACACTGTCCCCTGTCCTTCGCTGGCGGTATCGCTCTGGTTGTCTCTGAGCTGCTGTTGTCTCTCGGCACGGAGCTGTGAGATAGCGCGGTGCAGAACCTCAAAGTCCTGCTCTGAGTGCAGAGGGATGGAGCCCAGACCAGAGCCTGAGACCACGTCTTCAGATGGGACCATACCCGACTGAGACACGTCTAGGCACACACAGAAAAGCATTTAGGAACAGCTTAAATGTTTTTTTTAATTACATTTTTAAACATAAATAAAAAATACAATAGACTAAACCAGAACTAAACCAGGGCCATTGATTTCCACTTCATGTTCTTAATGTTATTTACTTTAAAAAAAGACAATCACTACCTTCACCAGAAAAGTTGCATAGTGCTCCTTTGGTCTGAGTCTAAACAAGATTACAGATTGAAAAGGCTTGTACCTTCCGTAGACTGCTCATCTCTGACTGGCTCCTGGACATCATCGTCATGGTAACCGATGAGCTTCCTGAAATCTTGAAGGAACTCATCGATCCCACACACGAGGACTCCAACTCCAGAGCTGTTCACCAGAAGGTTTTCTGAATGAAAGAAGTGACACATGAAGTTCATGAACTTTCTCCAACATGTACAAAGCACTGACCATGTTCATTGGAGGTGGAGTTTATAAGTGGTGTGGGGATTTCAATGAAAAAAAAAAAAGATATACCTATATGCCTATATATCAAAACATTGATATATAGGCAAAACCATTACCCTCGCCTCCATGCATGGCCAAAGGCACAGGACTGAAACAGGGATGAACAATTCTGGATTAAGATTTGATTTGAAATGTATTTTATTTACACTTTGATCTGGGATGACTCTTGCTGAAAGTGATTGGGACCTATTGGGATGTTCGAATTCTCCAAGAAAATATTTCAGGAGTTGCAACAAATGTGAATACTCCAAGATGATTGAAGCATTCATTACAAGAGCAGAACAAGATGAAAAATCAAGATTTTGTTGAAACTGTTTGAGAGAAAAGCACACTCACCTTACCCGTCCACAAATGCACAAGCTTAGCAAGGTTAGGACATTGTTGCAGTCTTTTAGTTGATACTTTTCAATATGATAATCTGATTTAATTGTGATAAGGCTCACTTGTTTCCCTCACCTGTGAGCAGCAACGTGTGTCTGAAGTTGGTGTATGTCCCCTGCTGCTCCACAGCACAGTCCAGAAGCTCAGGGCCCTGAGACATGTCACATTTATGATATGGCAAAATCTCCACGATCTGACGCTTCTGGAACGACATCAGCACCTCCAACAGGCTGGCAGCATCCCGGCGGAACCTGCAGGGGGAGACCGAGAGCGGACGGCGATGTTCACTTGGGTTGTGTTGAAGACACCACTGTGACTTGGACTGACAATAATAAGATACAGTCAGATGTTTCTAGATTCCTGGTACATCATGGTAGAAGTCACTTTCTCCACAAAAGATCAGAACAGTTGTTGTATTGAAAGAACAGACTTAAAATAAAAAGGTCATTAAATTAACAATGCACTAGTGCTACACGTGCATCTCTTCTGTTAAGGTTAATGTAAAAATTGTGCGCTGTCCCCGTCTCATTAAATAAATAAATATGAATTTTGTGTGATCGTGTCTTTTCTGTAGAATCTTTGTTCATGCATGAGATCTTGGCAAGAACAGAGTTTAAGATGTTGGAAGGATATGATCGAGCAAGATTATAAACACAGTCAAACCTGTGACACATGAGCAGTGCTTTGCAAATTGAACGGTCCTGGATTTGAACACACCCCATATGAAAATGATTAAAATTACTAAAAGTATTCAGTATCAAAGGAAGATTGCTGCTATAGATGATCAAATGTACTTAAAGCCTTCTTTGTCAGTACCTGGATTGTTCCTTGAGTTTCTTGAGCGTTTTGCAGTGAACTTTCCACCTCCACAGATTTTCTGGGGAACTGTGCTCCTCCAGGACGGACAGCAGTGCGGACAGTTTCTCTGTAACACAGAAGAGTCACACTAGAGTTTAGCTTTGTCCATCCATTTTCTTCTGCTTATCCGGGGCCAGGCCACGGAGGCAGAAATCTAAAGAGGAACACATTTACAAATTTTGTATCAACATATTAATAATATTCTATTAATATTATCTGTACCACGTGAAACAATGTCTGGGTTGAGCACCATCTCGTCAGATAGAACCTGCCCCCCGGAGGAGAACAGCTCACAGCAACTGTGGTTCCTCAGGTCCTCAGCTTTGTCCACACCTAAAAACTGCACAGAGGGATGCCTCTTCAGAGACAGCAGCTCTGGGATCTGAAGGCAAAAGAACATTTGATTAAAGCAAAACAACATTAAAATCTGAGGCTCTGTTCTACATGACAGTTACTGGTTAAGATTTTAGGAAAACATTGTAGCAGGCAGCACATCAAAATGGGTTATAATCAAAAGAGTTGGGCATCATTAAGGAACTGTATGTAGCTGTGTGCCTTAACCTGCAATCAAAACCTTTCATTCAGTTCCTTTAAGGATTTATCAATAATCACTATATCTAATGTCACCAAGTAGTTGAATGTTATGGTATTAATTGCAAATAATCAATAATTTATCAAAAAAATATGCGTTTTTGTACCTGGTGGATGTGGGCTGCAATGTCCTGGTTCTTGATGATCACCAGTAGTTTTCTGTTGGACTTTTCTTCTTGGTTCACAAACATGAATGGACTCTGCTCGATGTAAGATTGCTGTGTCAGCTGAGCCTGAGACACAAAATACACCAGGACTAAAACTCCTGTAAAGGATGACTAAAATGCTTAAATATGGAGAAAAGTTAAAGTCATTTAAACAGCCACAACTTAGTTACAGAAGTAATTATGGTTCTATGAATCTAGGATGGCAGCCAGAGGGCGGTGCTGAAAGAATCATTCAGTGCTTTCAACACTGCCCTCTGGTGGTCAGTAGGGATGAAATAGAACAAGTAAACTGCATGACATCAATGTAACTCATTAAAAATGAGCAAGGTCTTGGTTGATAAAAAGAGCATTCCCTGATTATAAAAGAGGGTGTGACTTTGCACTGCTAAAAGCTCTCAAAATCATTAGGACCTTGTGCAAATACAACTATGTACGCAGTAGTAAACAGTAAACAGCATCTTTGTGAATTAAATGGCAGATTAAACTACATAATAGCAAAATACATTTACTGTCCTCGATTTCTGGCTAGTTTCTGTCAGTTCTTTTCCATTGAAACTGGCATTACTCTCTTAGGGCCATCCCCTCACTGTCCAGTCCTCCCCTTATTATTTAGTCAGGATAACCTCTTACACAGACATGTGCAGATGCATTCTCTTGCAACAGAATAAACCACACATGCATTTCTTTGACTCAAGACCTCTTATTTCGTTCTTACCCAAATATGTCCACCACAACTGTCCAAAACTTATCACTATAGTATCAAAATTGGTTTTGAGTTTCAAGCCCATTTCTCATTATTATCAAAATAGAATTACAGTATCAATACAGCAGACTGCGATATCACTAACAATATAATAATAAAATACAGAGATTGATAAGAATACTATATCTAGTATCTCACCCTGATCTCCTGAATGGTGTAGTCATCTCCTTCGGGGCAGTGGATGTAGTAATGTTGTGCATTCCTCTTTATATCTTTGATGATTTCCACCAAAGTCGTGAAAACTTCCGGTTGTAACTGATTTATTAGAGAATTTAACGCGTTTTGGTCTGAATTCCCTGGTGGCGATGCAGGAGTCAAATCCCCAACATCTTCACTGTCACTTCTGCTGTTACTGCTGTGGGCCTCCGGTTCATTTCTGAAGCAAATTTCAATACGGTTGCTTCCGAACTGTACTTGTCTCCTTCCATTATTGCTAATATCAAGCTCAGTTTCAATATCACTACAGCTAACATCATTTTGTATTGTTTTTTCGATTAAGTCTTCATCACAGTCCATTGACAAGGTAGCGACTTCCTGTTCCGAGACAGTTTGCCAATCCCTAGTTTCAGGAAGTACGTCTCCCTCATCGTTACCAGCTCTTATGCTAGCCACAAACTCGCTAATCCTGCTAGCTAGGTCCGGGGTAGACGCAGCATCTGTAGTTGTAACAGAAGAAGCAGTGGTATCAGGTCTATTGGGAGTCCAGCGGTTTTCACAATCATTTAAAATACTGCTGAGTTGTCTGTGTAGCGAGCTGACGTACCACTGGACGGGAGGGCAAGGATGGTAAAAAGAAACGTACGGTGAAAATTGTGAAATAGGAGTGTGCAGTGAAGTGCTCGCCGTGTGTTCAGGTTGGGATGTAGAGTGAGGAGATTGGGGGAAGGTGTAAGGGACGTGTTGGTTTTGTAAAATGCACTGTACGTCAGAATTAAAGGAGTCAAGATGGCGGTTTATGATGGAGTCAATCTCCTGAAATGAAAGAGGTTGAGACATGGGGTCCTGAGCTTCAGCGTGGTGCATTTCCTCTTCGTTTAAATCTGTTGTTTTGGGGGGAGTGGGACGTCTGGGGCTGAGCGGAGCTGAAGAGGTGCAGGTGACTGGGGAAGGGGTGACTGGGGTCTCTGGTGATGGTTCTGTAATAGAAGAACAAAAGTAAATAAGTTTGAGAAATTTGAAGTGCCTATGACTGTTTAGACCACTCTATAGATAGAATCCTCCCTAGTGGGATGTCAGTGTTTTTAGTACTCTCCACTTCCTGTAATTTTTCAACTTTTCATCCTTCCTACTTGATTTGTGAAAAACAATAATTTATAATTACAACAGGTATCATCCCACCAGATTAAATCAACAATAAAGAATAAACCTATCATACACGTACTTTAAAGGTGCACTAAGTAACTTTTCTAGTGGGGGGTTTGCCACCTGTCTTGTCTCTGTGGTGATGTTATTGAAATGCCTGGAATTTCCACGGTATGGCATTAAACTCTGAACGAATACCTGAAAAAATGCATTGTCTTACTGAGTGAGTGAGGCTGCCTCTCCATAGATCTAATCTGTAATTGGCCTCAAGGTGTCAGCTGTTTGTCTCCGTAGTGATAGATCAACTTAATGCCATACCATGGAACATTCCAGGCAATAAGATCTCCAGGAAGACAAGGTGGTGGTGAATGCTCCACCAGCAAATTTATATATTTTGTATTTGACCTTGGAAAAAGTGTCTGCTCATCTAGTTTTGTCTCACATCAGATATACTTTCTGAATCTGTTTGGAACTCAGAAACCTTGAGTTGACATAAAATTGTAAAAGAAAAATAAGTATCAAACGGATGTGAACAGTAAATAATTTAGGACTGTGTAATTAACTATATTAATCTGAACTGATTGCTAAACTGGTGAATGAACCACTCTTCAGCCCCACATAAACTGGAGCAAAGAAACATGTCTAAACCTCAGTGGCTTTTAAAATTATAATAAATCTATTCCTTTTTCACTTGTTCCTCTTTCACTAATTGTGATTTCAGTTACCACTTAATTTATCATTTTAATTGAGTAGCCCCATTTGCCCACACAAGTTTTTTAGATTTTAGCTGAGCTGTTATTTTTCAAAATTTCCTCGTCTTTGTTTTGGCTCCTCAAAGTCTGTTCCCTAATTAAAGGTGTGTCATTTTCTGTATCATGTTTCAGGGGTGAGATGGCAGCGGTTACCTGCTGCTGTATCCCTGAAGACTGGGATTTCCTCACTCTTGCGGGGGTGACTGAACGCCTCTTCATGCTCTGGGGAGGATTTTTGACTTGGACAGGGGGAGGAGCTTGGTGGGTTTGGTTCAGGGGAGGGGCAGCATGATGGAGGTGGGCTGGGGTCGGGAGAGGGGCACTGGGACGGGGAGGCAGGAGGGCTGGGGTCTGGAGAGGAAGAGGCGACGAGTACAGAAGGGGTGGGACTATAGGAGGAGGAGGTGATGGTGGTTGCCATGGTGACTGTCTCCATAGGGAAGGATGCGGGCGCCGTGGAGCCCACATGATGGACACGTGGGTCTTGAGGGGCGTCTGTGTCTTTGCGGGTGTAGTACTTAGGGGGAAGGCCTAAAGACAAACCTCAGTGTCAAAGTCAAAGTAAAGTTAAGTAAAAAAAAAAAAAAACAGGACTAAACCAGATCTAAACCAGGTCTAAACCAGGTGTAAACCCAGACTAAATCAGGACTAAATCAGGACTAAATCAGGACTAAATCAGGACTAAATCAGGACTAAATCAGGACTAAACCAGGACTAAACCAGGACTAAACCAGGACTGCAATAAAAACTGAACCACTACTAGTTCAAGGCTGAACTACAACTGAATGAGAATAAAAACATGGCTAAACCAGGACTAAGGGGGCATTCACACTTGCACACACACCACATCAAAATTTGGATTTAACTGTGACAAAACCTGGAACTAAACCTAGAACTGGACCAAATAAAGTCCAGATCAAACATGACAATGAAAAGGACTTAAAGAAGCAAGAATAAACTAAATAGACAATGTAATTTGATTGAGAACTCAATCTACATTGACTGAATTGTAATAATGACCTCAAGTTAGGCTGTTATTTTAGCCAAGATGCAGCCATTTCTAATAACCATTTATCAGGTTCCGTTTATTTGAAATGGAGCTGAGACTTTGGAATAACTATATTTTGTTAAAATTATAAAAAATTTGTCTTGTTTATGCTCAGGAAATTAATATTGAATAGTGCGTGTATTTTCTTTCAATATGACAAAATAAATCAAATACTGTAATTAATGTTTTTGTCATATCGGCTACAACAAAACTATCCGTTTTCAGACCTGTGATGGGGATGAGGATCCAGGGTATCTCTGGCTGTGGGGGCTCCTCCTCTTCACAGACAGCAGGAATTGCTGTCCTGGCTCTCCTTGGATCCAGGTCTAGACTCCGGTCCCGTTCTCTGTTGGCGGTCCTGGGGTCTCCGCTGAACGTGCTGACCGGACTGAACCCCTCGTAACTGCTCATACTGCCCCCCTTCAACCACACAGAGCAGTCAGTGTTAATGTTTGTACGTAATTGTGTCCTATCATTTTATATCATCTGTTATAACTTTGTTTTATATGAAATGTTTTGTCTATGGGCAGAGAAGTTGATGCCTCATTTCAAGGGAGTTCTAGACGAATCTCAATGGGACATTCCTAGTTTCCAGATTTTTTTCAATTTATTTGAGCAAACTCTTTACTGTCCCACTAAAGATATTGTATAAGCAGCTCTTGAGGTCAAAATAAATTCACTGTGCAATGTCTGCATCCAATTAGAAAGTATTTATTGTCTGATAATCAGGAAGTGCACGTTAGCATACTAGTTATTATAAGCCTCACCATCAAGGTAAAACTCTGCCCTGAGAATTGTGAAAAGCATTCGAACCTCCCTAGTTATTCACTGCAAATATTAAAGTGAGGAATAATGTTGGACCACTGTAAATCCTTTAAAATGTAAAAAAAAAATTGTTTCTGTTTTTCATGTTTTTGAATCAGATAAAGCGCCTTTAAATAATACCAATTAAAAATAAAATACACAAAAATTTATTACCTATATTGTCCTCGCCTACCTCATGTAAACCAAAGAAAATGATACTCATTTTTGTAGAGCCTAGATCACCATAAAGATTTTTTCCCATTTCATGTAAGTATTTTTAAAACCTAACCTAAGACTTCACTGTGATTGGTTAATTCACGTGTCACTCACTAAGAGCATTACGGAGGCTGACCAATGAGAGGGTGGGGAAAAGTATTGTTTGAACGAAAGAAAATGTCATTTTAACTTGCCAATGAGACCAAGGCCCTACACTCCAAAGCCTGATGTTTTGGAGTTTTGTTTCCTGGATCATTTTCAGTCCTCATAGCTAACAGGGCCACCTACATTTCCTTGTGGTTAACTCTAGCTTTGACTGGCAATGGTTTATTCTTCTGTAACATTCTTTGTCCTTTACATTTATCAGTTTCTTTGTAAATTTGTCACAATAATCTTAACTTTGCACTCGCCTTCTTTGCTATCACCATGAAGCCAGCCTCATGAATACTGCCTATTTTACAAGGACAAATTCTTCACATAAAACATAATAAGCTGATAGTCAAACCATAAAAAAAAAAAGAGAAGACAAAACAGAAGATAAAACAGAAGACATACAAACTTGATTTGTAAGGTGCTCAGAAAATAATGGATTTAACTTTTGACCATACAGAAAATAACTGTTAGCACTCCTAAATCTCTGAAACATTTTGACTGATATATATGAGTAAAATGTTAAAGGTTCTATATTCCACAAAATGGGCTGTTGTGAGTTTATAGCCACATTATAATGTTGTAATGTAATCAAAAATATACCTGGTGTTGTTTCACTCACACAAGTTTAAGTAACCCTTTATTATTAGTCTCTGCATCCACAAAGTTCAAAATCCTCTGTTCCACCTTGTGATGTCATGAAGCATAAGTTTTCGAGTTAACAGCTAATGCTTACCTTTAGTCTAGTAGAGATAGGCAATTCCAAGTCTGAAATTATCCAAATTATTCTAGTGAAGGTGTAAAACCACACTGGAGCACGTCCTTTATTATCACATTACACCACAAGGTGGAAAAGAGTGTTTTTGTTTGAGACAAGAACTAAGCCTAAATATGCCGGTTTAACCATGTGTGAATGAAACAAAACAATTCCAGTTACTGTATGTTTGTGATGAGGAAACAATATTATATAAAACAGATCAGCAAATAGGGTAATATGGGCCCTTTAAATGCAACAAAATGTATTAAATATACTTGTATACTAAAACTTGGCATAGAGTTTTGTTTTGTTTTTTTAAACAAATTTTACCAACAATAATGAAATATTTCAGTTTACCTCAAAGTCATCTTGTTTCCGCAGATCAATATCACAGTTCGTGGGCAGCCCCAGTTTGAGAGCCAGCCTATCAAATGGAGAGGATTCCTTTGGTCCAGCCTGCCGAGGGTCAGAAGTGCTTTGATTGGTCGCTTTTTGGTTCAGACCTTGGTGAAAGTATAAGAATAGAGTCAAATTTTTGTCTGAAAATGCAGGAAAAAAAATCAAGGTTAAATATAGCAGACTGTACTTGTGAGGAGAGAGAGGAGTTTTGAGGTCAGTTCTGATCCTTCGTCATTTAAATCTGTGCTTTTCAGACCGATTGAACCAATTAGAGACGTTAGAGAGCCAGGAGAGGAGGAGGCAACTTCTGCAGAAAGAAAAGGAAGCAAATAATAACAAAAAATAATAGTTTAATTTGTCTAGATCAGTCAAAATATTGCTCAAGGGCAAAATGCGTTCATGCAATTTTTCTTGCTTCTCAGGCTTCCATGTGAATTGGCCTAAATGGCCTTAATCAATACTTTTTACTACAAGATTTTTGAAAATCTACCTTTATTGAAAACAGTATTAAAGGTGCACTTTGTAACTTTTCTGGTAGAGGGCCCACCAATCTCCATAGAGATGTTATTGATTTACCTCCAGTATTTCAGAGTACGGTATTAAACTTTTCAGTATCCACAGAAAGAAGAAGGAGACGAGGCCAAGTTACAGGTGAGATCTGTGAAGATGTGGTCCCACTCACAGTTAGGCTGCATGTTTTTAAAAGGTCTTTTTAATCAGTAAAAACATCCATAATTTAATAAATGCATCTTGTACAAGTTTAATACCATATTGTGAAACATTACAAGCAAAGCAATAGCATCTCCATGGTTTGTGTGCTTTTGAGGATCTAAGCTTGAATAAAAAACATACCTGGATGTTTTGTTTCTTTCACACGTCTGTTAATGTTAATCCTTTATTATTAGTCTGTGTACATCTCCAAAGCTATTCCACCTTGTGATGTCATGAAGCGGTAGTCGTTAAATTAAAAACTATCTTTTACCTTTTGTTTAGTGAAGGCTGGAAATTTCATGACTGAAATTATCCAAAATTATCCAGTGAAGGTGTATGTAGTTTAAACCACAGTGGAGCACTTCCTGTATTACCACATGGCATCACAATGTGGAAGAGAAAGTTTTCTGTCTGAGAGAACTCAGCCTAAATCTGCAGGGTTTGTGTGTTAAAAATGTGTGAATGAAACAAAACACACCTCCAGGTCTGTTTGTGATGAGGAAATGATATCTCACCTGTACTGTCTTGTGTGTGTGGTGCGTTCAGCTGCTGTAGCTCTTGTGATGCCTTCAGGTGCTTTATGGTCCTCTGTGCCATCTCCTGCTCCACCATCTTTCTCTTCCTCGTTCCGCTCTTCATCTCACTCTGCACCTCCCTCTCCGCGTTCCTCTTACACGACAGAACCAGATCTATGAGCTGCTGAATCTGAGCCACAACAGCACACATTCAGGGCCCATTCGAAAAAATAATTTATGGAGAATATTTGAGTCCTGGTTTAGCCCTGAGCTCTCCCTTTTACCTCTCTCTGTTCTGGCTTCTTTTCTTTAGGAGGAACAGGCACAGGTTAGTAACAGACAGACACTTTTGAAAAATACTTGGCTAGATATAACAGTAAGGGTTATACTTTTTAGAGAGACATTATCACACAGATTAGAAACTACTGTCAAACTTTTGAAATAGAAAAACTTAAGGTAATAGATAAAATGACTTCAAATAGTTTAGTGCTGAATTAGGAACATATTACACAAACACATAACTGTATATAGATTGCACTGTTTACGCTAGTTTTGTATTCTATGTTTTGTCTGTCTCAAGGACCACAGATGGAAATGAGCTCCGAGAGATATAATCTGGTAAAAAGCATCTCTTCAGTATTCCTTCCTTCATGGTCCTTGTCAAATAAACTAAAAGCTAAATTTCAAAGATTAATGTTATTGGAGATTCTGTACATTCAATAGGCGGGAGGAATTATGAACAAATTTTAAAATGTCAAATACTTCTTTGAATACTAAGATAAGTTCTTTCTTAACACTGTAACTATACAAATAAATTTGACATTACCACAAATCCAGTTTCCAAAGTGGTTTACTCTTGAGTGTTTTTAAGCCCATGTGCATGTTTTTTCTCCCATGTATTTGGCCAAAGTTTCAACAGATATATTGTATAAGCAGATCTCAAGGTCAAAATAAGTCAGGTGCGTTCTGTCCGATAATCAGGAAGTGCCCATTAGCATGCTATTTATTATAAACCTTACAGTCATGGCAAAACACTCATTAGCACTTTAGGATGTTCAGAATGCATATAAGGTAAGTGAGAAGCAACTGAACTGGTTCTGTTTTTCTTTCCAAAGTTTTAAGACCATTAACATCTGTTCAGTACCATATAGCATTAAATAGCTAAGAATCTGAAATCTCAAGCTGCACAACCCCTGCATTGATGTGTCCATTTCCGACAGTGGAGCATACAGTCTTTACCTTCTGGTCTCCCTGTGAGGGCTGCGCCCCCTGCTGGAGCGCTGGTCTCTGGGGGTGGGCACACAGCTGTTGGACCATGGTTCTAACTCGGGACAGAGGCAGCAGGTAATGGGCAGGTCCACAGAGGTACCGCTGCATACATGACTCCAGCCCCAGTCTGTGCATTATGGGCGCTGGGTACTGGCGCCCGGCCTGCTCCAGATCTGCATCGTACTGCCCCATGGGGTAAGGGCGCAACTGGCAAACAACAGGAGAAACTATAAACATTGGGTTTAAGATGACATTACAAACAGTCTATTCGTGAGTTTAAGCTTGCTGTTATGTATGCAGTGTTTTGAGGACTTTTATCTACTGAAAAGATATACTAATAATTTTGACATATTTAAGGGCCCATATTACTCTATTTTTTGATCCATGTTCTGTTGTTTCCTCATCAAAAACATACTCCGAGTTGTGTTGTGTTCAAGCATATAGTGAGGGTCTGTTGGGAAAGTCCCCCTAACAGAGGAGTCTGTTAGGGGGACTTTCAACTCGCACCTCAGGGAGAGCTTCTCCCAGATTCTGGGGGAGGCTGAAGACATGGAGGAGGGCTATCAGACGGCCTCAAAGAAATTCTTGCAAACCGTCCAATGCCTTAGGAGGGGGAAGTAGTGCTTCACTAACACTGTTTACAGTGCGGAGGGAGAGCTGCTGACCTTGACTGGGGATGTTGTAGGATGGTGGAAGGAATACTTTCAGGATCTCGTCAATCCCACTGTCATGTCTTCCAAGGAGGAAGCAGAGGCTGGGGACTTGGAGGCGGACTCGTCCATCACCCTGGGTGAAGTCACTGAGGTGGTTGGCAAGCTCCTTGGTGGCAAGGCTCGAGGGGTAGATGAAATCTGTCCTGAGTATCTTAACTCTCTGGATGTTGTGGGGCTGTCAAGGATGACATGTCTCTGCAACATCATGTGGCATTCGGGGACAGTACCTCTGGACTGGCAGACAGGAAGGTGTGTTCCAACTACAGGGGAATTACACTCTTCAGCCTCCCTAGTAAGGTCTGTTCCAGGGTCCTGGAGAGCAGAATCTTAGATCCAGAAGGAGCAGTGTGGTTTTCACCCTGCCCGTGGAACACTGGACCAGCTCTATACTCTCCATCAGGTGCTCGAGGGTTCATGGGAGTTTTTCCAACCAGTCCACATGTGCTTTGTGGATCTGGCGAAGGCATTCAAGCATCTTCTTTGTGGTGTCCTGTGAGGAGTGTTCCGGGAGTATGGGGTCTGGGGCCGTTTGCTAAGGGCTGTCCGGTCCCTGTATGACCGGAGCAGGAGCTGTGTTCGCATTGCCGGCAGTGTGTCAGATCTGTTTCTGGTGCATGTTGGACTCCCCCAGGACGGCCCTTTGTCAGCGGTTCTGTTCATTGTCTTTTTGAACAGAATTTCAATGCTGGACAACATTATCTGCTGTTCACAGATTATATTGCCCTAATGGCTTCATAAAGTCAGGACCTGCAATGTGCACTGGGGTGGTTTTCAGCCAAGTGTGAAGTGGCTGGGATGAAGATCAGCTCCTCCAAATCCAAAGCCATATTTCTCGATCGGAAAAAGGTGGCTTGTCCTCTGGAGAAGTTCAAATATCTCTAGGTCTTGTCACAAGGGAGGGGAGGGAGGATGGAGCGTGAGACTGACAGGCGGATCGGTGCACCGTTGGCAGTGATGTGGATGCTGTATTGGACCATTTGCCGAGAGCCAAAACTCTCAGTTTACTCAGTTTACTGGTCAATCTGCGTTCCTACCCTCACCTATGGTCATGAGCTCTGGGTAATGACCGAAAGGACAAGATCACAGATACAAGCGCTCGAAATGAGTTTCCTCTGCAGAGTGGCTGGGTGCTTCCTGAGAAATAGGGTGGTGAGCTCCGAGTAGAGCCGATGCTCCTCCACGCCGAGAGGAGCCAGCTGAGGTGGCTCGGGCATCTGTTTCGGATGCCTCCTGGGCGCCTTCCTCAAGAGGGATTCTGGGCATGTCCCACCAGAAGGAGACTCCGGGGAAGACCCAGAACACGCTGGAGGGACTATGTCTCTCAGCTGACCTGGGAACGCCTTGGGGTTCCCCCGGAGGAGCTGGAGGATGTGTCTGGGGTGAAGGAAGTCTGGGAGACCCTGCTTAGACTGCTGCCCCTGTGACCGAGCCCCGGATAAGCGGAAGAAAATGGATGGACCATTTGGGTAATTTTTTTGCAATAGTTGGGAGTTTTTTTTGTTATTCTTGTTGTAATACAAACAGATTTGAGCTGCAGAGGATTAAAAAGGTACTTCTGTGGCTTTGTATTGCTTAATTATTTTATTTACTGGTTGCAGCCCAAGCCTCGTGATGATATGGTCAAATAAAAAATGGTTTACTGGCATTATCCTGCATTATTGTTTTTTTATTGTATCAGTGGCATATAATAATATTGTTTATCTCAGTAGATGTTTTTTTCTTTTATCATGAGAGGCCTAATAACAAGTGCATTTTGTCTAAGGAGTGTCTTGGTACAAACAAGTAAAGATCAATGCCTCAAATATTCATTGTAGTTTCCATTACCACTCCTTCCTTGATCCCGCTGAGGTATTCCCGGGCATGTAGCTCCACTCCAGTCGACAGCTCTGGAGGGGGGTTACTTCGAGCTTTTCCCAGAGCAAAATGGAGAGCAGGCACAAAGTGGGTCAAACCAGGCATCACCAAATCAGCAGTGACCAGGTCTGGAGAGGTCTCAGATGAGACGGGCAGAGAAGCTGAGCGTGAAGAGAGAAAGTAAGTATGGTTAGGGTTGTAAGTAAAAACTACTTTTTAATCAGATTGTCTCCATGAAGAAAGATAAGTTTATGCAATAATTTACAATACAAAACTAACCAAGAAAGTTTTGGACCTTTGCCTTTCAAGTACTTTTAAGTAGGTCTGTCATGATAGCACATTTTGAAGAGCAATATATTACTGAAGTAAATATATACAATATATGATGATGATAATACTGAAACTACAATTTTCCATTAACCCAATAACTCACAAGCAGAATTATCTTAAAAAATATTCTAAATGTAAAACATTATAAAGTTAAATATATAATTATCAATTTAAAATGAATTAATTATAATTAAATAAAAATGTTTGCATTTAGTTTGTATTTATAATGAGTCAAAGAAGATTTATTCAGCCCTGCTTAGCTCAAATCTCATCACTGAACAAAAAAATAAAAAAAAATTCTCCACAAGTGAAAAAAAGTACCCACAATAAATACTGACCCTAAAAATATGTTCCATCTAAATCATATGTTAAATGATAAATAGATACAGTATTCATCATGACAGGTCAAAGTAAATTTTCTAATAAGAACATTTATATACAAATCAACAAAACTAGCCTATGGGCATATTCACACCTATGGACTCATGTCCGATTAAAACGGACTTAATTTCAGGTGTGAATAAAGACAAGCACACTCTGATCCGGACCAAACAAGCGGACCCCACCACATGTTGCTGTGTGTTACTAGCCCTAGTTTGCACACAGTCGGTTTGGACCCACGTTGCTTCTACTTAAACGCTCACGCATTAACTACATGCCATTAACTGTGTCCAGATGTGTATCTGTTGATCAGTACAAATAAATAATGGATAACTACTTTATAATTTTCTTCTTCTTTTATTCACATTTATTTATTCATAACATGATGAAGGCTGTGTTGGCCTCTGATTGACCCTGCCCCCTGCCATTTCTGTCCAGTGTGTGCACTGATCATCATACACGTGCATTTGTTTACTTTTTATAGTTCACTTGCCAAACTTGCAGTCAGAATATGATCCAAACCAAGTGAAAAAAATAAAGTCCACACTCAGTCCGGATCAAACAAGCAGACTTTAGCACTTTTTCTGGTCTCAATACACCCTATGTATGACAGTTGTAGGACAGGTCTAAAGCAAAGATCAAAGTAGGCCTAAGACCTGGCCCCGGATAAGTGGAAGAAAATGGATGGATATTCAGCTAAAAAAGGACCAAAAAAGGCAAGTGTCTCACTAAATTGGGACAAGAGTCAGGACTCCACTAGAACTAAACCAGGACCAAATGAAAGTATGGTTTTCTCACTGGATTTCGAGCATCTGGTCTCAGGAAACACAAACAGCGCCTGCAGACTCCTCTTCCAGTTCTCCCCTCGTTCTAAAACAAAAAAACATTATAAAGTGTGACATGTGCAGGGCCCATTTCAAATCCACTTAAATATTTTCTACAAAACAAATTGTGCATTAAAAAAGTCTTGGGTTTCAGTTCAAGTAAAACTGTTAATTTCATAGCTTGATTACATTCAGTATTTGCTGCTTATTCAGTCATTGTATAAAAGTGGTGTTTTTTGATTGGGTTTAGTTCAAAACACCCAAAAATGAAAAATAAAAGTGCGAAAACAAAGTAATAAAAAAAATAATAATAAAAAAGAGAGAACCAAATGGGTTTGTTCGGTAAGTTTCTGATGCAAAACATTAAGCACAGTTGATTGTTAAAAAACAAACAAAACAGGTATAGCATTTTGTTTGCTGTTAATCATTATGGTAAGGGTCTTAATTTTTCATAATTCTGTAGCCATGGATAGAGCTGCTTTTCGGAAAAATGAACTTAGAACAAACTATGTGAAAACCATGCTAAAAAGTTTAACAAAGACTGGACCATGTGGGGCACAAATCTGGAACTTGGTACACATGTAGTGTATTTCAAATCTCACACTCCTGTCATTGTACAAATTATGTTTTAAAGATGGTTCTTGATATTGTGATAATAAAGAACCAGTGCATGTTTGAGTCGTACCGTGAGTTGAGGCCATCTGAACACTGGAGAGTATGAACAGGAAGCCCATCTCTGTCAGTGGTGTCACCAAAACCTGAAAACACAAAATACACATTAATTAAATATTAAAAGGTGCATTGTGTAACTTTTCTTGCAGAGGGTCAGTCAAATGCTTTTCATCAAATGCTTTGTCTGGAATGTTTCACACTATGGTATACAACCTTTCTATCATCATGGAGACCAAACCAGACCAAGTTACAGGTTAGATCTGTGGAGGGGCAACCCATAGTCAGGTATTTTTGAGCTATAAAACCTGTAATTGAATACATTTAAACTAGAGCTGTTTAATGTCATAATTGGAACATTCCAGGCAGAGCAGTGGCATATCCATAGAAACAAGCAAATGATAGCCCACTGACCAGAAAAGTTGCCTTTAAAATTTGTCATTAAAGGTTCTGTAACTTTTCACCACCTGGTTGTCTCCGTGGAGATGTTACTGATTTGCCTGGACTGTTGTACAGTATGGAATTATTTTATCCATATACAAATATATTGAAAAAGATACATTTTTACAGTGAGCCTTTCCCCTGAACTGTATCTTAATTTGGTGGTGTCACTTGTTTGTCTTTATGGAGACAGATAGAAAGAAGTTTAATGCCATATTGTGGAACATTCCAGACTAACCAATAACACCTCCATGGGGACAAGCAAGTGGCAAACCCTCCACCAGAAAAGTTACATAATGGAGCTTTAAATTGACCACAGAGACATCACTGACCACAGATTTGGTCTCCAGCTCCAGAAGCAGTTTGGTGACGCTGGTCAAAGAGCGATTTTTGTCCACCACCTCCAGAAAACTGCAGTAAAACCCGTCCTTCGCCACTGCAAAGACAAGAAAACCAAACCACAAATGAGACACAGAAGAGAATAGAGATGGGCTACAATAATAAAAATCTCCATTTTTAGATTTCATGGATCTGTAAAAGTCTTGATTGAGGTTCAAGTCTTGCACAAAACGCAAATGTACCATAAAAGAACCAGAACAGGCAGAACTATCACTATATATATTTGTTTAGAAAATTACAAGTTTCTCTTTCAGAGTCGTTTAATGATTTAAATTATAGACATAATATTTGACATTCAAATTTTTGCATATCTTCAAAACAACAATTATAATTAGCATTTTTTTCAATATATAGCTTCCACCTATAATGAGAAATAAATGAATCTCTTATTGTGGAAAAATAGGGCTATGCAATTAAAAGAAGGTAAATTGAATAGGGTCCAACCATTTCAAACCTTCATGATCAGATTAAGTTTTTAATGGTAAGATCTACAGTTAATCCTCCATTAGGAAAAGCATGTTTCATTTCATTTATTTTATTTGAGCAAATGGTTATAGAGTGTGACACAAGGAAATAAATAAATACAACAGAAAAACAGCCATTCTCAAAAGGAGGAGACAGAAGCAAAAGCTTATTTGTTCAGTCCATATGAAATTAGCTGCCCTCCCCTATGAGCCATCTCAGATTTGGCTGAAAAAACTTCTAAAAATTTCTAAAATTACCAAATGAAAGAATCTCAAATTTTAGCTCAAACCCTTGAGTCGTTCATGAGTTATAGCCCATTGAAATTTTGGGGCCATGCTCACTTTTTCTGAAGCCTTCATTTATAAGCATGTTTGAGAGACCAGAACTTCATAAAAAATAGAGCTAGGATGCTGAAAATTTGTATTATTGTAGATTCTTGGTCATAGATTCTGCTGCCAGTTGTCTGAAGACTGGTCCTTGCAGCTGAGCCTTTTACTGTGTCACCAAAATCATCACAAACATTGTACCACAAATAATCTCCAATTGTTTTCCTTCATGACAAGCAATTAGTGTTTAAGGCTATTAAAGGTCATTTAAACTATTAAAGGTCATTTAAGCTTTCTACCTAAGCTCCACCAAAAATGACCCATTTTCAAAAATTCCATTTGAAATGAAGGAAGTTAATAATAGATGTTTTTATTACTTTAAACTAATCAGAATATGCCAAAGTTTCTCTGGTACTAAATTTTATCAACATCTAACAGTGCCACACGGGGAACTGAGGGTCCAAAGAAGGGGCCAAAAATATCACATCTGGTCTGTGACCATATTTGGGGGCTCTACACCATCCACATGAAAGCTCAGAAAAGTGTGAGATTGTTGTCAGAAATGGTCATTCTCTCAAATATTCAGGTTCAACAGTTTGTTTGTAAACATCTGCTTGGAGTAAATAGATCTTGGACCTCAAAAACTGAAAAAAAAAATTGAGCGGCAGCCTACAGCGCCCCCCTTAATAAAGATACCCAATATTCAGAATCTATGACCAAAACTCTATAATACAAATTTTCACCTTCCTAGGTATTTTTTATGAAGTTCTGGTCTCTCGAACATGCTTACAAATTAAGGCTTCCGAAAAAGTGAGCATGGCCTCAAAATTTCAACAGGCCATAACTCATGAGCGACTCAAGGGATTGAGCTAAAATTTGAGATTCTTTCATTTGGTAAATTTTAGAAATAAAAAAAAAAATTCAGCCAAATCTAAGTTGGCTCATAGGGGAGATTCCTTGAAAACAGTTAATTTCATATGGACTGACCCTATTTGAATCTACCCCCTTTTACACATAACAGTAGTACATGTGACTTTGAGTTCAGACTTTGGGGGAAGACTGGGCAATGATTAAAAATTAAATATTGAAATGCATTTTTACTTATTTCTAATAAATTTTAAATTTCAATTTCAAAATCTAATTAAAAACAGTGATTGATCAATACTGGGATTTTTTACACAGTGGATTGTATATGTTCCACAGATAATGTTAATGATTCCTCTCACCTTCTTGACTGCTGTTGTTGTAAAGATTGTAGGAAAATAAACTTTGAGGGAGACGTCTTGTGGCCTGGTCCCATGTCATCGCCCACTTCATTTCCAGCCTCTCAGGTCTGGAACAAAAACATGTTTAAAGATTTGGCACACAAGATGAATACTAAAAAACATGCATACACTGGTAGATAGGGATCGGTTATCAATTATCGGTGATCAATACTGACCCGATGTTAAAAACTCTCAGAAAAAAAAATGCATCATGTATCAAATTACTTTATATGGCTGTTTGTTTACATAATTCTACACAAGCAAAAAAAAATAAATTTGTCAAATGTATTACAACTTAACATTCATTGTGGGCCTTGCTCTTAAGATGGTATCAGTGAGTATCGGCCACCACAGCAAATCAAATACCAGATATCATTTCAAAATAAAATCCATATCAGATCATTCCTATTTTGATACTGAGCAATAGGCTGGAACCTCAGTACTCTATAATCCCTCAGTGGTCCAGGCAGGCTCCATAGTGGTCCATGGGCGTAATACTAGTCTAAGTGGTCTTATACTTGTTCTGATACAGCTCAAGATCATCAAAGCTATTCAGGAAAGGTTCATTTATGTTCTGTGAATGTGACTTTTTTAGTATCAATACCTGATCAAATGAGTATCTAGTTTCCATACTAGTTTTAGCATCGATTAATATTTTAAAGATGTGTTGCACAGGGGTGTGCAAAAATACCGAAATATCGATATATCGTATCGTTTAATGTGATGATATAGTATCGTTATTGTGGGCTGCTGTATCGATATATCACCAAGAGTATTTTTTGGGGGTATTTTGCTAAATTATTTTGTTACAGAGCTACAGTTTTGTTGTTTGTTTAGAGGAAGGAAACTCGTTTATGTGACACATTTGACATTTTCACTGTTTTGAGGATTAAACAGCTTGTATTTCATATGAACTTTGCACAAGAAGTGGTTTAACAAAGACTTTTAGTATCACAGCCATGATTTAGCAGTTATTTTTTATTGAACCGTATCAAGTCAATTTGAAATATATTGTATCGAATCATATTGAATCGAAAGCACACTGTATCGAGATATGTATCGTATTGTGGCCTTTGTCTTGAGGTATGTATCGTATCGGCCACTTCTTTATGATACCCAGCCCTAGTGTTGCGTAACTTTTCTGATGGAGGGTCCGTCAAATGCTTTTCTTCATGGAGATGTAGTGTCCTATACTTTTGACAACCCTAACAGCTACAGAACACAAGAAACAACTAAATATTTTCCTCTACTTCCGGTATATTTGAAATTTTACTGTCAGCTGGTTTGTATTTCTGAACAGCTCTCACATTGACTATTCCTGTGTGGTTTATTTTTACTCACAGCTTGTGGGGTAGAAAAGGAGGAGACGAAGACTGCAGTGAAATCTGGAAAAGCACTTTGTTGTCTTTGACCAGGTCCCCACTCCAGACAGTGAACTGAGCGTGCTCTGTGAAGGACAACAGGATCAGGAGGGGGAGACTGCATTAATATAATAGACCTAGTGATAATCTGCCACTTCGGAGAGATGGTTAAAGTTGTGATTAAAGGTGATTCTGTGTCTTTTATTTATGGTATAATGTTGTTACCTCATCAAGATCATACCTGGAGTTGTGTTCTGTTTCATGCACACGTTTGAGTAACTTTTTATCATTTGTCTGTCTACTGTACATCTTCAAAGCCCAAAAGTTTAAAACTACAGCGGCCCCTGTATTACCACATGACATCACAAGGTAGAACAGAGTGTTTTCAGTTTGAGAGAAAAACTAAGCCTAAATATGCAGGGTTTGTGTGTTAAACATGAGTGAATGAAACAAAACACAACTCCACCCATTTTTCAAGTGAGCAAAACTATTGGAACACGTGACTGACAGGTGTTGCCAGGTGTTGCCTTTAAGATTGATCATTCAAGCATTAAATGGCTCTGCATAACTAGCCTACTACTTGGCTGCAAAACTGTATTTCATAAACCAAAATGAAGACCAAAAGGCTGTCTATGGGAGAAAAACAAGCCATTTTGAAACTGAGAAAAGATGGAAAATCAGTCAGAGCCATTGGACAAACATTGGACATAGCAAACACAACTATTTGGAATGTCCTGCAAAAGAAAGAAGCTACTGGTGTTCTGACCAAGACCAAGACTGATCTCTACTAAAGTGATTGAAAGGCCAAAGTGTGGAGGAAGAAAGGAACTGCTCATGATCTGAAGCACAAGTTCATCTGTGAAGCATGGTGGAGGTAATGTCATGGCTTGGGCGTGCATGGCTGCTTCTGGAACAGGCTCATTCATTTTTATTGATGATGTAACTGATGATAGTAGCAGCAGAATGAATTCAGAAGTGTACAGAAATATTTAGTTTCCCAACATACGGAGAAATGCATCCAAACTAATTGGGAGGAATTTTATCATGCAGCAGGACAATGACCCCAAGCGCACTGCCAACAAAACAAAGGACTTCATCAGGGGAAAAAACTGTAAGGTTTTAGACTGGCCAAGTCAGTCACCTGACCTTAACCCGATAGAACATGCATTTCACCTCCTGAAGAAGAGAGTGAAGGGAGAACCCCCCCGGAACAAACAAGCCTGTAAGGAAGCTGCGGTAAAAGCCTGGAACAGCACCGAAACTGAAGAGTGCAACAGTTTGGTGATGTCGGTGGGTCTCAGGCTTAAGGCAGTTATTGCAAGTTAGGGTTTTGCCACCACATATTACATTTTATTTACTTTAAGATTTTTTGTTCCATTACTTTTGCTGACCTAAAAATACTGTGGTGTAATACAAACTGTGATATATCCTAAGTTGTTTATCACATCTAAATGTAAATACCAGGGAATTAAAGCTGACATTCTGAACTCTTGTCTCATACTCTTCTTTTGATCTTCAGCCCAAATGTCTTCAGTAAACAATAAAAATAAGAGAATTTGCCCTGCTGTTCTAATACTTTTGGAGGGGACTGTATACTGTATTGCAACAGATGTTTTAGAGATTTGAAAAAAAAAACATCTCTCTCTCTATGTCTCTAGATAGATAGAGAGATAGATAGATACATCATTTGCAATACATTTTTCACTCCCCCCACCTCTAGGTAGTAACAATTCAACACTAAATACAGTGTATGAGGCTTACCTTGGCTTTTGCCTGATGACTGACTGTTCAATCTGTGAAAAACAGAGGAAGTGTTAGTTGTAACTTATCACTTGTATCAGAGTTTTAAATTGATCTCAGTATTAGTTAAATGTTTGTGTTTGTGCTTGTACCTGAGAGGGGCCATGGGCTTGCTAGTGAGGAGGGTGTTTTTGTCTTTAAACTGAAAAGAGATCACAGCGTAGGGACAGACCTGCCGGGGGCGCTCCCTCAGCTCATCAAAGGAGTACTCGTAGAAATAATGCTGAAATAGGAAAAGAAAATAATGTATTAGAATTTAATACAAAATATTAATGGGGGTATTACTCGGCCTGTTTCATGTTTCAGTGTGTGTGCAATTTTAATAATCGATTTTAACATTTTCTAATGCGAGTATATATATATATATGTGTATATATATATATATATATATATATATATATATATATATATATATATATATATATATATATATATATATATATATATATATATATATATATATATATATATATATATATATATATATATATATATATATATATATATATATAATATATATAATTAATTAATTTAATTGAGATTAATTAATTATGATCTGTAATTCATTTATCTAATTAATCTCTTTTCATTTAAATTCATTATTACATTATTGTGGCAGATCAAAAGACTGGTATAGAACAAAAAAAGTGACTTTATAAAGTAATTTATTGTTTAGCAAACTTTAACAGATGCAGTCACTGGCAGCTGACATTTTCAGTGAACTCCCATCAAAGTACTAACCAGGCCTGGCCCTGCTTAGCTTCATAGATTTGAAGAAATCAGGCTTTGACAAGAAGGTGCGGCCTTCTCTTTTTATGATTTAATCCTGCTTTCTTGTCACTGCATTTTGTATACAGGCATAACCCATTATGAATGCAAGCTCATTTGGGCAGAGCAGGCACAGACTGACCTGCGTTAGTTCGAAGGCTCTGTACGACATGACAGACGTGACTTTACTGATGTTTTTGGACAGATGAGAGTCGAAACGTGGTGTGGGGTCCAGGAGGTTCTTCATGTTTTCATAGATACTCTTAACCTTCCCCTAAGAAAATACAACACTCAGTTTAAAAACAGGATAGTGCAGATAAAATGTGATGGGAAATTTCTGTCTTTTATGGTGTGTCATGTTAATGTTATGTTTTATGTAAAAGACTAACTATAGACAGACAGTGAAAATTAGTCTCAACTAAAATGTTGAGCTCATGGAACATACTTGTGCCTGACAAATAAACCAAGATCGTAATACAAAATATAGAAAATAAAATAACTGAACTTGACATTATGTGTGTATCTTGTGAGCGCTTACCTTGATGACTTTGAAGATGATGATTTCTCCGCTGGCTCCTGGAGTGAAGGGGTTGAGCTGCAGGAGGTCTGAACACCTGGACAGGTAAACTCCTGACCAAAGACACACAGCGCTTTAGGTCACTCACAATAACTTAATGTAGAATAACTAAAACTAACTTAATTAACTCTGAAAAGTGCAATGTGTTGTTTTAAATATGGAAAGGTTTGCTACACAGATACATATATATAATCTCTCTCTTCTGGATAACAGAGCTGCATAATTACAATGGCCACAGACTGCAATTATTCAAGAAGCATTTCTCTAAAAACAACTAAATACCCTGTCTCACTAATGTACAAAACCTGGTAACTCTGTATTTTAGATGTTGAAATGCATAAGATTCTTGTATTAATTAGCTTTGCAGTTCATGTGCCAATCTTCTCTTGAACGTTAACGCTCATGGATGTGTTTAAAATGTGAATTTTAAACAGAAATCTATAATCAAAACATAAATTGCAAAAGTTTTCTTTAAAATCAGGTTTCAAAGATCGTACCTTTTTGTGGGTTTCCGAGGGCTGTGACCCTGCTCTGACCCACGAACAGGCCTTTCTCACACAGCGTCTGCAGCTATGAGAATATGTTTACACTGTTAACATACATATGCAGACACTATACAATTATGAAACAGAAAAATGTAGATTCATATAAAAAGATGTCAAATTATCCTTCAATCCCGACCTTTTAGGTTGCGAGATGAGATAAAATTTTAAAGTACGTATGACAATAAAAAAAATTTAGAGTTATTGGTGGGCTAATATCTGTTGTAAACATAAATTATAGTTATACACCAATAAAAAAGCAGTTTACAAAAAGGAAGTAGAGAGTTTAAAAACATAGTGATAACTTCACACAAGCGAGAATTCTTTACTCTGCTGACGGTGTTGTGTTTTTGTCTATTACAAATCTTTGTGGGATCATTCCTCATGATCTTGATAACATATTCCTATTTTCCTGCCCTCCTTGACCTTTGTGTTGCAACACTGCAATTTCTCCATAGTGGGACAAATACAGGTTTATTGTATCTTCATATTTCTTCTTTTCAAAAAATGACTTGGATCAAAAATAGATAACAAAATATTCACTGCATTTATTTTTGACACTTGCCTAACACAAACTTGCCTAATTTTTCTCATCTATAAGAACAGAAAGTAACAGGGAGAGAATGTATTATCACAGATATGAAGTGTATGTATGAAGTGTTCACACAGGTCTTTGGTTGTTTTACCGTAGAGGAGTCACAGCAGGAAGCAGTAGCTTTCCTCCAGCTCCTTCTCTGTCCTCCCATCAGCCTTCATCTCCTTTCGCTTCTCCACAAACTGAAACAAGAGGAAAGGCCATTAAAACATTTACATATTTTCAATATCAGTGACAATAATCTAAGTTTCTCATAGAGCAACGATGTCCGCAGATGGTCCCATTTTTTGTTTTCAGTCTTAAAAGTGTTTGGAATTGGTTCACAATGTCAGCAACTCAGCAACTCTTCTCCTGTCTCTGTCTGTGCAAGTGAGCCTGAGTTTGTTTGCACAGGTGAGCCCTCACCTGTCTGCGCACATTAGCCTGTGTCTGTCTGCACATGTGAGCCTGGGTCAGTCTGCGCAGGTGAGCCCCTGTGCCTTTTCTCCAGTGAATTTTGCCACATATGAAAGAATTAACACCAGGGAACTGAACACGTGTGTGTGTGTATATTCACGGATCTCTGTCTGCTTGGAGTTCGTTATCATGGAAATGAGTTCAGCGGTCAGCTGATGGCCTCTCATGTGGCTCATGGTATGTGTATTCATGTTATGAAAAACAAATTCTTATGATATGTCTCTGTGTAAACACATTTGGTCTGTGTCAGTCAGTCAGTCAGAGACCGAGACCAGACATTTTTGTACTGCATAACTCACCAAGGATTCATAAATGATTATCATCAATATAATTTTCCACAACAGGTACAGGTGAAAAAGAACCAACCCAAAAGTCACAGAACTAAATCTAGTGTGACTGAGGAAGTACAAAAAAAAAGAAAAACACTGTGAGACACAGTGAGTGTACCTCCTTCTCTAGAGCCTCGCTGTGGACTAGGCGTGGTCTGCTGTAGCTAAAGGAACCAGCGGAGGCAGAGTCCAGGTACCCAGAGGTCAGAACCGTGAGCATGTCCTCATACTCTCTGGACTCACATGACAATGTCTGGAACAGGGCTGGACAAACACAACAGAATCAGTCACAACTTAACAATGTTCATAATTGTTTACATTTGACACTGTGACCCTGATTTTAAATATTCAATTTTCTGAATAATTCTCTATCTGGAAACCTTAACTTAGCATATTTCAACCTTTGGTTGATTTAAAAAGTGTCAATGTAAATAGTAATAAATAATCATTTGACTAGTTGACTACTAAAATAATTGCTAGTTGTAGCCCTAGTGTTGATATTAGTTCATAGCAATCAATAGTATTTTTGAACACAGTGTATCTGGATGCTGGATCTATCTGTTCTTCCCCTGTCTCTGTCTGTAAACTCTGAGGTTATCTTATTTGGAAGTGTCTCATCTTAGTGTTTGGTTTGGGAGTGTTGTATGAACCTTGTCCCTGGGGCCTGGAGGAGAGTTTGGTTTTGGGACTGTAGTATGAACCTTGTCCCTGGGGCCCAGAAGAGAGCAGCTGCTACAGGTGGGTCGATCCTCCAGAGGAACATTTAAACTAAGAACAGATTTCACTTCCCAAAAAAAGATTTCTGGTGGAGATTGAGATGTTTTTGTTTCCATAGATGATTATTAGTATTAGTGAGAGTATTTTTGAATCAAGAGCAGTCATTGTCTGTTAAACCCTGTCAATATTTTGATAACTTCCCTGAAATTGTTACTGGTAACTAACTATAAACTCATCACTGCTCGCTGCATAATAAGTATAATAAGCAAATATATTTCTATAGTGGTGATTTTAAAGCCTTTACAGCATTTATCACTACAAACCCATAAGACAGAAGCAATCAAATTCAAGCAGTGCTGTCTTCATTCAAACAAAGCACCATGTATCTCCTTTTGTTAGGTTTTTGACCTTTTTGACCTAGGGAGCTCTACAGTGACCATTATTAAACTGAGCTGCAATAAATAAACTGCCTGGCTAACCAGAACCACACACTTTGCCAAAACTTCTGGAACCGTATCCTGTCTCCCTAATTTCAGTGGGAGAACCAATGAGAGAGACATCTGGTCTGTCTGAGTCAAAAACAAACATGGCCCGCATCATTGTATTCTTTAGAAATGTAACTGTATTCTGAATACCACAAACGAAAAAGTGACTGTATTAAAATGTTACACAGTAAACCCTTAAGATCAGGAAAGGTTACCATGTCTTCACAAAATAAGCAGTGCAGTAAAATACTGTGTTTCCCACCCCACAGGTTAGACTATGGTGGCATAAGCGATTCATATTTTAATCATTTTATTTAATATAATATTTTGGTGTATTTGTCATCTATTTCCCCCACTGATCAAAAACACTGGTTACAGATTAAAAATGGTTATTTCTATACATATATGATAACACTACAAGCATAAAGTATAATTTGTTTTAACATTTTTTGGTGACATTTTTTAGACTATGGTGTGAATATTATGGAGGGTGACCACAGTCTCCTCTATTAATGAGAAACACTGCAGCTTACATTTGAAGCATGTATTTCAGTGTTTTGAGTATAAAGTGTACGCAACTCACCTAGTTTCTCTTTAGTTTTCCTCGGGATGTGAAATTTCTGTGTTCCTACGGGCATGTGGCGCTGGTGGACGACCTGTGGAGGCGCGGAGAGTCTTCTATCCGCAACCCGCGCACCCTCTCCGGTCAACCTCTCCGGAGCTCCGTGGTCCTCACAGTAGCTCCGAACCCAGTAAACGTCCTTGTCATGTCTCTGCTGGTTTTGATCCATTCCGCCGTAGGACTCCCTCCGCGGACGGGCTGCTTCTCTCGGGGCTGGACTGTCCCCCATCGCCCGTTGACTGCACAGACCGACCAAGACGCACTGTTCCCCGGATTCTTCCCGTGCAATTACGCGGCCCGTAGGTTCACCGCTGGTTCTAACTCCCGGTGAAATGCATAAAAAAGACACAAAAACATCATCTAGAGGAAAACATCATGCCTGCAGTGGCTCTTCCGTGTGAGACTGTCTTCTTTAATGGTCCAGACTGCGGCGGGTACAAACTTACCTACTGCTGTAACGTTACCGCCCTCAAGTGGATTGGAAAATACAGTAGCAAAAACCAAATGCTTAAAGTCAAGACAAAGAAATGATAAAATATGACAGAAAACATTTTATGAAAAAAAATAAAGAAAAAAAAATGCCGCCTAATTAATGTTTTCTAGCTATTATTGTATTTTTATGCCTATGACATTTTAAAAAGGTAACTATCCTGTCTCTATGGTAACGTGCTATTATAATTACAATAGATTAATATTCCAAAATATAACTGAATAGTGAATTATAAAAAGTTTGGGTTTATTTATTTATTTATTTATTATTTATTTATTTTAATATTGTTGCTAATTTGAGACTTTCTGGATATTATTATACAAAGTCTCAAATTAGCACCAATATAACAATTAATAATAATAATAATAATAATAATAATAATAATAATAATAATAATAATAATAATAATAATAATAATAACAACACACTTTTTTATAATTCACTATTCAGTTATATTTGGAAATGGCTATTAATAAACGAAATCTGATATAATGTTTGTATTTTATTATTATTATTATTATTATTATTATTATTATTATTATTATTATTATTATTATATTTTTTATAGTTTAAAATTTTTATTCAGGCAGTTTCTTTAGAAAGCTGTTGCAGGACCCGTTTAGCATTGAGGCTAAAATGTTAGCACATGGATTGTTTTGGTTGGTTTAGTCTCACGTGGTTATCGTACAAGGCACTGAAACAGACAAAATTGGCATATCTTCAGAAACCACCCTTTAAATGCCTTCTTATGAGGAGTTTGGGTTTTTAGAAAACGTTGCTTGGAACATGGGAAAGAAAAGCAAACCGCGACAACAGTATTCAAGGGTCCTCTAGCTGTATTTATACTTCATCCGAAGAGCTGTGGAAGTGCGCCGCTCTCTGGCGAAAGCTGCACCTTTGAGCATCGGTGAGTCCAAACCTCCACCTAACCGCTCATATTTCTAAGTGATTATGTATTTGAGAAGGTTTACAGCACTGTATAACCACTGCACAAACACTTAAAGTATATCGTGGTAAATAACGTGCAATTTGTGGGTAGACCTAATCGAAGCATAAACTCGACATTGCGACTCTTGATCCAGACCAAGTTAGCTCTCTGCCTTTGTTACTATAGTGATGTGACCACGCTGAAAACTGATACAGGAAATCCAGGGTTTAATGACTCAAGTTTAGGCACCCTACATGCTTTGTAGTATACCCCGATGGTTGGGATTAGTTTATCTTCTGATTGTGGTGCATGTTGATGTTTGCTACATTTTCTATAAATTAGGGTCGCCATGTTTTAGCTGTTGTTTGAACGTGTGCAATGCATTCTGGGATTATGACGTGAAATGGTTGCAGTCGAGTCGTGAGCGGTGGGCAACGCAAATTAGCATACAGCTAAAGTTTTCACCAACACTAAGTAAAAATGCCACACTGTGCGGCTATAGGGTGCAATTTCCAGTCGAAAGGGAACAAAGGAAGCGATGTGAGCCTGCACATTTTTCCTCGTGATGGGGCATTGAGAAAAGTTTGGGAAAGTGCGTGTGGAAGAGAACGTCTGCCTAAAGACCCACGCCTGTGCTCCCGCCATTTCACCGAGGACTCATTTGAAGATTCATGTCGTCAACGGCTCCTCAAAGAGCTCACAGGCGCTTCATATAAAAGAAGGCTGAAAAGTGGAGCTGTGCCTACAATATTTCCACTCGTAGAGTCTGGAAACCTGGGAGAAACTAGTGAAAACTGCTCCAGTAACCGCAGAAAAGAGAGAAAAGGGGTCATGTTGCTGGACACATCATCTGCAGCTACTGATGGTGACAGTGACAGCACAACGGAGAATAGTGACACAACAATGGAGGAGACAGGCACAGTTCAACTTAGCATGACATCCTTATATGTAACGGTTTGTAATTCATACTTTCATGCCACTAATTAACCAACCGGGTTTGTAATTAAGGGGCTCTTATTATACTATGTTCTGATTTGTGTTATAATGTTTCTTCATCAAAAACATACCTGGAGTTGTGTTCATACATGTTTAATATACACATTCTGCACATTTAGGCTGAGTTCTCTCAAACAGAAAAACACTGTTGTAGCATGTGGAACTGGTGGGGTTTTAAACTCCATACACCATACTAGAATAATTTGGATAATTTCAGCCCTGGGCTTGCCACTCATACTAAAGTTAAAAAGTAGGAAGTTAACCAATAGCAGGAGTAACTTAAAAACTACCGCTTCATGACATCACAAGTTGGAATAGAGCATTTTGAGCTTTGGGGAGGTAGACAGACTAATAATAAAGAATTACTCAAACATGTGTGACTGAAATAAAACAAATCTCCGGGTATGTTTTTGATGAGGTAACGGCGTTCTAGTTAGTAATAAATAATTAACATAAGAGAACTTAATTATCACAGTCTTAGTTAGGACAAAAGCTGTATCACCATTGTTATTTTCCCCCTATTGGCCAGTCACAATTTAAATATTTTATTTTGTATAAATTAAATGAGTAATGATAGTAATGATCTGATTAAATGACAATCAGATCCACTTAACACAAGAAAATGACCCCTCCGAAGTCTAAACTCTGCTCTAAAGCACATGATTTTACTGACAGAGGATTGACTTTTGGACTTTTTCTCTTGATATAAACATGTCATTGACTATTTCAAATAAAAATTGAATCATCTGCACCACTCTAGCCCATGTGCATCTGTTAAATAAAATTTGGTTTATGTTATGTGTTACTGTTTTGTTTCTGTCCAGGACACCATGCCAGTGGACCGATTGCGGTTGAGGCCATGGCTGGAAGAGCAGATCAACTCTTGTGAAATACCTGGACTTAAATGGGTCAATAAAGTCGGTATAAACAAAACCAATAGATTTTACTAGATTTGTAGGGTTCAGTAACACATTTTTCTCAATTCTATGTAGGACTACAACAATTCATCAGAATAAGCAGAACTTGTCTAATAAAAATAATCATAGACTATTTTAACAACAACAACAACAACAAGTCATTATCTGGTCTATTCACACACTCAAATGCTTGCCAAAAGAAGTTTTATAATAATGACACCTACATTATTAAATCAAAATGTCAAATATTTTTGATTTTAATGAATTGTGCACTTTATTTATAAATCTGGAAGATTTTAGTTCACATATTTGTATCTTTAGCTGATTAAATATGTATTTTAGAAATGTCAACAGAAAAAATTGTTTAACCATTCACTTTCAGTTTTTTTATTGTTATTTTTTTAGGAGGAGCGAATATTCCAGATCCCGTGGCTTCATGGTTCTCACCAACACTGGGATTTGGAGAAAGACACTCTCCTGTTCATGAGATGGGCCATTCACACTGGTATGATTCTATACACAGCATTTCGAACTAGGCTAATACAGGTTAATTACTACTACTACAACAACAACAACAACAACTTAAACAAAACATACATGTCAATTCCATTTCTTAAAGGTGCATTGTGTAACTTTTCTGGTGGGGTGTCTGTCAAATGCTTGTTTCCATGGAGATGTTATTATGTTGTCTGAAATGTTTCACAGCAATGCATTAAAACTTTCTATCTTTATGGAAACCAAACCAGACCAAGTTACAGGTCAGATCTGTGGAGAGGCAACCCCACTCACAATCAGAATGCAGTTTTTCTAGGTATTTTTGAGCTATAAAACCACCTGTAATTGAATAAATGTAAGCTAGAGCTGTTAAATGTCATATTGTGAAACATTCTAAGCAGAGAAATGACGTATCCATAGAAACAAGAAGGTGATGGACCCTCAACTGAAAAGTTACACAGTGCACCTTTAAAGTGTAAAGAATTGTCTTTGTTTTGTTGAATTTTATGGACGCTCTAAAATAGAACTCTGCACTTCCTGTTTAATTTTTCAATATATTTTACAACTTTTCTTGGCAAATTACTTCTTGCTTGGTGTGGAACTATAATTTATTTATTATTATTTATTTATTTATTTACACAAGTATTACCCCACCAAATAAAGTAAAATTTTGAAAATCATCAAATCATCATTACTTTAACTGTTCCAAAACATTTCATTTACCTCCTGTAAAATGTATCCATGATGGTCCCTGTGTTGTTTTTTTCTATTGTCCAGGTAAATATCATCCCGGAGAGGAGCGTCCCAACCCAAGAGTGTGGAAGAGTAATTTCCGCTGCGCTCTGAACAGTTTACCGGACATCGTGGAGGTTAAGAACAAGACCATAAAGAGGGGCTCCAACGCTTTTAGAGTTTACAAAATGTTGTCCTTTGACCGGCGCTTAAATAAAGGTGAGGAAAAAAAATCCCAACAGTTTAAAGGTGCACTATGTAACTTTTTGCTTGTGGGTTCATCCTCTGCCTGTTTCTATGGGTATGTCATTGCTCTGCCTGGAATGTTCCACAGTATGACATTAAACAGCTCTGCCTTATATTTATTCAATTACAAGCGGTTTTACAGCTCAAAAATAAAGAGACAAACAAGCATTCTGACTGTGAGTAGCCTCTCCACAGATCTGAGCTGTAACTTGATCTGGTTTGGTCTTCATAAAGAGATGTTTAATACCGTCCATCCATCCATTTTCTTCCGCTTATCCGGGGCCGGATCATGGGGGCAGCAGTCTAAGCAGGGACTCTGAGACTTCCTAACCCTTCATCCCAGACACATCCTCCAGCTCATTCCCAGGCCAGCCGAGAGACAAAGTCCCTCCAGCGTGTCTTGGGTCTTCCCCGGAGCCTCCTTCCTGTGGGACATGCCCAGAACACAGAGGAAGGCACCCAGGAGGCATCCGAAACAGATGCCCGATCCACCTTAGTTGGCTACTTGGAGAAGCAGTGGCTCTGCTCCGAGCTAATACCATACTGTGAAACATTCCAGACATAGCGGCATACAACATACTGAACTCTCCTTCTATTGACCAGAGCTAAAGAAGCAGCTTGGATGAGCTGCAAAACATATTTGACCAAATAAACTTTTTATCCAGCTGACACACTGAATTCCTCCTTTTGCCATTCCTACTATAGTTTAGTTTTGATTATGTTTTCTATGACAGGGAATGTTCTAATACTTTAAAAGTCTGATCAGGTGAGTCATGTCAGAGGAACTCGATCAAAACACTGGAATCTAAGCAAATACTATCGATAGTCCTCCTCAGTTTATAATATTATATTGTGTTAACATTAGAAGTGGTTGTTGTTGAATGATTATTACTATTAAAAACATGATAAAATTAACTTACATAATAATAATAAAACATAATATTTACATTTTTAATTAATCTCCAAAAACACTCATTGTCTACATACCTCAAACATTAGCAGAACAGACAAAAACATTTCATTTGAGTTTAATGAAATGGGCAGTGTCTCCAGATTTATTAAATCGGAGTCCAGCGAACAGAGGCTGCGTGAAGGTTGTGTGGACTCTGTGGAGGAGGCTCATGCTCTGACCGTTAACACTATAAAAGGAAAGAGTCCCAGCGCTGTGGTCCAGGTAAACCCCGATTCTGGAGGAAAATGGACCTGAGACCATAGACTTGACATGGTGGAACCAAAACAAGTATCTGCCTTTCTCGCA
Source organism: Boleophthalmus pectinirostris (assembly GCF_026225935.1). NCBI lineage: Eukaryota > Metazoa > Chordata > Actinopteri > Gobiiformes > Gobiidae > Boleophthalmus > Boleophthalmus pectinirostris. Next base: position 32,219,921 of record NW_026571207.1, on the reverse strand, counting down.
GTATAAGGCCCAGGATTTATCATTGTTCCCAAATACACATTCAGTGAAGTTCCCTTGCCTCTTAATGTCTCTGTAGGACACTGCTATACGAACACCACAGTCTGCGCTCCACTCCACCTCCCAGTAACATCGGCCTGTCAGACTCTCTCTGCTCATGACCTGGCACCACCTACCAAACCTCTCCGGGTCATCAGGATATCCGAGATCTTTATCCACATGTGTGACTGTTCTGTTTTGATCAGATAGAGACAGTTTTGCGTGAGCAGTTTTGGGGTCCATTGTAATGCCTTGTGCATAACGGATGAAGTGCTCTCTGGTGCATGGCTCCAATTCAGGCAGTTTAAACTCTCTCAGAGTGAACTGCAGTTTGTCTCTGAGAACTGAGACAGCTCTCATCATATCCTCATAGTCCCCCCTTATTTCGGTCTGGACCATGGACTCTGTCCATGTTGTGAGTGTAGACAGTGCGGGACAGCGCAGTATAAACTGGTTGTGATCTGGAGTCAGGGACAGTGTGTCCACCTCAGAAATGGTCCTCTTCAGCTCATAGATGACCCGCTGCACTTGGTCTTGGAGGTCTTGGACTTGACTCAGTTTGGTTTTGTGCTCAGACTCGATTTGCTGCTCCACTTCAGATCGTCTTTCCTCCAGGAGAAGGACCATGTGAGTGAACATATCCCCACTTTGCTGCAGCGCCGTCTGGGCAGAGTGGCTGATGTCCTGGGCATCCTGTTGAAGCTTCTTCAGGTCTGTCTCTTTGTCCTGGAGGCTCTGGAGTAGCAGAGACTTGAGCTGTGTCTGCCTCTGGTCCCTCTCTACTGCACTGGACACTGTCTCATGGCCCTTATGCTGATCCACAGAGCAGAGTGAGCAGATGAGCTGCTGATCTGTGCAGCAGAACAACTTCTTCACCTCGTTATGTAGAGAGCAGAGGTTTTCCTGGAGTTTGTCAGAGGGTGCAACCAGCTGGTGTTTCTGTAGTACTTCCACATCACGATGAGGCTGGAGGTGAGTCTCACAATAAGAGACCACACACTGCAGACAGGAGCTGACAGCCTTCAGCTTCCTCCCAGTGCACACATCACAACTCACATCTCCAGGAACAGCGTAGCAGTGATGAGCAGGGGGCTCTGTTAACCTTGCCTTCTTCAGCTCCTCCACTATATTAGCTAACACTGTGCTCTTGACAAGGATAGGCCTGAGGACAAAACACTCTCTGCATTGTGGACAACTGTACCTTTGCTTCTGGTCCCAGTGAGTTTGGATACAGTCCCTGCAGTAGCTGTGTCCGCAGGGGATAGTCACCGGATCCTTCATTATTTCCAAACAGATGGAACATGTGATGGTTTCCTCATATAGAGCTTTCTGTGCCATTTTCTCAACTCAGTGTGAGTGACTGTGTTAGTTTCACATTTTACAGGCTGTGGTCTGCAAGCGGAAGAGACAGGCCCCACCCCTCTTTTCCTGCTCTGAACAGGTCTAAGCACAAGGAAGTGATTAAGGCCGAGTGGGGTCTATCTGTATCAAGGGTTACTGAACAAACTTTGATAGTCACATGTTAGAGGTGTACTTGATAATGATAAACCATCTTAAATGGTCTGAGGAATAAAAACAGGCTCCTGACTCTTTTATAAAAGTGTGAAAGGAAATTAACAAGGGGAGAAATTCACTTGTTGAAAATAAAACACAGATATCCTATGAAATATTAAAACAAAGTATGTAATAATAGCTAAACTTTAAACTGAAATATGTATAAACCCAAATCCAAGGTTTCTAATGTGAGAGAAGATTGTGGCTGTGTATGTAGAAAGTGAAGAAGAGAAGGGGTGATTTGGGACCAAAGATGAAGAGTTTTGATTGTAGTTTGAATTCATCTGAGGGGCCTGAAAACTGAAAATTGAAGGGAACAGAGCATTGAAACCTGATGATTTTCTGAAGTGATGTGTTTGTGTGTTTCAGCTATGAGGAGGAAGATCAAAAAGATGATGGCCATAAAAGGAGTCAAAGTGAGTTTTTCAAATGAAACAAGTAAATAACAGATCGACAATTTTAAATGTTTCAACATGTAAATATTTTTGTAATGTAGTCTAGTTTAGTGTGTAGTATAGTGTGTTTGACATGAGAGTCGAGTACAGTGTAGATCATAAGTCATAAATATACCATACAAACATAAACACTATATACATTAATATATGGAATAACTACAAAATAAAAAAATATTATGTAAAGTAATATCATTTTAAGGTTTTAAATGAGTATATTTGCAGGTGGATGATGGTCCCAGCGTAGACTACACCAAACCAAATTCCAAACTCAGAGAGGTGTCTTCAGAAGAGACTGACAGTGCTGAAGGTGGGACATAACCTTAAGTAAAAAGTTTAGTTTTAAAATTAATTCATTAAGCCTGGATTTATCATGGTAATAATAATTTCCTAAACATTATCTCTAGAGGAGAGCAGGCTTTGCTTATTAAATAAAAAATAAATAAAACAGCTTTAGAGAAAACCCTGGAGCTAGTTAAAATCACCACAATCCAGTGATGGTGGTTACTTTTCCACAGATGTATGTCACAATGACACATTACAGAGCATTATTCATTCACTCCATACCCAGTGTTGGTAATCTATTATTGGAGCCAGAGCTGCCCTGGGGCAGACTGATGGAAGCGTGGCTGCCAATTTGCGCCATCAGCCCCTCCAACCACCACCACCATCACTCACGCACACACCACTTTCATATTAGGCAAGGTGGGTGAAGTGCCTTGCCTAAGGACACAACAACAGTTTTGCGACTGGCGCCCCCCTGGTATCTGATTTTTCCAGTGGTCTCCCATCCAAGTACTAACCAAGCCTAGGCCTGCTGAGCTTCTGAGATCTGACGGGATCACAACACAACACTACCCACTCTTACACCATTATGTACTTGAACCTCTGACAGCCCACTATGGCACCTGGAATACCCAATGGTCTCCCATCAAAATGCAAATCAGGCCCAAATTTGTTTTAGCTTTTGAGCTCATAAAGCTGAATGTGTCCCATATTTTCATTTGCCAGATCCAATGTAAAACTATTTGAAAAATTTAAAAGCCATGCACTGCCAAAATTAATACATTCTGAGTTTTCAAATGGTTAGGAGAGTATTCGTAACCATACCAGCATGCCAAAGCCTGATTCCATCAGATTTAAGAAGCTTAGCAGGGCTGAAGTGTCTTCTTAGGCAAGACACAGCAACATTGCCTAGTTTGAAGATGGTGGTAGTCAGAGGAACCAGTGGAGCAGATTGGCAACCTTGCTTCTGTCAATCTGCCCCAGGGCAGCTGTGTCCCAGTTAAGCTGTAGCTTACCACCACCGAGTGTGGAGTGAATGAATAATACATCAGACTGTAAAGTGAAAGGCATGGTATAAATCCAATGATTAATTCACTAAATTAGCATGTCCACACTATGAAGAAGTTGGTTCTGATCATTATTTTGAAAAGTAACTGTAGTGTTATATTTAAACCAATAAGAGTTGTAAAGGGAGTTTTACAGTATGGTACAGTTTACAGTACAGCGCAGTATAGTACAGTGTTATCAGGCTCATTAATCTGTTTGTTTTTCTACAGAATTTCACATTAAAGATGAACCAGAGGATGTCCCCATCAGAGAGGAACCAGGGTTCATCAAATCAGAAGAAGAGGACTTGCCGTGCACTGTTGTCACAGTGAGAATTGGGGAAAATGGAGAGGTCCAAGAAACTGATGAACCAGCCTTCAGCTTGGCTTTAGGTCCACAAAGACACCTCAAGAAATCTGGGAAAAATCTGAACTCTACGAAAACGGACTGTTCAGACCATTTGAACATTAACTCACCAGTGAACAATTTGCCCATCAAACCCAAAAAATATCGGTTAGTTGAAGGACCACACAGGTATATATTAGCTAATGGTACATTGAATCGGATAAACACAGGTGAGGCATCTCTCAGGTTTCAAGATGAAGAAATGTCAGGTGAAGGGTCAAGTTTGACGCCATCGAAGTCCTGACGCCTTTAATTACACACACGCACAAACGCACAAACACACGCACTACCACCACTTCCTCGCTTACCCCCTCCTATGGAACTCAACAACCCCACCTACCTCTCGGGTTCCAGAAGTAAAGTTTGTTACTGCACACTTTTTTATCTTTATTTATTTTTAAGTATTATTTTTTGAGGTGAGCTTGATCACCATAGTGATTATTTAGCAATATGTAACTTTATTAAACTAATTTAGTTTACATTGTTTTGAACTAAAAATAAACACCGGAGACAATACTTACTACATTTCTGTTTAACCAAACCCTTTCAAGAAGACTCCCACGCACTGTCTCACTCTGGGTTTTCTTTTTGATTAATATAACGTTTTGGTCCCTTGTTTTGGAAATGAAGTATAGGGAGTGATGTACCTATCTGATACTGGGATAAGATATTGGTGAAGACTCTGAAAAATTTGCTAGATTGGTTATAGGCTTCCAAATATCGATTCAGCTGATATTTTGGTTTGCACATATAAACTGATGTAATAAGACAATTACTGGTCGAAGTTGATCCAGAAAGTTGGATTTTTATTTACACTAAGTTGTTCTGTAGTTACTTGAGGAATAAATAGAAGGTACATAACACATTTGGATCAGCGTGATCTTATTTTATTTTCGTTTAAAGGAAATAAATGCTATTTTTTTCTGCACGGGTATCGGTTGATAATGGGTATCGGCATATACTTAAAACCACAGTATCGAAATCGGTATCGGACCTGAAAAAGCTCGGAGCAAATACGCTGAATGCAACCTCAGTTAACTGTTCTATGTTTGTATCTATTTAATAAACTGTTACTAAATCACATGGATTTGCACTGAATAAAATGTTCTACAGTCACATTTATCATCAGTATAAATGTGTAAATAAAAAGCTTGCTACTGTGAAATGACAATATTGCAATTGCATCTCATTTCAGCACATTTAAACAGGGACTCTATGGATTTGTTTCTATTATCAAGATGTTTTAAATCAATGTTTCAGTTTATACAAAATGTAAATTCATGATGTACTTATGTCATAGTTTAATACTGTACTAATACTTGCAAGAGAGCATAACGTTTGCCTAAAAAAATCTAACCATTATTTCTTCGGTTTAGTCTTTTAGAGTTAATTCCCCCCAAATAAACTAAAATATAATTACATTTAGGCAATCGAACGCTTTCCTATTTCATTTATATGTGTTAATCGAATGGAGTTAGTGAGCGGCCTGCATAGACTGTAATAATAATATTATTATTAAACACACAGTCCATGTCGGCCTGAATGTTTAGTTCAGGCAGTTTCCGAGCCGCTCTGACGCTGCAGGACCCTCTGATGCAGAGACGATGGGATGATGCTACGGTCTCTGATTTCTTTGTTAGTTTTCTTTTCTACGTATCAAATAAACAGACACCCGCAGTCCGTTTATTCCGTGTGATTTTCGAAAGTGCACGGATCCCGAGGAGACAAAAATATGGGTAAGACTTGAGGCTCACGCTACAGTCTCAAAGAGAAACCATCCCACAACGAGCTAGCAGCTAGCTTAACATGGGCTTTAAACAAATTGCAATATTTTGAAGGCGTCTTTTCAGCGCAATTACTGGTTTTAAAACGTAACTACTATCACAGATGAACGTGGGTTGCCAGTGCCTTAAGTTGCAGGTAGTGGAGCTCACATGTTTTTTTTTTTTCTTCTCAATATATGGACAGGCCATGTGTAAGATCAGAACCTCTGGAATTCCCTCCCTGAGCTGCAGAAGCTGCACTAGCACTGATTAGCATAGCTGCAGCTGTTTGGATTTCGGTAGTGGGGACTCAGGCCAGAGAGAGTCATTTTAGGTTTATTATTTCAAACTGGTTTTAATGTTGGAACTGGCAACCCAAATGAGAGAGGCGTGTGTGAAGCTCATTCTGCTTTCTGATTGGATAATCATCTGGAGAATCAAAACACCAAATTATAACCTTAACTTGTCCAACATGTTTTTGCAACTAGGCTTTTGTTATCTGTAGAACCTGTGTCATTGTACTATAATATATATTTTAATTTTTTCACCATGCACATTACTTATAATAAGGTTGCATTATGTCAAAGGAGAAATACAATTTGGCATAGATTCAACCTGGATGACTGAGGGATTTTACACACAAGGCTGCATTATGTACATAAAACATTAAATCAGTGTTTTTCAATGTGGAAAGTTGAGTGTATAAGCTACATATTGATGCTTTTACTGGGTTTAATTATTTTGGGGAGTTTTGCCAAAACATGCGTTGCACTCATGTAAAAAATAAACCCTGAAGTCCGTCTCTTGTGTGATTAATTTTGAGTTGTAATTCCCTGAAATTCTGATCTAAAAAGGTTACATTATCGGGTTTTATCTATGCCATCAAAGGTATATAAAAAGCCATGTTTTTCGAGTTTATCCCCCTCATTGATGTTTGGAACATTTCCAAACATCAACATCAAATAACCAAGGTCTGGCACCTCTGTCCCTGAGACGAACCAAAGCGCTCAATCTTACAACCCCAAGGTCCCTGTGTCTTAGGCAAAGCAAAGCATGTGGGTGGCAGTGTCTTAGCAGGTGCTGGTAACAAAGTGAGTTCAAGGAGGTGAGTCTGAAAACTGGATTGATGTGGAGCTGGTCTTTTATAATCACTGAGGTCCTGGTTTGGTGGCGTGGCAATCAGAAGACATGTCCCCATGTCCTCATTTCTTCATTAAACATTAAGCATGTTTTATCTATTGTCTATTTGACCTTTTGTCTTAGGCTTCAGATCAAACCTCATCCTGCCCATAATGTCCCCCTTGATACTGTGACAGTTTGCTTTCACGTTTATCTTTCCATTATATGGCCTATCATAACATAGGATCAGCTGTAAAGGTCTTTACACCTGTGGTTATATGACCCTTACGTAAACATGAGGCTTAAATGACATATTTGCAAACCTTAGGTTTCAGTACGTACATGGGACTTTACAATACTGATTACACTTCACAAGGTGTGTTACATTAAAGAAACATATAGTCATGATTACATGTTAGAACTCTTAAACTTGGATTGCATATATGCTTATACATAAGAGTATAATATTTGAGCATATGAAAATAAGAAAAATCTATGAAAACAGACTTGAAATAGGTATAAAAAAATCTGTAAATTCTAACAGCACCCTGAGCTCCTGCCTTCACAACTATCAACAATAATTGTGTCAGTTCACAGCTTACGTTTTTCTTTTCTTTCTTACAGATTTTGTCATTATTGATGAAAATGCAGAAGGTGATTTTGTCATTAAAGACGAAGGAGGTTTCATCAAACCAGAGGAGGAGGATTATCCGTTCACTATTGTTGCTGTGAAAATTGGAGACGATGGCAAAGTTGAAGAAACTGATGAACCTGTCTTCAGCTTAGATCCTCAGACACATTTCACAAATCATGAGCAGGATCGAAAACAGGAGGAGGACTCTTCGGAAACAGACAATTCTGAAGATTGGAATGACGATTCTGAATCTGCGGAGTCACCTACAGATAGTATTCCCATTACACCTGACGTTAAGCGAAAGAAATACGTTAAAGGACCACATGTGTGCCCTTATTGTGAAAAGAAATTTGATCGAAAATATAATTTGGACAATCACATAAGAACACATACAGGAGAAAAACCATTCAGTTGCTCAGTTTGTGAACACAAATTTACTTCAAAAACAAATCTAAATAAACACATGAAGAGTCATCCTTCACTTTCAAAGAGCCAGATGAGAGGGACATCCAGCTTAAATTACAGACCAAAATCAAGAATCATTCAAAATTATCCAAAAAAACAAGGTTTCGGCTGTACATTATGTAACAAAGTATTTTCAAGCCAAAAAAATCTTTCATATCATATCAGTCGCCATGCAAAGAACGTACAAACTATGCCTTTTAAGTGTGAAGAGTGTGGGGCCAGGTTTAGAGACGAACATTGGTTGGTTCAGCACATGGAGATTCATAGTGCACACAGGCCACACTGCTGCAGCTTCTGTAATAAAAGGTTCACCTCCAGAGACACGTTAAGGTCCCACATGAGGAGTCACACTGAAGAACGCCCTTACAAATGCACAGTCTGTGACAAAGGCTTTAAGCACAGAGCCAATTTATACTGGCACAAGAAAATGCACACAGGAGTCAAACCTTTCAGCTGTCCGGTATGCTACAAAACCTTCTTAAGAGCCACTAACCTAAAACTGCATTTGTCCACACACGAAAAAGAGTCCAGAAACCCAAAACTATTCACGTGTCCAGTTTGCCACAAAACATTTACGAATAATAACGCGCGTCGACATTTTGCCACGCACAAAAACGATGGTGAAATCATGCAACCCAAGGAAAGTTCAAAACCCTTTAGCTGCAGGGTCTGTGGAGCAGAGTTTTCCAAGAAGCTGAGTCTGTCATACCACGAGAGGACTCACAAGGTTCAAAGAGCATTTTATTGTTCTGTTTGTAAAAGAGGGTTTAATTCAAGACACACTTATGACATACACTGTAGAAAGCATTTTAGCAGACCAGCTGAGGTTCAAACTGAGCACCTGAATGCAGTGGACAATGCCGATGTAAATACAGATATGAACTCTGATGGCACATTTTTAACATCAAAACCATTCAGGTGTTCGATTTGTGAAAATTGCTATGCCTCTGAAAGTGACTATATGAGACACATGCAAACACACACACAGATACAGACGGAGGGAGAGACAACTCAAAGTAGTTCTTCAGATCCAGACACGCATAGCATCAGTTGTCCGCTATGTCAAAAAGTAATCCAGTCCGGGAAGAGATTTAGAGCTCATTTGCAGTATCACAGAAGGGTGAAACCTCGACCGTTTTCATGCAAAGAGTGTCAACTCAACTTTGCCGAAAAAGAGTGGTTGGAACGTCACATGGAAATCCACAACGTCGATCGGCCATTTTGCTGCGAGATCTGTAACAGAAGGTTCTCAAAACAGTCGATCTATAACTCTCATGTGAGAATCCACACCGGGGAGAGACCTTACAAGTGTACGCTGTGCAAGAAAAGGTTCAAACATCCAAGTAATCTGAGATTTCATGTCAGAACGCACACGGGTGAGAAACCTTTCAGCTGTCCGATCTGTTACCAAAGATTCACAAGGAACGCCAATGTTAAGAGACACATCGCTTCGCACACAGAGGAGGACAGGGACAAATATTCAACGAAAAACGCCACAAAACCGTTTATCTGTAAAGAATGCGGACTTGGGTTCAATAAGAAGAAGAGTTTCATCTGGCACATGAGGAGTCACAAAAATAAAAGGGGATTTCAGTGTCGTATTTGTCAAACTAAAGAGGATACAGTTCAAGCATTTACTGTTCATATGAGGATGCACTCGTGTGTGGTTAAACTGATGAGGTTGAATGAGCACCTGGATTTTGATCAATATTCGCCCAGCCCAACCTACGGTTCTTGAATCAAACTTGGTTCTTTCCCATTAGATTTTATTTAGTCTTTCTCAAAACAAAATTGTAGGTGCACTATGCAACTTTTCAGGAAGAGCGTTCGCTAACAATTGCCCAGTATAGATTTTGTGAGCCTCCCCAGTCCAGTGGCATTCTCACTGTCAGCATAGTCGCTTCTCCACAAATCTGACCAGTAACTTGGTCTTGTAGCGCCACTTGTTTATGTCTTTGAAAATTGATACATTTAATGCCGTGCTGTAGTGAAGTAAAGACATTTCCGTGGAAAAAAGCAGTTGGCAGACCATCCACCAGAAAAGTTACACCATGCACCTTTAAAATGGTTGTATGGACAGTGACTGCCCACTCTGGTTCCAGAAGTAAATTTTAAGTAAAGAATTCAAAGGCACAGTGGAGGCTAACCATGATAAAATCCATTACAGGTTGTTTTAAGAAAAAAGGCATGTTTAACATGCAAGATTTGATGGTAAAGTTTCTGAAACAGTTTTAAGTAAACATTAAACAAAAAGGAGTCATGGAATTGGAAGCTAGTCCCTACATTCTACTCCGAGCAGTTGAGCATTAAACGACAAGGAGCAGTGCGTTAAAACTGCATAACGCACAGCTCCAAGTTGTATAATGTGTTTCTACCACGGCTGCAAACAGAAATGTGTCACTTGTGAATGTGAAAAGTCTGTTTCCTGTATGTAAATGTCCAAAATATCAGTTATTACAATATTTTAAATTTTGCTAGTTACTACATTCAACCCTCAGCACTTGAGCATTTGTTGACCTGTTGCTATGGTGATGTCATGGTGGTGGCTGCAGAGCAGTGATATGGAACAGTGATTTGTCTTTTGCTGGACTAGTGCGTTATGCAGTATTAACGCATGGCTGTTAGACTTCTGAATTCTCACTGATCGTGGTATAAATAATATTACAGACCTTGTGGTCATTAGTTGCCACATATCTGATCAGCCTTGTGCAAACTTTCAATCTTTTAATATATATATTTTTGGAAAATCTATAATAATTAGAAATTGACTTCCAGAACTACGGAGTGTGCGTTCACTGTTGAGGTTCATTGATTTTGTTAGCATAAACAATACAGACGTTTAACTGCAGTTCCATTTCACACAAAAAATATTCAAATTTCTTCATCCAAAGTCTTCCATCTGCTCCAAACCACATTTTTGTACTGACAGAGGATTGGCTGTGGACTTATAGATTGAAAACCCAACCTCCACCATATCACTGACGAATAAACATGATTGAATCTTGATCTCTTTATATTTCGATTGACTGCGCAGCCCCAGCCGAAGGTTTTTGAATCAGTAAAGCTGCGTTGATATTGTTGAATAGAATTGAACACTGTCATCATGGGGATGTTAAATAAAGGGAAATGTTCTGTACTTACTTACTCTGTTGTAGTAGCAGAAATAGATTTGCATGACACTGGATCATATGGTCTCAGCTTTTTCATTATCTTGATTTTAAAGGGGCACTATGTAACTTCTCGTAGAGTAACGGCCACTTTTTATGGAGATGTTTTTTCGTTGCCATGAATGTTCCACAGTATGGTATTAAACCTGTCTATCTCACCCAGTGACGCACCCAGGCCAAGTTACAGCCCAGATCATGTTTTTCCAGGTTTGTTGCGCAATAAATACAGTAATTGCAAGAAAATTGGCTTAATGCCATACTGTTGAACATTTTGAGTAAAGAAATAACATCTACATCTCCATGGAGACAAGACGGTAACACAGCTTCTTACTAGAAAAGTTACACTGTGAACATTTAAGGAATTACCCCATAATACATTACAATACACTACTTAATTATTTTGTATTAATGACTATATGTATTGAGCCACTAGAGGGAGCCAAAACACTCAAATCAGGATCTAAACCAGACTGGACAATTTTACTTAAAGGCGCATTGTGTAACGTTTCTATTGGCTTGTCCGTTAAAGGCTTTTCTCCATGGAGATGTTATTGTTTTGTCTGGAATGTTTCACAGCGTCTCATCAAACCTTTGTATCTCCATGGAGACCAAACCAGACCAAGTTACTGGTCAGATCTGTGGAGAGGCAACAGTCAGATTGCCTGAGCAATAAAACCACTGTAATTGAATAAATGTAAGGTAGAGTTGTTTAATGTCATAATGTGGAATATTCCAGACAGAAAAATTACATCTCAATAGAAACAAGCAGGTGACGGACCCTCCACCAGAAAAGTTACATAATGAATCTTTAAATGTGATTAAACCTAGACAAAAGACTGAAGAAGTAAAGGACAGCATTTTATTTCAAACATTTGCTCATTTTAACTTTATAAGCATTATATGTACATAAAACCTACCTATCTGATTTACAGTCATCTAAAATATTGCACTTTTTTACAGGAGACATACACACAACTTTTTCAGATTACATCATTACATTACAGTGTACAGTAATAACCGCTTTTGAATTAAATTAACTCAACTTTGAACTGTCTTTTATCATGAAGAACAATGAAATGACATGAAATGATGTAAATGTGTAATAAAATACTTTTATACATACATTCTTGTATTAACTTAATGTAATATGCAAAGAGTTGGTAGTACATTACTCAAATGCATCAAGTAATTTGACAGTGTAACAGTACATTTATCTGAGTAAAAGGTTTAGTTGCTCTTCCCACTGTAAGTCTACAAGTGACAAAAGCTTTATGATAACAGTAAATGGAAAGTGTGTTTTTTTTTTAACTTCTTTTAAAATGTTACAATATACCAGATTTTGTGCATTATTTGTTTTGTCCTCTCATTTACTGAACCTCTATAAATCGGATGTTACGTTCAGACAATCAATTTTACTATGAGGAGTAGCTCCATACACCTTCAGTAGAATCACTTGGATAATTTCAGCCCTGGAATTGTCAATTTCTACTGAACTAAAGGTAAAATGTAGCTATTAACTTGAAAACAACTGCTTCATGACATCACAGAGTGGAACAAAGCATTTTGAACTTTGGAGATGTAGAAAAATAATGCAGGATTACTCAAAAATGTGAATGAAACAAAACACAACTCCGGGTATGTTTTTGAGGACTTATCAACATTATAACGTGGCTTAAAGTTTCCAAGAGTCAGTTTTGTGTAATGTAGGATTTTTAAACTAGGTCTACCTCTGAATATAGAATTATCATTTTGTAATATGGCTGTTGTACATTTTTGCACATTTGTCAAATACTGAATTTTTCTCTCATCTTGTTCAGTCCTACTTAAAGATGCACTATGTAACCTTTCTGTTAGAAGGTACTTCACAAGCTTGTCGCCATGGATATTTTTCTGCTTTGCCTGGAATATTCATCAATAGTAGACTTAGTAAACTTCAAGATGGTGGGCAGGGGCTTATTTAACTCTATGGGAGACTTACTGCTTTAGAAAGAAATCTCCAAACTTATGAATCACTGATGTTGATCCTGATTATTTGTTAGGGCTTAGCTTTACAAACTCTTATTGATCCTATGGCTTAACGTCTTTTCAACTGAGAACAGTCGCGTTTTTGGAGTTGAATAATGGAACCAGTTTCACTTTTGTTAATTTATACTGACTGAGAAGACGTTGGACTCTGCCAGTTTTTGTTTCACGGGGATAGGCCCAGTAATTACAGAGATATTCACCATAAACCTGGTTAACAAATCTGCAATCTGACACTTAAAGAGCAAATCCCACCATATTGTTCTGACCTGTCCTCCAGCTCAGTTTAAAGGTGCATTGTGTAACTTTTAGCATTAAGCATATGTCATACTGTGGAACATTCAAGGCAAAGGATTATGATCTCCATGGAGACGAGCATGTGAGCAAGTGGTAAACCCTCCACCACAAAAGTTTCCCAGTGCACCTTTAAACTATAGGGCCTCTTGACTGTTGTGTTGTCACGTGAGACTAACCTTATGTCTTTTTTTATTTTTTTGTCATGACTCCACTTGCATTGCTTCCTCTGTTTCTTGTATAGAGTCCATCTCCGCTCTGTTTACATCCCGGTTTTCCATCATTTTGTTTTGTTCATCTGTGGAAATCTCAACAGAACTTTTCTCTTCCTCTCCATTCTCCGCAAGTCTTTCTTCAGTTACACTCGTCCTATCTAATTCAACCCCTATGTCCTCCTCTACCTCCATTTCTTTAGCATGTTCTTTTTCCAAATCTTGTCCATTGACGTGGGTGATGTCGGGCAGTGTCCTGTCCAACCCCTGGTCCCCGGGCTCGTCTTGGGCCAGTCCTGGGGGTGGAGTGGTTATAGAAGGGGGCAGGGCAGATGTTGAAGGGGGTGGGATAGTCGTTGAAGGGGGCGGGGCAGACGTAGAAGGGGGCGTGGCTTTGGCCTGTCGGATGCAGTTGATCCATTGTTGTTTGTTGAAGGCGTCACTGGCCTGAAAACAGTGGCTCTGTCCTCCCACTTTACTCGAGACTCGGAAGAAGTTCTTAGCTGCAAATAAAATAGAAAACATTTTAGTAATGATATCAAAATATTTTAATGCATAACAAAATGTAATAATAAATAATGTAATTTTCTTTTTTTTTTTTTTTTTTCTGAACCAATAATTTTAAAAACTAACCAGGTCTAATATAAACTGGCCAGCAATATGAATTCCCACAATATTTATGATGTTTGTTTACGAGAATTTGTTTGGGTGGAGCCAAAGGTGAAGCGCACAAATTAACCAACACAAACATGGGGATGCCAACTTCACCCTTGTACTTCGGCCTGTTTGAGTGGAAACAATATTTGTGGATGGTAAAAAGGTTTGTGCTTTTGTTTCATCTGGGTTTAACAAAACTTTGATTTCTTGAGCTTTGACCGATCAGTGTGAGAAATCAGATTAAAATATGTGTCATTTCAGATTGATGTGTGGAAATCAACTGACTTCAGTCTGGTGTTAGCAGTCTTAGATCTAAAACAGAAATAATGACTCTTAACTTTTATCTTCGGCCAAAATATTTGAAAGTTTCTAACAATGTGGCCAGTTTTTAGTGAAGTTCTTAAAATATTGACATATTAGTGACTGATTTGGTACTGACTTCTCTCGTTGTTGCTAAAGGCTCCTCGAATGGACCCGCCCACTCTCATCTCTCCGTCTGAAAGGTCCTCCAGCTCCAGGTGCTCAATGGGGATTGGCTGACGGCAGAGCTGGTATCTGATTGGCTGTTCAGAGGAGGAGACGGAACGAGTGATAACCAACACGTCCTGGAAGAGGAAAACATGCAGCTTCTACAAAACAAAAACAAGAAAAAAAGAGGATAAAGTCAAACTGAACAGTAAATCTGTTTTTGCTTCTAAACTGTGAATATCATTATCCACTGGTCATAGTCTTTTCTGGCAATTTTAGTGCAAAGTAGATACATTTTTCAGCTTTGTGTCAATGTGTGTTGCGTCCAGTACCATCTGCAATTTTGAGTACTATGTGACATCACACAAGACTGCCCTGAATAAAGATAGTTGTTTCTTATTACAAACACCTGGCTGAAGGTGTCACAAGCTGTTGTTTCCACATGGTTCTCATACAGCAATGTTTTTTAAATAAAAAAAAAAAGTCTGTCCCTGGTTTAACCAAAGAAGGACCTTTGCATTGAAGTACATTGTAGTAGTAGTAGTAGTAGTAAAGCAGTATGTGGCATTGTAGTAGTTGTAGCAGTAGCAGTATTAGTGGCAGTAGCAGTAGTAGTAGAAGTAGTAGTAGTAGTAGTAGTAGCAGCAGAAGCAGCAGTAGCAGTAGTACTAGAAGCAGCAGCAACAGCAGTAGTAGTGGTAGTAGTAGTAGCAGCAGCAGCAGTAGTAGTAGTAGTAGCAGTAGCAGTAGTACTAGAAGCAGCAGCAGCTGCAGTAGTAGTAGTAGTAGTAATCATAGTTGTAGTAGTAGGAGTAATAGTAATAGTAGTAGTAATAGTATTAACAGTAGTATTATAAATCATGTACTTACCACTCCCCGGTGGTTCTTCAGCTCTCCGTGGCAGCTCAGAGTTCGGGAGCGTTCGATTAGTTCGTGTCTGTGTCCCTCTTCGGTGTAAACCAGCCTCTCTTTGTAAAACTCACACTCGGACTCTCCGGTCTGACGGTTTATGTCCGCCACCACGCTCTGCACCATCGCCATCTGCAGGACAAAGGGAGGGATGATGAATAAATCACTCAACATTTTTAGTCATACACAGCAGTGCACCAAGATAGCAATTCATCCTGGTAAGTTGAATGGGTCATGGATGTTTGTACACTAATATCATATCTTTAGATTATTATGAGGGCTTTTTTATGAACAGACGGTTATGTTTGGTCCACTAAACCAGGACTAAACCAGGACTGAACCAGGACTTAACCAGAACTAAACCTGGACATAACCAAGACTGAACCAGACTGAACCAGGACTGAACCAGGAATATACCAGGACTAAACTAGGATTAAACCGAGGCTGAACCAGGAATAAACTAGAACTAAACCAGGGCTGAACCAGGACTAAACTAGAACTAAACCAGGTTTGAACCAGGACTAAACTAGAACTAAACCAGGGCTGATCCAGGACTAAACTAGAACTAAACCAGGGCTGAACCAGGACTAAACTAGATCTAAACCAAGACTGAACCAGGACTAAACCCGGTGCTGAACCAGTACTAAACTAGAACTAAACTAGGGCTGAACCAGGAGTAAACCAGGACTATACCAGGACTAAACTAGGACTAAACCGAGGCTGATACAGGACTAAACTAGAACTAAACCTGGGCTGAACCAGGACTAAACTAAAACTAAACCAAGGTTGATCCAGGACTAAACCCGGTGCTGAACCAGGACTAAACTAGAACTAAACCAGGGCTGATCCAGGACTAAACTAGAACTAAACCAGGGCTGAACCAGGACTAAACTAGAACTAAACCAAGACTGAACCAGGACTAAACCCGGTGCTGAACCAGTACTAAACTAGAACTAAACTAGGGCTGAACCAGGAGTAAACCAGGACTATACCAGGACTAAACTAGAACTAAACCTGGGCTGAACCAGGACTAAACTAGAACTAAACCAGGGCTGATCCAGGACTAAACTAGAACTAAACCAGGGCTGAACCAGGACTAAACTAGAACTAAACCAGGGCTGAACCAGGACTAAACTAGAACTAAACCAGGGCTGAACCAGGACTAAACAAGACCTAAACCCAGTGCTGAACCAGGACTAAACTAGGACTAAACCAGGGCTGAATCAGGACTAAACCAAGACTAAATCAGAATTGAACCAAGACTAAATCAGGACTAAACTAGGACTAAACCAGGACTGAACCAAGACTAAACTAGAAGTAAACTAGGACTATTTTCAGGAGCGTGTGATCAATATGAGCATTTCTGGTGCTCTTTAGGTGCTTGATTTTGAAGAAGTGAAAAAAGTGAGAGTAGGACTTGTTTAACAGCTCAAAATCAGTTCACATTTTGTAGTTCTAAGTCAGTTCTTGGTCAGATTGTGTTAAAACAAAGCTCAGATTAAAGTCAGACAGAGCAGTGCCTACAGTTTAAAAACAGATTGAAGTATTACCACGTGACATCACAAGGTGGAACAGAGTATTTTCAATTTGAGAGAGGAGCACAGCCTAAATATTCAGGGTTTGTGTTAAACATGTGTTAATGAAAACACTTTAAACTTGTTAGTGCATGTAAGATATGATTTTAACTACTACTTACAGCCTCCTCCAGCCTCTGTCGGTCGGGGTGCTCGTTGTCCGTGTGACGCAGGATCTCCCTTAGCAACAGCGGGTACTTTACGAGTCGGCTCCGCGGAATGTCCAGAAAGCTCCAGAGCTCCAGTTTTCTGCTGAAGGGAGAGAGGAGGCAGCGCTGGAGGAAGTCATGCACCCGGCTCTCCTGCTTCTTCTGGTCCAGCAGCGCCTTGGCCTTCACCTGGTTACTGCAGTAAGGGGTGTACTCAGACAGACAGGGCACCTGAGAGGGAGAGAGAGAAGATAACGCAGATCATAAAAGGTCAGGCTTTTGTTTCTTAAACTGATCAGTCGCAATTTTATGATTTCTTAGATGTAGACAAGCTTGATCGATCTACAGCAAAAATTACTTACAGTAGCTCACACAACAAAGAGTAAGAAAAAGCAAAACACTCAAATGAAGTAGAAATATCCCGATTTGTATATGTTTATAGACTAAAAATGTTCTATCCTTTATTTAAAAAGTAGAATAAAATAAAACATAGAACATAAAAATATAGGCTTGCAAGCCATGGAGTAAAGAGACACAGTACACAAATGGAAATGGTGACAGTGTTATCTATGACAGGGGTCCACAGCCACCAGTTCGGGGCCCAAAACCAGACCATGGACCATCTGATATCAGGCCCCAGAGGAAAATATGATATATCTTTTTAAAAAAGACACAAAACTCTTCCTTGTCTACCAGCATATTTCCTGTAATGCAGGGCAAATGAACCTACACAACAAACATGATTATCAACAATTTTTTTTTCAAACTAGGGATAAGAGTTATAAACATTTTGTCCTATTATTACTGAACCTGCCCCTTCACCGGTCCCTTAAAACAATTATTTTCATTGAGAGGAAAAAGTTGGGAAGCCCTGATCTGTGACATAAGGGTAAGTTGTAAAATTGTACAATATTCATATAGTCCTGTATGGCTCAACTTTTTTAACTCTTGATTAAAAATTCACCAAGCTAATAACTCTGATTTATACATTATTTGATCCCACTGTGCTTAAAATTAAAACTGTCAGTATGATCCTGATAACATAGGAAGATTTGTGCTTGGCCTGGTACATTCTGTAGTGTAAAAAGTCTTCTCCATCACAGTTGTTTTAAACCTGGTCAGTCACTCACCCACTGTGTGAGAATGTGCCCCACGTGTTCAGTGCATCCGTCTGATTTCCTCTCATCTCTCAGTCGATTCAAAAGATCTGACGAGAAAGGATTTAGAAATTAAAGTGAAAACACACACCATAGTCTGTATTGCTATGTTTCAAATAACAATACAACATTCTTTACGTCAATGGCTTAATATAAATGGAGGGAAGCTAAAGTTAACATTGTCCAACTGTTTGTTTTTTTGCTTTTTGTTTTTTGTAATACAAGAAGTCATGGCAAGGTACAATTTAATCATCAGCCAATTGATACTGGCTGTGTTTCCTAATGTGTGCATTGTGTCACCATGGTAACCCCTAAATATTCCATCATAGAACCTGCAAAGTATCGATAAGTCTACGCACAGGCTAAACCAGGATTTTTTGACTCAGGTGTACGAAAAGAGACTAAATCGGGACTAAACCAGGACTATCTCAGGTCTGACTGGAACTCACCTTCGTGCAGGGGGATGAGAGAGTCCAGAGTCCCAAAGATCTGGTTGAGTTCTTGTTCAGTCATGATGCACAGGGTCCTCATGGGGTCATGGTAGGCCTGCAGCAAATACATTACATTACCACACAAATCACAAACAGGGGAAAGACATTACATTAGATCAGATGATAGACAAAAACTCTTCATACATCATCAGCTTACCACAAGTGTATTTACAGTTTAGATTTAGTTTATTACAGAACACTAAATAACATGCACCTTTTTGGCCAGTTTCAGATCCTCCACCAGGTCCTGCTCTCCCTGGACCAGCTCAAAAATTGCCTGAACACACATACACACACAAATAGTATTTAATTTTGTCACAGTGGAAAAGTTCTAAAATAATACTATTAAATACTGCAAAGGCGAAATAGGCATAAACACAGTTTCTCCCACCTCCTGTGAGGTCCGGGTTTAGTCCTGCATTAGTCTTTTGGTCACTGCTGGTTTACTTTCCTCATGTTTTTGTTTTTGTGTTGTTGTTTTTTTTCTTTTTTGAGTCCAGTTTTAGTCTTGGTCAAGTTTGGTTTAATGTTTTCTTAGGCCTGATTCAGCATTGCTTTAATCCTGTTTCAGTGCTTATTCAATCCAGTTTACATCCTGGTTTAGTCCTGGTTTAGTGCTGGTTTAGTCCTGGTTTAGTCTTGGTTTCATTCCTGGTTTTGTCCTGTTTTAGTCCTGATTCAGTTCTGGTTTAGTCCTTATTTATTTCTGCTTTAGTCCTGGTTTAGTGCTAGTTTAATTTCATTTAAATTCTGATTTAGTCCTGGTTCAGTCCTGGTCCAGTCCTGGTTTAGTCCTGCTTTAGTCCTGCTTTAGTCTTGTTTTAGTCCTGGTTTAGTCTTACCTCTTGTCTCTTGATCTCTTTGGGACTCAGAGTCTGTGAGAGCCGAACATCAATAGTCTCGCTCCAGAGTTTGCTGTCCCGTCGTTTGGACCCTGATGACAGTGATGCCGCTGTTCCCGTGGAGACGCGAGGGATGGTTGCCGAGGAACCAGGGCTGGATACAGTCGCAGTGACGACTCGAGTTTTCACCGCGGAAGCAGAAGGAGAGACTGGAGAGTGGTCATTTCGACTGTCTGTGCGTAAACTGATGGAGCGCTGAGGAGAGAGAGGCTGGTTTAGTCCTGGTTTAGTCCTGATATAGTCCTGGTATAGTCCTAGTTTAGTCTCGGTGTAGTCCTAGTTTAATCCTAGTTTAGTCCTTACTTAGTCCTGAATTAGTCCTGGTTCAGTCCTGGTTTAGTCCTAGTTCAGTCTTGGTTTAATTCTGGTTTAGTCTTGGTTAGGTCCTCGTTTAGTCCTGGTTCAGTCCTGGTTTAGTACTGGTTTAGTCCTGGTTTAGCCCTGGTTCAGTCCTGGTTTAGTCCTGGTTCAGTCCTGGTTTAGTACTGGTTCAGTCTTGGAGTCTTGGTTCAGTCCTGGTTTATTACTGGTTTAGTCCTCGTTCAATCCTGGTTTAGTCCTGGTTCAGTCCTGGTTTAGTCCTGGTTTATTCCTGGTTTAGTCCTGGTTGAGTCCTGGTTTAGTCCTGGTTTATTACTGGTTTAGTCCTGGTTTTGTCCTGGTTCAGTCCTGGTTTATTCCTGGTTTAGTCCTGGTTGAGTCCTGGTTTAGTCCTGGTTCATTACTGGTTTAGTCCTGGTTCAGTCCTGGTTTATTACTGGTTTAGTCCGGGTTTTGTCCTGGTTCAGTCCTGGTTTATTCCTGGTTTAGTCCTGGTTGAGTCCTGGTTTAGTCCTGGTTTATTACTGGTTTAGTCCTGGTTCAGTCCTGGTTCAGTCCTGGTTTAGTCCTGGTTTTACCTGTAGACTGAGTCCGATCCTCTTCAGTGGAGCTGTTTTCACTGGGGGAAGAAGATTCACCAAAGACGTGACTCTGGACACTGGTTTAGAGCGCTTCGTACTGGGCTCCTGTAGGACACACGGACAGAGGAGTGAGGGGACGAGGAGGTAGGAGACAAGGAGACAAACAGAGGAGACAAGGAGGCATTTGACTCGTGCCATGTCCTTCCCGGTTTCAATTCATTCGTCATTGTGTGAGCAATATTATCTCAGTTGGTAGAGCTTTTGTCCACTGATCCGAAGGTTGGCAGTTCGAATCCCACTCTCGACATAAACATCATTGGAATACTGTTGTTGTGTCCTTGGGCAAGACACTTAACCCACCTCACCCCTAGTATCTGTGTACACTGGTGTATTTGTGTGTGTGTGTGAATGGGTGAGCAGTTCTTTGTTGTAAAGTACTTTGAGCGCCTTGAAGGTGGAAACGTGTTGTATAAAAATGTGACCATCATTCTCCTCCTGGACCTCAGCAGTTTCCTGTAGACTGTAGATGGCGCTATAAACCTGACCCTACACTTCATCCTGCAGCACCTGGACTCCTCTGGAAGCTTCACCAGTATCTTGTTTGTTGGACTTAGCTCTGCGTTCATCCCATAGACTGTATAAAAAAGTGGAGTAAGGGAGTGTGTCGTCACCCATCGGCTCCAGTCCAATGAAGCTCACAGAGGGTAGCAGTTACACGAGCGAAGTTTGGAGCAGAGTTACAAATTAGGAGTAGGAATTGGTTTACAGACAAAAGAGTCAAATAAAAGCACTAGGATCATATAGAGCGGGTTAATACAAACATTTTAAGACTAAAATGGGTAGGTACTATGATCCTCCTCCTTACTCTTCTCCAGGCAAGCTCTCTCCTTCAACATGTCCAACTCTACTATCATAAACGTCCTGACCGACTGGACCCAGTGTGTTCAGTTGGGGAAGAATGACTCAGACACTCAAAC
This sequence comes from Boleophthalmus pectinirostris, assembly GCF_026225935.1. Classification (NCBI taxonomy): domain Eukaryota; kingdom Metazoa; phylum Chordata; class Actinopteri; order Gobiiformes; family Gobiidae; genus Boleophthalmus; species Boleophthalmus pectinirostris. The sequence goes on along the minus strand of NW_026571207.1, from coordinate 32,198,280 downwards.
TATCAGCACTGGAGTTCCACAGGGCTGTGTACTCTCCCCTCTGCTCTTCTCCCTGTGCACCAACTGCTGCACCTCCAACCATAACTCCATAAAGCTGATCAAGTTTGCGAACGACACCCATCGACTGGGTAAAGAAGTGGACTAGGCTCCAGTCAAATGAAGCTCACAGAAGGTGGCAGTTACGGGGGTGAATTTGGAGCAGAGTCCCATATTAGGAATAGGAATTTTTATGGACAAAATAGTGAAATAAAAACACCAAGCTCACGAAGAGCGAATTAATACAAACATTTTAAGACCAAAACGAGGAGCCTGACAGCAGCAGCAGTTACAAAGAGAAGGGCGATGTTTTTTCAGCATAAAGTGAATTGGAGCCAAATTCGATAGTGCCGTTAGAAGGAGAGTTATTAACAGTTACATAACACAAGTGGATCCATTTAGTAATAAGTTAAGTATGATATGAATGCTGTTTTCTGTCCCTGCTTTAGTATTCATTAATAATATTGGATAACAGTAAATAATTAAACCTAAATGATCACTTAGTGTTTTTTTTTTTTTTTCGTTTTTTTTTCTTCAGATAAGATGTGATAATGTCATAGCTCTCAGATGGGACATGAGAACCAGATTTACCTATTGATTACTTTGTACTTTCCTGTGAAATATCAAAAAGGTAAATTCACAAACTTTGAACTTGATCTTTTTGATTTGTGACTAGACCTTAACACAAAATTATTAATAGATATAGATTATAGATTTATTTATTTATTTTAATTTTTCTTATGGCATGTGAAAAAAGAAAAAAAACAAAACAAAAAATAAAAAAAAATACTGGTCCAGTTTCTTCTGTTCTGATACCAGATTTTTTTAACATATAAAAAAATAAATAAAATGTTAAAAAAATATAAAATAAATAAATAAATAAATGAATAATAATAATAATAATAATAATAATAATAATAATAATAATAATAATAATAATAATAATAATACATTCTATATTCAGTTAAAATGAATAATGTTTTTTGTTTTTTTTTTTTTTTTTAATGTATGTGTCTTTTGAAGGGTAGGCATTATAAGTACTTCAGCCTTTTGGTCATGATTCATGGGGTTGTAGTCTCGTTTTGATTCATTTTATTTTGTAGTGCTGCAAAATGACCAAATAAAATAAATACTACTAATATTGTGTGTATTTTAAGAAAAAAACTAAACAAATAAACAAAAAAAAACTTTAGGTTATTTCACAGGAAAGTACAAAGTAATCAATAGGTAACTGTTTCTCACCCTCCATCTGAGAGGATGACATATGGCAATATAGATTAAAAAAAACAATACTGGTATCAGAACATAAGAAGCTGGACTGGACTATTGAAAACACTGTCCTTCCATCTCTCAAAGGTTTTATAGATATTTTTGCATATACCAGTTGTTACACAAGCAGATTTACCCTGCCGATACATAACATTCACAGTTATATAAGCCCATATTCACACTGTTATTAAAAGAGAGTGTTGAGATGACGCTGGACTTTCCATTGGACTGAATTAAACTGGTTCAAAGCAAAGTCAAGCAGAAGTGACCCTCAGTGACAGACATCAATATGAAAATAAATAACACTATCGACCAATGACAGCATGGTTTAGACCTGCTAGGATTAAGATTATAATACTATTTTACTCAGTTAAGGTGTCCGTCTATAGTCCTGGGCAGTGGTGGAATGTAAAGAAGTACAAGTACAGTACTTAAGGGTGCATTGTGTAACTTTTTTAGTGGAGGGTCCGTTAAATGCTTTTCTCCGTGGGATTATTGCTTTGTCCGGAATGTTTAAACCTTTCTATCTTTGTGGAAATCAAACCAAACCAAGTTACAAGTCAGATCTTTTGAGAGACGACCCCGTTCACAGTCAGGGTGCCTGTTTTTTTTTGGTTGTTGTTGTTGTTTTTTAAGTATTTCTGAGCTATAAAACTACCTGTGATTGATTAAATAAAGAAGAAAGTAGAGCTGTTTAATGTCATACTGTGGAACATTCCGGGCAGAGCAATGACATCGCCATAGAAACAAGCAGATTTGGACCCCCGACCAAAAAATTACATAGTGCACCTTTAAGTAAACATTTCAGGTTCGTGTACATTACTTAAAGATGCTCTGCGTAACTTTTAGGGTGGTCTCCATGGAGATGTTTTTGCTTTGACTGGAATGTTCCACAGCATGACATTTATCTCACATTTAATTCATTTGTTTTTGCTTCTAAAAAAAATAAACTAAAACATAAAGAAAAATTGCATTGTTGCTGTGAGCATGCATGCCTCTCCACAGATATGACCTGTAGTTTACACAATTGGTGCCACCAGCTCATCTCCATGGAAATATATACGCTTAATGCCATACTGTGGGATATTTCAAGCAAAGCAGCAGTAAAATCTGAAAAGTTACATGATTGGTCAGAATTAGTGTAATCCAAATCTCAAAATCTCTCTTTTTAACTATAAGTCCCGCCCACCGAAGAGAACAGCCAATCAGAAACAGCCTCTGTCCGCCTCAGTCACATGATCGATTGTTTTTGCCTTGGCATCTTGGATCTTTACTGTAATTTTCTTTCACTGCAAATTTTACCCTCTGAATTTTGACTGGAAGGCTTGAAAATATCTGTGCTGAATATTTAAACATTTTGAAAAGTATACTTAAAAATGCATCAACTGAATATCAGAATAAAACAAGTTTTCTTCTCAGTTTATCTTAGATTTTCTGTCTTTCTTACCTCGATGTGTTTTCTCATTGTGTCCTCTGTCACGTTGGAGCTGAAAATCTCAACTTTGAGCTCTGAGCTTTGTCCTCCTGCCACCATTTTGAAAGTTTAATTATTTAAAAAAAAAGAAAAAAAAAAAAAGAAGAGCCTTGGCCAAAACAAAATATTTAGTTCCCGTACAAAAAAAAATCTATTCAGACGTTGTTCATTTTCTCTTTCTTCAGTCCAATTTTTACTTAGATTGACGCAAAACAAAATAAACAAAAATACACAAAAAATTTAAAAAATCGTGTTTATATTAGACACAATATTGGTGTATTTCTATTGAAAGCTATTGAGATAAAAAAGAAAGAAAAGATTTAGGTTGTAGAAAAGGTGCTCAAACTGTAAAAAGAAATCTCAAATCTAACCAAAAAATATTCCATTGTTTCATTTAAATCCACACAAGGTTGTCTTCTTTAATCCGTTAATCCCAGTCCTCATGACAGGATCTGAATTATAGGATTTTGGTCCAGTTTGAGTGAATCCATTTGAGTAAATCCTGGTTTAGTCCTGGTTTAGTCCTGGTTTAGTCCTGATCAGATCCTCACTCTTTCTGTGGCTCTCGCTCTTTATGGTCCTATTAACAGAGAGTAGACCACACACTCTCTCTCTCTCTGTCGCTCTGTCTCTTTCCTCCCTCCACCTCTATCCTCTCTCTCTCTCTCTCTCCATCTCTCTCCATCTCTCTCTCTCTGTCTGAATTACTTCTTTTCTTTCTCATTTCCTCTCTCTCCCCCTTCTCCTTCCTGCCCTCCTCTTATTCTTTTACATTTTCTCCCTACTCTATCTCCTCTCTCTCTCTTTCTCCTCTTGAATCTCTTCCAGTTTTTCCTCTCTCTCTCTCTCTCTCTCTCCTCTCGTATCTCTCCATCCTCTCGTCTTGCTCCGGCTCTCTCCTATCTCTCTTTCTCTCCCTCTCTTTCCTCTCGTCTCTCTCCCTCTCCCTCATCTCATCTCTCTCCCTCTCTCCCTCCTCTCGTCTCTCTCCCTCTCTCTTTCTCCCTCCTCTTGTCTCTGTCCCTCTCTCTCCTATCTCTATTTCTCTCCTCTCTCTCTTCTCTTGTCTCTCTCCCTCTCTCTCTTCTCCTGTCTCTCTCTCTCTCTCTCTCTCTCTCTCCTCTCTCTCCCTCTCCTCATCTCATCTCTCTCCTACTTTCTCTCCCTCTCTCTCTCTCTCTACCTCCCTCTCTCCTCTCTCTCTCTCTCTGTCTCTCTTTCTCCTCTCCTCTCTCTCTCTCTCTCTCTCTCTCCTGTCTCTCTCCTCTCTCTCTCTCTCTCTCCTTCTATTCTCTTTTATTCTCTTGCCCTTCCCTTTCTCTCTCATGTCCTCTCTCTCTCCCCGTTTCTCCTCTCTTCCTCTCCTCCTCTCCCCTCCCTTTATTCTTTAGTCGGTGTATTAGCGTATCTCGTCTGTCACCACTTCCTCTGAGCTCGCGGCTTCATTGTTTTCATTTCAACACACTTTCATTACTAATATGATTTAAACGCTCCGTCCCCTCTCACCCTGGGCTTGTAAAATAGTGCCCAGACATATTGTTCTCATGTAATTCTGTTTTCAAATCAATATTTTACAGTCAAATTCAAAACACAACATATTTGAGCTATTGTGGGTACATAATAAATCAGCTTTAAACTAATTAACTAAACTCAATTTCAGTACCAGTTTTGTTTTTATAGGGGATATAATGACGTTTTCAACACAAAATAACACTAGTTCCATTGTGTGTAATGGTATTAAACCTTTCTATCGTCATACAGACCAAATCTGACCTAGTTACAGGTCAGATCTGTGGAGAGGCGACCCCGCTCACAGTCAGAAAGTTCAATGAATTAGTTTTTGGGTTTTTTTGGTGTTTTTGAGCTATAAAACCACCTGTAATTTAATCAACGTAAAGGTAGAGCTGTTTAATGTCATACTGTGGAACATTCCAGGCAGAGCAATGGCCAGTGTGACAAGCATTTGACAGACCCTCCATCAGAAAAGTTACACACTGCACCTTTTAATATTAACATGGTTTTATAATAGCTCTGACATACAGCAAGACCATCCTGGAACTGTTAAGGAAAGGACCAATTTAATCCAGTTTATGTGAGCTTTTCAGTGTTGATACTTGTTCAGTTGAGCATATCTAGTTATAATCTAATTTTAGGAATTTTAATGAATGCAAAATTGACCATAATTTTCACCAATAACTACATATTCTGCATAAAACTGCCAATCCTGTAGTTCAGATCCGTACAAATATGCTCTGAAATGTGATTCTTGTATTCGTTTGTCAGTTCATATTTTTGTCTTTTTGTCAATTTTACTGGACACATTTAAAACGTGAACTTTGAAAATCCTATTGTTAAAATCAAATTACTCAGTTACATGTATTTTTTTTAAGTAACAGTACACTTATTTGATTAAAAATCTTGCCAGTGTGAGTAAGTCTACATAGTGACAAAAGCTTTACAGTATGTTGACAATATGAAATGATTTGAACATTCGTGTTTCTTGCTCTGCTCCTTCAGAATTCAGGAATTTTTTTATTCATTTTTTTTTTCTCATTTTCCTTTCTGACCTTTAATGTCCTGACAGTTACTCTTTAACTCTGCACTGTGTATTTTTGGTTCAAGGTCCATCACCTGCTTGTTTCTATGGAGATGTCATGTAATGTTCCACAGTATGACATTAAACAGCTCTACCTTACATTTATTCGATTACAGGTAGTTTACAGCTCAAAAATACATAGAAAAACAGGCATTCTGACTGAGTGGGGTCACCTCTCCACAGATCTGACCCGTAACTTGGTCTGGTTTGGCCTTTAGAACGGTTTAATACCATACTGAGAAAACATCACAAAACAGAAAAGCGTTTGACGGACCCTCTACCAGAAAAGTTACACAATGCACCTTTAAGTTACTCTTACTTGAGTAGAACTTTTCCTGTATACTTTCTTACTTTTACTTGAACCACTTCTTTATACTTCTACTTGAGTAATATTATTTTGAAGCAATATTAGTCTTATTTGAGTATACAATTACTGACTACTCTTTCCACCTCTGTGTTTCTGGATATTTCTTTTTTCTTTTCTTTGTTGTTGTATATTTTGTTTTGCAGTATTAAATGGTCTTTTTCTCTGGATCCTGACAGTGCAGTTGTGTGACTTGTAAACACAGTAGCGTGAAATGGGCGGGTGTGAACTGTTTAAATCAATACTAATTTGAACCTCATTAAAAACTACAGAGAGAAGCCCTGAGGTGGTGTTTATGCCCCGGATTCACTGCTGCCCCATCGGTTCAAATACAGAAGAATGCAATGTACACTAGGCCACCAGCCACCAGCAATCACCCACACACTACACACATGAACTTGATGAATAAGTGTTTTTCTCAAAGACACAATGGCAAAAAGCACAAGTTTCCAACCTGATTATAAGACTTTAGTTTTTCCTTTTAATGTTAGGTTTTATGCACTATGTAATGTTCTGTCCTTCTAATTGCATTAACTTTAAATTAGAAATCAAATTTTACATCCTGACTGTTATTTTTACTCTTACTTGTATAGTAGTTTTTTCCAAATACCTTTTTACTTTTACTTGAGTAATGTCTTGGACCACTGCTTTTTTCTTCTACTGGTGTAATATTACTCTGCTACTTTTGATAAACGGTACATTTATGTAGCACTTTTCTACCTCTAAGGCACTCGGAGCACTTTACTTTACACCCATTCACACCCTCGTTCATAGACCAGGATACACAGACACTGGAGGTGAGTTAAGTGTCTTGCTCAAGGTCGCAGCAACAGTATTCATCTGTGAAATTTGGGACCAAACCTAGAGCAGGTTAGTGGATCAGACCTCTCTACTATTGATGTTTATGTCGAGAGAGGGATTCATAATGCCAACTTTCTGATCATAGAACAGGCCTTCTACCAACCGAGTCACTGTAGTAGTAGTAGTAGTAATATTAGTAGTAGTAGCAACAGCAGCAGCAGTAGTAGTAGTAATAGTAGTAGTAGTAATGGTAGTAATAATATTAATAGTAGTAATAATAGTAGTAGTAGTAATAATAGTAGTAGTAATAATAATAGTAGTAATAATAGTAGTAGTAGTAATAATAGTAGTAATAATAATAGTAGTAATAATAGTAGTAGTAGTATAATAGTAGTAGTAGTAATAGTAGCAGAGTCAGTAGTAGTAATAGTAGTAGTAGTAGCAGCAGCAGTAGCAGTAGTAGTAGTAGTAGCAGTAACAGTAGTAGTAGCAGTAGCAGTAGCAGTAGTAGTAGTAGTAGTAGTAACAGAGTGTTCAGTTAATTTTGAATTCCATATTTTATTACTTGTATTTGTTACTCAAGTATTATTTGTTTCTAGTTTTATTACTTCAACACTAATTTGTAAATACTTTAACCTAATTATGCCACGTGGACTTCAGAAAAAATATGTAATTATGTTTGTTTTTCTGTTGTTGTTTTTTTTACAAAAGTTATTGCAAATTTCAAAAAAATAATATGATAATAGGATTCTGTTGAAAGTTCATTTCATTTCATTTATAACGCATCCAGGAGAACTGACACAAGATATTAAAATAGTCAGAAGAGCAAAAAACAAATAATACAGGAAAGATAAACACAGTGAATCAGATTGAGGATTATCAGTCGTCATAGCGATGATGAATGTGACCCTGCTGAACCCCGGGCTGCAGTGATGTTTCTGTGCATTCTGTGCTTGTTCTGCTCTATAATTTAAACTCAAATGTCTTCACATCAGTGTGGGTGACCTGTCATTATCAGTGCACTCGGCTTCTGCTGCAGCCCGTGGTCCCTCTGTCTGTGCGCATCACTTCCTGCTCGCCCGCTGTCACTTCCTGTCTGAGTTCGGGTGTATTTTTAGCCGATCAGCTTGACCTCTAACCTGTGACATCATCGCCTCTGACTGTATTTGAATAGAGGCTCCGCACGCCCAGCGCCGCACAATAGGCCCATTATCAGAGGACTCCATAAACTACTATTAAAGTACGTGACTCATATACAGCGTCCTTAGACGTGTCTCTTTCTGTGACAAATGACTGGAAACATCGCAGCGGTCTGGGGTTCAACACGGTCGGATTCATCATCGCTATGACGACCACTAAAAATAAAAACCTCACAAGGAGCGAACTGGGAAGTGTGTTGCCCAAGGACACAACAGCTTTCCCATTGACGAGGATGAAACGTGTCCACTTTCAGTTTATTTTAAATAGCGATTATTTGCAAGAAATATATTGCTCAGTTGGATGAAGAAATTGTAAATAAAAGTAAGTAGTTTTTTCACTTCGTAGAAACCGTTTGTCCTCGCAGCATTAGGATTCGTTCGCTCGATGGTAGGCAGGTACTTTTTTTATTTAAAGAATTGCTGCTATTTGGTCATGACGTATGTAATGCGCTGCTAACGGGGATAACTGGTATATTAAGCTTTTCCCAAAGTGCAATAACGTCTTTCCCCTTGATAAAATTCACCAAACATTCTCTTTGTTCCATTTTTAAATCCTCGATCTCGGGAATCGTTGCCAACACAGAATATATGGCTCTTCGCTGATTGGCTGGTACCCGAACTCGCACTTCCGGAGTTTTTGCGAATCGTCTAGTGTATTCTGATTCCTGACCTAGTCACTGGAGAGAAATGAAATTGAGCGGAGGCACTAGATGGCGCCAGCCTGGTTAACCTTTTACATTTGTGAATGTGTGAATGAAATAAAACACAACTTCAGGTACGTTTGTGATGAGAAAATAACATTCGTGCAATATAAGCCCCTTTAAATGACATCTTACAATTGTCATATCTGTACACAACAAAATTAAGAACAATACATATTATTTTAAACTTGTTACAAAACTCAACTAAAAACTCAAAATCAAAATCTCAGTGTTGTTACTGATGCACAAGTGCTCAAGATGAAATGCCAAAAGACGACCGAAAAAGAAAATACATTAAACTAAACAAAAGTGTGGTGGGTCACTATTGGTTAACGTGTTTATTTTTCTA